>NC_083572.1:11524914-11841580 GCF_027579695.1 Neoarius graeffei
GATTGGCTATGTACCCAAATCCTTTAAACTAGCAGTTATCAAACCCCTGATTAAAAAACCTGACCTAGATCCCTGTCAGCTGTCCAATTATCGGCCAATATCAAACCTCCCCTTTATCTCCAAGATCCTTGAAAAAGCTGTGGCACAGAAGTTATGCTTATATTTACATAGAAATAACATCCATGAAATGTATCAGTCAGGATTTAGACCTCATCATAGCACAGAGACAGCTCTGGTTAAAGTAGTAAACGACCGACTGTTGGCGTCTGATCAGGGCCGTGTCTCGCTGCTTGTGTTGCTTGACCTTAGTGCAGCATTTGATACCATTGATCATTCCATGCTTCTGTATCGACTAGAAAATGTTGTGGGAGTTAAGTGAACAGCCCTCTCTTGGCTCAGGTCTTATTTAACTAATCGCTATCAGTATGTTGATGTAAATGGTGATTTTTCTAGACATACTGAGGTAAAGTTTGGTGTTCCACAAGGTTCTGTCTTGGGTCCACTGCTTTTTTCTTTATATATGTTACCTCTGGGTGATATTATTCATAAACATTGTATTAGTTTCCACTGTTATGCTGATGACACACAGTTGTATGTTTCTGCAAAACCTGATGAGAGACACCAGCTTAATAGAATTGAGGAATGCGTGAAGGACATTAGACACTGGATGCTTATTAACTTCCTTCTGCTTAACTCTGACAAGACTGAAGTACTTGTACTAGGACCACATGCAGCTAGAAGTAAGTTTTCTGATTGCACAGTAACTCTGGATGGCCTTTCTGTTTCTTCACGTGCAGCAGTAAAAGACCTCGGAGTGATTATTGACCCCAGTCTTTCATTCGAAACTCACATTGATAGCATCACCCAGATAGCTTTCTTTCATCTCAGAAATATTACTAAGATAAGAAATTTAATATCACTACATGACACAGAAAAACTAGTTCATGCTTTTGTTACCTCCAGGTTGGATTATTGTAATGCCTTACTGTCTGGATGTTCCAATAAGTGCATAAAAAAGCTCCAGTTAGTTCAAAATGCAGCAAGAGTCCTTACTAGAACTAGAAGATATGACCACATCACCCCTGTCTTATCCACACTGCATTGGCTCCCAATCAAATTTCGTATTGATTATAAAATACTCCTATTGATCTTTAAAGCACTGAATGGTCTCGCACCACAGTACCTGAGTGAACTTCTGGTCCTCTATGACCCGCCATGCCTACTTAGATCAAAGGTGCAGGCTATCTGCTGGTACCTCGTATAGTGAAGGCTACATCAGGGGGCAGAGCCTTTTCTTACAAAGCCCCACAGTTATGGAACAGCCTTCCAAGTAATGTTTGGGAATCAGACACAGTCTCAGCGTTTAAGTCTAGGCTGAAAACATGTCTGTTTAGTCAAGCCTTTTGTTAATGGTGTTTATGAGGTAAAGGAGTAGATCTGGAGGGTCCTCAGGCATAGAGTGTTTTGGTAAACTGGGATGTATGGATGCTGTCAGTCCCCACTCGCTTGCTCACTCGAGATTGTTGATGGTTTAGTGGCTAGCTGCTTTATGTCCCGGGGTTCCCTCATGCCTGTGTTACCTTCTGGCTCTCCCCTTTTAGTTATGCTGTCATGGTTAGTTGCCAGAATCCCTCCTTGTACTCAGTGCAATATGTAAACTGTTCCTACTTATTCAGGTGACATTGAGCATACCTAACAACCTGTGTTTTCTCTCTCTCTCTCTCCTCCCCCCCAAATCTGTCCCTCTGAGTTACATGTCGGTCCTGGGATCGAGTTGCTGACCTGTTCTGCTCCTCAGACCTGCCTGATCCATCCTGGTGCCCTGTGTCTGGTTGGAGTCTCATCGCATTGCTCCTGTGGAGGACGGCCCCATGAGGACAGTTGAAAGTCACACTTGGAGGATGCCCTGGACACGTACAGTAATGTTTTTATGGCTGAGGACTACAGTTGACTTGCTAACTTTAGGACTGCGGTTGTCATGAACAGTTTTGCACTCAAGTTTCCATCAGTGAAGAGTTTATAACATCAACGAAACTGACTTCATGTTAAAACTGTTAATGTTATAGTCATGTTGTCTGTTGTTGCCCAAATGAGGATGGGTTCCCTTTTGAGTCTGGTTCCTCTCGAGGTTTCTTCCTCATGTCGTCTGAGGGAGTTTTTCCTTGCCACCATCACCACAGGCTTGCTCATTGGGGATAGATTAGGGATAAAATTCGCTCATGTTTTAAGTCGTTCAAATTCTGTAAAGCTGCTTTACGACAATGTTTATTGTTAAAAGCGCTATACAAATAAACTTGACTTGACTTCTAAGTTATATAAATGTTGACCAAAGTGAAAGGTCCCCAGAAGGTCTGGCTAGTGACCAGGCTCTATTCCTTTCAAGTGGAAATTAAGGGTTACTCTATGGTTACTCTATTCTTTATTCTCAGCATCAACTACAAAGGCTTGGTCTCTAAAATGTCTAATATTTCTCTTTGTAACCATGTAAGATTTTGTCTTCATTATCTGTGTATTTCTTATGCGTGCAATAGTCCATCCATCCATCCATTATCTGTAGCCGCTTATCCTGTACAGGGTCGCAAGCAAGCTGGAGCCTATCCCTGCTGACTATGGGCGAGAGGCAGGGTACACCAGGTTATTGCAGGGCTGACACATAGACACAGACAACCATTCACACTCACATTCACACCTACAGTCAATTTAGAGCCACCAGTTAGCCTAACCTGCATGTCTTTGGACTGTGGGGGAAATCAGAGCACCCGGAGGAAACCCACACAGACACGGGGAGAACATGCAAACTCCACACAGAAAGGCCCTCGTCAGCCGCTGGGCTCGAACCCAGGACCTTCTTGCTGTGAGGCAACAGTGAGGCAATGGTGCTACACTACATTTACACTACACCACCAATGGTCACTAATTCCTAGCTTGAAGACATCACAGGCAATAATTTTGTCAACCCTATTGGAAAATATGAGCTCAATTGAGGTAGACTGGGCGCAATCTTTCATATTTGGTGTTGTTGGTTCAGTTATAAACTGGGATAAATTGAGACCACCACTAACCTCCTTGAGATAACTGGATGTGTCATTCAGTCAGTTCAGATTACTGTCACCCACAACAATCAATAATAGAACCTAAATCAGCAGATGGGGGTCTATAAGTCCCTACCACAGTTACTGAGTTATGCCCGAAATAAGCCTTAAGTGCAAGAAATTCAAAACATCTTGGTATAGTGATAGCATTTAAAATTGTTCCAGAAAACAAAACAAAACAGATTTAACCTAAATTATCACCCCCTGCCCTTGCCAATTCTATCCACTCTCTATAAGTTGTAGCCTTTTAGAGCTACATCCATGTCACTGACACTCTTTTTGAGCCAAGTTTCACTCAGAACCAGGATATTTACATGGCCAAATTTCTTCAGGAAATTTCTGATGTTTAAGTGAATTATCCCAAGTCTGTTTTTGTTCTTAAAGGTATGATGGTTAAAAAGAACATTTGGAGTAGGATCAGTCGTAGAAATAGAGGCATTAACAGTACATAGGTTACGGATTTTAGCTCCTCACCAAGGCCATCCAGGATAATACAACCTGCTGTTGGAGAGGAGTGGAATTGTAGAGATAGGAGACAGCTGGCAAGGGGAGCAATGGGTAGTTGGAGGTAGGGATGACAGAACAGAAGTCCTTTGACAATGATTTTAATAGGTGCCATCATTTTGTTTTGGGGTGGTCCGTGGGCGGTCCTAGGGTGGGTCTCCCAAAAAGGGACCCAGCTTAAAAACTGCTAACAAGAGTTCAGACTTCAGTGTTCTCCTAGGATTCACTCACACTTGCATTGTTTCTGGACAATAAAAACGTTGAAGGAAACTTCTTTCGTGTAAGTATATTTTTTGGCTACTTTTGAGGTACAGACTTCCACAACAATGCCCACAATGCAATATTTTTTTTCCTGTTTAGTTTACTCTAGGTTTAGTTTACTATGTGGTCAGTACCATACAATTAAGCTTAGCAAATCATATGAAATAGCACCAGCAATCATACTGAGCTAAAATCATGCAAAGTTTCATTTAAGTAAAAATAATGTCAGAATAGGAACTCAAACATTTTGCATTTGTTAAAGTCATGTAGTAAGTCCTCTGATATGCTTCTTTATGTCTTCTTTTGCCCCCTCTGACTCAAACTGTTCTCTGGAAGAATGCATATCAAAATTACAAATTTGCTGCATTGTCTTTGGCCTTCATAATTCGCCACTAATGCATAACATGACAGACAATCCCATGCTTGATGCGATACCAAAAATACCAAGAAGCTCAGGACCTCTAAATGAAGACCTGCATGTACTGTATATTTAAAACGTGCTAATGAAGGATCGTAAAAAGCAGTGTATGCTGTGGTTTCAATTTGGAAAAATTATTTTCAGTCAATTGCATAATAACATGACAAGGTTTTGTTTGCTTTTGCTTGCCAGACTTAGCGTTGCCACGAATGTCATCCTTCTGAAAACCACACTTGTTCAAAAAGAAAAACCACAGCACCATTTCAAAAAAATACCGTAAGAGGTGGCTCTTCCGTTTTTTGTCTTTCATATGCTAGCATTTGCTTTCAGCCTCCTATTACCTCTGCTGTATAGCAAGTCCATTTTTACATATTAAATATCAACACCTGTGTTTTTCCATGGTTACATGTTCCAGGTATGGCGGAGGTCAGAAAGTGCATGATGACGCACGAACCTGCAGCCAAGCTTTAAACCTTTTTGTCTCACATAGGTTACTTCTAAACCAATCTGAGTGGAAGGAAAGTGGTTTGAAGCCTTTGTGAGTGACCTTTTGGCATCTCATCAAAATGGCATCTCATCAAAGTTGAAAGCTGAGCATTTCTCTGGTTTCCCCTGCAGACCCAGAGGAGGCTTACAGTAAGTCTGTGCTTCAGGGTCACTAAAGCGTTTAATTATTCAATTATACTTTCTGAAGTTCAGCAGTCGGATGTGATAATTAAAAAAAAGTACCTTTTTTGGGTCCATGTTGAATTTCTTCTTGCCACTAGAAATCTGCTTCCCTCTCTCAAGTACTTTGCTGTAAAATAAAGAAAATTACAGCGATATCAAAAACTGACGAGTGAAAGAAGCATTTGTCCTGTTTTTTTTTTTAGCCAAATGTCATGTCAGAAGAGAAGGGTGGATGTTCACTCACTTCTCTTCTGAAGATTCAAAATCTTGAATTTCAGCCATTACATTCTCGATCTCCCACTTCAGCTTCTGCAAAAACATTTCAGCACAGTTTGACTCACCGTCTCACACACAATCACAAGATGCAGCATGGAAACAGCACTGTTGCTACCAAGAGATATTTTTTTTTTATTGTGACAACAGAGCAAATGAAAACTGACTTGAAGTTGAAAGTCCTTCCAACGCCATACATCTCTGTAGCCCGTGGCCTCTCACCTATTACATAGCTAGGGTTACGGTGGGGGGCTAGTACTCTGGTACCGTAATTGCGAGAGTTTGACTTCCCACTTGCATCTGTATTGCAGCGTGCCTTTCCAGACAGCAGTAGGTGGCATTTTTATGATGGTCTTTGGCAGGGTGCGATTTGTCAAAAAACCAGAAGGGGGGATGTTTTTTTTTTTAATCATGAAACGTCACAAAATTAAGGTAACAATAGGCTAACAGCTCAATAACATCTGATGATATCAAATGAATAACACTAAATGAAAACGAACACTAAACCAGAGATAGTAAATTCATCTTCCTATCTCTCGGACTAAATACACAAACACTAACACAACAAAGTTCGCATTGCTTGTCACGTTGCTGTGATGTTTCTCTCCCTCCGGATTAAATGGACAGTGACTCGAAAATCACTAAAATACATGAATACTAAATGAACAGTTTGCTCTGATGGCGCAGTTCACATTGTGCGCAGCTTTCCGATTTAAACTGTTTTTTTCTCATCCTTATACTTCCTGTTTCATGGACTGTAATGGATTTGCTTATTTAGTAATTTTAATACAGAATTTACTTTGAAATTATAATCAGACACTCCAACGTCCCCCCTAAAAAAAAAAAAAATCGGCCGTGAAAAAGGCGGCATCCGCCAAAAGGCGCGCTGTTTGCATCCCTGCATAGAACGCAAAGATATTGTTATTATCTACAATGGATCTATTTGCGGGTGGCACGGTGGTGTAGTGGTTAGCGCTGTCGCCTCACAGCAAGAAGGTCCGGGTTCGAGCCCCGTGGCCGGTGAGGGCCTTTCTGTGTGGAGTTTGCATGTTCTCCCCGTGTCCGCGTGGGTTTCCTCCGGGTGCTCCGGTTTCCCCCACAGTCCAAAGACATGCAGGTTAGGTTAACTGGTGACTCTAAATTGACCGTAGGTGTGAATGTGAATGGTTGTCTGTGTCTATGTGTCAGCCCTGTGATGACCTGGCGACTTGTCCAGGGTGTACCCCGCCTTTCGCCCGTAGTCAGCTGGGATAGGCTCCAGCTTGCCTGCGACCCTGTAGAAGGATAAAGCGGCTAGAGAGAATGAGATGAGATGAGGGATCTATTTGCTGGGGACGTTCGTGAACATCAAAGCTGCCACTTCGGGTCATTTTGAAAGTGAGTGCAATGTAGACCATAGAAAACTGTGTCACAACATGCCTGTCATGTCAACTTGTTTTTTGGTTTGTTTGTTTTATTGACGGGGTTGTCCCCGAGGATTTTTTTTCAGCAGAGATAAAAACCAGAGGGGGGGATGATCCCCCCCCCAGCAAATCGCACCCAGGTCTTTGGTATGACCCGACCGCGAGTAGAACTTATGACCTCCTGATCGAGAGGCAGACACGCTAACCACTAGGTCAACTCGCGGTAGATGAGAACTGACTAACAGACTAAAAAAAAACACACACCCACACAATTGGTGCCAATTTAGGATACAAAACAACCTGTTCTCTTTACATTTTTATTCAATTTAAAGATTTATTTTTCTTTCTGTGAAAAATAAACCAAGGCAAGGTACAGCAAGGCTTTATTTAGTTTTGTGGTGAACATGGTGGAGCAAATGTGTAATGCAATGACATTATCTCGATATATTTAGTGCTCCAAATATCCGTATTTGTATCTGCATTAAGATTTCAACCCAGAGTGGGCGTGGCCTAACTGAAGGTTGAAACGTACAGTAGAAACGCCACCACAATCAACATGGTGTGAGAATTCTAGCTCTCACAGTTCCTCAACCTCAGCTACATCACTCCAGTTCGTAATTGTTTCCAGCTAGAGATGTGCACCGGACTGTTGTTTCTGTTTGCTTGTTTGTTTTTAAATTCAACTCAGTTGTTATTTTTGGTTGTACCTGCCTGCGATAAGTTATTCTAATTCCAATAATATGATCAAGCTCGTAGCCTCATTTAAATCACCTCAATCCTGACCAGGCAGTTACTACGGATGCTGTGAATAAAAACACATGAAAATAAAAACCTCCAGCTCGCATAACTTAAGTGTTGCCAGTCTTAATGCACACCTCTAGTTTCAACCAGATGCCATGTGAACTTTTCTGGAAAGTTTCTCCTACCGTCTCCTATTCGTATTTCTAATTCTATCTGATTCAATCTGAATCATGTACAGGTAGTCGTCGACTTACGACTGCGTTTGGTTACGACTGACCGGTCGTAAACCGATCTGGTCGTAAGTCGGCCTGTGTTAAATGAGCGTAAGTATATTGTGATGTGTAATGATACTGTAATCATCTTAAAGTCTTATTTTATCAACATTTTCTTATTTCATTACCTTGGCGCATTATTTGGTTTAAGTCAAACACTGCATACTACACTGCGTACAGTACAATTCGTTTAATATGTGCAAAACAAAAAATACGAAATACAGGTGTGAAAAATAGAAAACATTTTAGTTTGAAACGTACCAAAATACAAATGTAAAACATAGCAAAATACAAAATTTAGTGACTGCTGGCATCACTGGTGCTTGGCTGTGGGTCGTCTACGTCATCATCAGCTGTTGCAGCGCTCGGGCTGGCGGGAGGATTTGCTCGTTTCATAAACCAGGAGCTGGGGCGGAAACTGTATGACGGAGCGTACGAGGGAGTGCGAGAGAGACGGCGCATGTGCCAGGAGCTGGGTCGGAAACTGTTGTACGTGGCGAGAGGCGCTGCCGGGAGCTGGGGCGGAAACTGTCGTACACTCAGCTAGCTCAGCTGGGAAACACTTGCCAGTCATAACCAGACGGTCGTAAAGTCGATCGGTTGTAAGTCGACGACTACCTGTATTCAATTCTTATTAAGTTTAACAGCAAATTATTAGTAAATGCGCAACGCAACTCTGCAACTCATCGAAAAAAATATATGAAAGAAACGCAAATTCTCTCTTCATGTGATTTCCGGTCTACAGTGTGATTGGTTATGCTTGAAATGATTGCATGAGAAAACAGTAAAAAGCACGAGACATTTAAAATTTCAACGTTTAAAAATTAAGTGTAGCATGAAGCAGTCTTTTAAAAGTACCTGAATGTCATCCAGGAGGTCCTGCTTGTGCAGCTTGAGCTTTTCAATCTCAAGTCGTTCCTCCGGCAAGAAATCAGGAGACACTAAGACATGTTAAGAAAGACAAATTTTACGACCAGAAAAAAAAAATTTCTTATGCACAGTCATTTCTTTTTTTTAAAAAAATACCAGATTCACTTCATCTTTAACAGAAACCACAATATCCTCCATCCTGAACACTTGTCAAAAAATCGTAAACTCACCGCTTTATTTCTGACTTTTACAAAGCATTGCCACTGGAGACTTCTTCCAAACATGGGAAATAATGTTTGCGAAAAACACTCTTAAAAAAATCTCATCACAGAAAAGTTCACCATATTTAACAGGTATTCCGCTCAATCTCATCGTACCTGAGCTGTCAGCTATAAGCCATGTGCAAGAAGATTGAGTGGAATAATTTTTTATTCTATCCACATTCACTGGATTTTGAGAAACGGAGCATTTTTATTTTTTGCAAATTTGATAAATAAAACTTTATACAAAATGTCTGACAAAATCATTTCCGCTTAGAATGTAAACAAACTGACGAAATGACAGGAACAATTTGTGAAAAATGCTAAAATCAGAATTCTCATCTCATCTCATCTCTAGCCGCTTTATCCTTCTACAGGGTCGCAGGCAAGCTGGAGCCTATCCCAGCTGACTATGGGCGAAAGGCGGGGTACACCCTGGACAAGTCGCCAGGTCATCACAGGGCTGACACATAGACACAGACAACCATTCACACTCACATTCACACCTACGGTCAATTTAGAGTCACCAGTTAACCTAACCTGCATGTCTTTGGACTGTGGGGGAAACCGGAGCACCCGGAGGAAACCCACGCGGACACGGGGAGAACATGCAAACTCCACACAGAAAGGCCCTCGCCGGCCACGGGGCTCGAACCCAGGACCTTCTTGCTGTGAGGCGACAGTGCTAACCACTACACCACCGTGCCGCCAAATCAGAATTCTTGAAAAAAAAAAAAAAAAAGATATGTTCTTACCATCAAATACTTCTATTCCATATTGTGTTGCTTTTTTAAAATATTTTTTGGGGTTTTGTTTTCGAGTAGAGTTTTTTATTTCGTCCTCGGTTGGTTCAGCAACATGCGCCACCATTTTGTTTTTCTCTACTCACGGTATATAAGCTGATGTCCTAGTAGTAGAGTAGCCAATCAGAGCACATGATTGCTCATATCCAGTGAATGTGGATAGAATAACAACAATTATACATGCCTTTTGTGTGCAAGTTATATAGCTATGGTTATATAGCTTTAGTATAAACAATTAGTATATATGGGGCGGCACGGTGGTGTAGTGGTTAGCGCTGTCGCCTCACAGCAAGAAGGTTCTGGGTTCGAGCCCCATGGCCGGCAAGGGCCTTTCTGTGTGGAGTTTGCATGTTCTCCCCGTGTCCGCGTGGGTTTCCTCCGGGTGCTCCGGTTTCCCCCACAGTCCAAAGACATGCAGGTTAGGTTAACTGGTGACTCTAAATTGACCGTAGGTGTGAATGGTTGTCTGTGTCTATGTGTCAGCCCTGTGATGACCTGGCGACTTGTCCAGGGTGTACCCCGCCTTTCGCCCATAGTCAGCTGGGATAGGCTCCAGCTTGCCTGCGACCCTGTAGAACAGGATAAAGCGGCTACAGATAATGAGATGAGATGAGAATTAGTATATACATTTTTTTAAAAATAATTACCAGTGTATTGAGACTAAAACAATTATCTGCCTCGGGCTCAGTAAATAATGGTGATTAATAATTGGTAAATGTTGCTAGCTATAGAAAATGGTGCTTTTATAGAGCAATACTGTATTTAGGCCTCAGCAGCAGCTTTCTGGAAATCCTTAGATTTTGATATTTACAACCACAGAAACTTAACCACTAACCACTGAGTCATTACTCTCACCAGCGTTTATAAAAAACAGGCATAAAATTGTTCTGTGGAATTTTCCCAGAGTCTCATATCACTATGATTTTGGACCAGATCTACTGTGGAATATAATAATTTTTGGTCCAAGAGAACCATAAAAAATGAGCAGCCTCGAAAATTATGTAGATTAATATATCTGTAAACAATCAATAAGTCATTTACAACAGATACAAATATGCATCTTTCTCTTCCTGTATTCAGCATGTTTGCATGTCACATGTGTTTTGTGTGTGTAAGGGTGGAGCTGACAAGTGTCAAACTGTTCTCAAAAAACTGCAATGTTTTTCTCACTATCAGGAAGAAAAACAGCTTGAATTTCTCATTGTGACGCTTCCGACAGGCACTATATCTGCAGTTATGGGTGAAAAAATATGCCTATATTGCACAATCCTTCAGTCAAAATCACCTCGCAAGATGGTATGTATTTGAAGGACCAACTTCAAACCCATACACACACACACACACACACACACACACACAAGGTAATGTTGTTGCTAAAGCAGAATGGTAAAGCCGACCTAGCCCCTGCGTCTTGAGAGTCTTGGTACTGCAAAGGTTCACATTCTACCTCATTTATAACACCAGATTTGACTCAACAAAGTCTTTATTGGCTGGATTTGGTGTTCGAAAAGGGAAAAGACCAAACCAAAATTTGACATTCCTGCTATTTATGAGCAAACAGTACTAATATTATGCATTTAGCTTCCTGTGTAACAATGCCTGCTTCTGCACTGCAAAAAATGGCCTTTCAAAAATAAGAAATAAAAGATCAAAACAAAGCATATTTGCTTGAATCAGGTGAAAAAAATCTGCCAATGGAACTAGTCAAATTTGACTTGGTAAGATTTCTTAAAGTAAGATGAAAAATCTAACCTGTTTTGAGATGAAATAATTCCAAAATAAGATTGGGGAACTTATTATACGAGATCTGATTAACTCAAAATAATCAAAATAGTTCTTATAACAAGATCGCACTTCTTACATTTAGCCATTCAAGTCATTTTTATTTATTTCATTTTAAGGGTATTTCACTTAAATTCATGACAAAGTCTTAGCAGTAAAAACTGAATTTAAGATAAATATACTAATATTAGGATTGTTAAATTCTACAACTAAGCATTGCTAGCTTAAAAGATTCTCCTTTTGTGACCTGTAATTAGTAAAATACTCTAGATATGAGACCAGAGACTATCTTGAATCAAGTTGACGACACGTGTAGCATTGCAACAAGTTTATTTTTTTTCCCCATTTCAACATTCAAACATTAAAACATCTCTTAAGATTCTACTTCCCCAGGACCTCAGGCACCAAAAAAAAAATAAAGTCTACGCATTTTGACTTACAGTGCTTACACAACGCCAAAGCAACAGTGCATTTGGGGGGCACTGACTATTCATGTGTATGAGGGGTTTACAAGATCAGGTACAAAAAAAACCCCCAAACAAACAAACAAAAAAAAACCCACTGAACTTAACTCACAGCATTCCAAAAAGACCTCACTAAAACGCCCTCCACTTACTCAAACTTTTTGAAGGCACTTGTCTGGTCTAGAGTATGTACAGCATCTAGAAGGAGCTCAATCTGAATGACTGAGTAAACAGTCGCAGTAAACTAAAGATATGCAAGGTGACCAAACGTCTACACATTTTGACTTACAGTGCTTACACAACGCCAAAGCAACAGTGCATTTTTGGGGCAAGATACAAAGATTTCAGTAAAGTTCATTTATTCCCAAAACAAGCATACTTTTTTTTCTTGAAACAAGATGAACCGCATTTGACAAATGTCCAAAATGTACTTACTTGTTTTTAAAAAAACTTGTTTTATTTTCAAAGGTGCTCCAAATAAGACTTTTTCAAGACATTTTGTCTCTACAAGATTTTCAAGATGGACTGTCTAAAAACTAGCCTTTCTAGCTAAATGAGGTTTTGCTTGTTGGGCAATTATGTCTTATAATAAGGGTGGCTAGATGTTTTGACTTGAAAATAGACAAATAAACTTCCTAAGATTTTTATTTTTTGCAGTGTGTTCCTGGATATTAGAATGTTCTTGAAGATGTAGAACACAAATGGGAATTCAACTGAAATGCATGTGGCAGAAAAAAATTGATTCACAAATCACACAGGAAATGATCATGGTTATGTCTGGTCTACATGTTGTCAAGGTGTCTCGGGGGTGGACGAAGAGGGGAGTGTGAATTTCCAATGTGTTAAAAAAAGAAGAAGAGGAAAGAGAAAAACAACTGTGGGAAAAAAACTGAAACAAAAACCGAGTGGTTACAGAATTCTACATGTTAGTTGCTGATCTAGACCCTGGCATTTATTCCATCCATCCATCCATTATCTGTAGCCGCTTATCCTGTGCAGGGTCATGGGCGAGCTGGAGCCTATCCCAGCTGACTATGGGCAAGAGGTGGGGTACACCCTGGACAAGTAGCCAAATCATCGCAGGGCTGACACATAGAGATAAACAATCGTTCACATTCACACCTACGGTCAATTTAGAGCCACCAATTAGCCTAACGTGCATGTCTTTGAACTGTGGGGGAAACCAGAGCACCCAGAGGAAACCCAGGCCATCCTTAAATTTGTTTCCTGTCCACCGGGTGAGCAAAAAAATTTTCAGTTGGGAGGGAGGGATTTTTTTTTTTAATATATGGATGGATAAGAAATCGCAATGCTGTGTTTGCTTTCTCTTTCAGTACTTTTTTATTACAAAAGCAGACACATTTAATAAAATGACAGTTTAATCAACTGAAACTTGTACAAAAACTTTAAGTTAGCATTTTAAATGCTGACTGCAACATTTGCAAAACTTTTACAAAGGTACTTAAAATGTCCGACACACGGACTTTTTGTAGTTCTAAATCGAGCGTTAGGCCTAGTTCAGATGAAATTACACTATTAAAATGATCACGGAATGATTTGTTTTTCTGAATCTTTACTATTTTGTTGTTCGCTAGAATACCATTTTGCGATTTCACACTTAAGCAAATGTTTGAAAACTCCGGATCTCCTTCCTTCATGGTGGCTGCCATTTTTTTGTGCCGTACAGCGCATGCGCAGAGCTGATTCAGTTCAGAGTGTGCGCGCACTCGGCGGAGGCAGTAGTGTGTCGGGGCTGTCGGAGGGAACAGAAGCAGAGAGAACGCTTATTTTGTCTCCGGTAAACCAGTCTTCTCTCGTTCAATTATGTGCTGGCATCAAAAGACACTGTTGGTTGTAAATGAAACCAAACTGAGTGGTTGGAGTGTATTTTCATACACAAATGGAGAAATGTTCGCTGAGTGTTTGATTGTGTAGCCGCCACTGCAGACCGTTGTCGTTGTTAATTCATAGCATGCTCAGCTGCATGAATGTGTCATGCACCGAAAATAAGAGATTTACAAGCCAGGAACGCCTCATGATGCAATACGCAAGAAAAGAAAGAAGATTTACTGCCATTTTACTTTGTATTTGAGTAAAGTGAATAAATAAATGGTCTGTGGAAAATACATTTAATCCTGGGAACTGCGTGCACAGGAGTTTATT
Source organism: Neoarius graeffei (assembly GCF_027579695.1). NCBI lineage: Eukaryota > Metazoa > Chordata > Actinopteri > Siluriformes > Ariidae > Neoarius > Neoarius graeffei. The sequence goes on from NC_083572.1 coordinate 11,538,890, forward strand.
TTGTGTTTACTCCCCTCCTCCCCCGGCTGGCTACTTATTTGTCATGGCTGGCTAGTATGAGCCTTATGGCCCTTTTCCACTACCCTTTTTCAGGTCACTTCAGCTCACTTCAGCCCGACACGGCTCGCGTTTCGACTACCTCATTACAGCACGACTCAGCTCGCTTCAGCCCTGCTTAGCCCCCAAAACTCGCACGGTTTTGGAGTGGGGCTGAAGTGAGCCAAACCAAGCTGAGTGAGGCTGGGGGCGTGAGCAGACACTCCCCTGTGCACTGATTGGTGAGGAGGAGTGTCCTCACATGCCCACACATGCCCCGCGAGCACGCTGGGATCTGTAAACACCGCAAACCCGGAAGAAGAATAATTACGAATTACGAGAATTTCTGAAGCCCTATGCGCCTCGCCTCATCTATACGCTCTTGCCAGTATCTGTTGGCATTGTCGGTGACAACAAGCCACAGCACCAAGACCAGCAACACTAACGACTCCATGTCCTCCATGTTTATTGTTTACTATCCGGGTCGTGAGACTACCGCTTAAAAGATCACTGATGTCACTGTTTGCGCTGCTTAACGACATCACGTGACGTCCACCCACTTTCGCTAACTCCACCCAATGTGTCCACCCACTTCCAGCCAGCACGGTTCAGCGCGGTTGTAGTCGAAATGCAACTTCAATAGCCCCGCTCAGCTCGACTCAGCCCAACTCAGCACGGCACGGCTCAGCCGCGTTTGTAGTGGAAAAGCGGCATTAGTGGAAAGCCCTGGGAATGCGTAAATGTCAAGTTCGATTTTAGATTTATGAACCCGAAAAAAAACGGCATTAAAAAAAAAATTTCAACCGCACTCACCCGGCCGGTGGACCGGAAACAGAACATTTTTTAATAATGGCCCCATGCAGACACAGGGAGAACATGCAAACTCCACACAGAAAGGCCCCAGTCAGCCACTGGGCTCGAACCCAGGACCTTCTTGCTGTGAGGCGACAACGTGAACCACTATACCACCATGATGCCCCCAGGAAAACTACTTGCCTAATATTGTGTAGGTTCTGCTTGTGCCACCAAAACAGCTCTGATCCATCAAGCATTTATTTATTTGTTTGTTTGTTTGTTTGGTTGGTTGGTTGATTGGTTGGTTTTACCAATTTTAATTGAATACCCCTGCTCTAGATGCTAGTTTGTGAGCCATTCTGGTCTGTGCACTCAGAAAATGGTAACCAAACTATACCTTACCATTAGGTTAGTACCCTTACCTTTTTTTTTAACCTTTGATATGTATTTTTCTGGGTGTTGTTTCCAAAAGACTGTACCACTGCCACCTTTTGGAGTAAATCTTTACAAGGTAGCCCTACACTATGGTTTTTTTTCCAAAGTTAAAACTATATCCAAAAAGTACAGAAGGTGTATGGTTGATGATACCACCTCAGCACCAAAGAATGGTACACAGTGTGACAACCATGACAAACATACATCCAATCAGCCTTAGCAAACACCTTAGAGTACAAATTTGTCCCGCACAGGAATCCAGACATTATGGTTGGACACTGTTTCCTCAAGGTCGGTGGTTCAAATGCTTTCAAGCACTATCACTATATTTGACAGGTGCCTTATCCAAAGCATCTTGACATCCTGACATCATGTATCTTGCGAGACAATTCCAGTTGAACATTTGAGGGTAATCAGGCTCACTCAAAAGTCCACTGGTTCTTTGGCAAATCTGGGATTTGATCTGATTGCCAGTTCAGAACCTCAATCTCCAAGTGGTTCTGTGTTTTAATAAACCCTCCCCTGTCTTGGTCATGGCAATAATTGTGATGGATCCGGAACCTATCACAGGAATACTGGTGAGAGGCAGGAATACACCCTGGATGGGATACCAGTTTATTGCACACACACACACACACACACACATATGCTTATTCACACCTACAGGCAATTTATAGTCCACAATCCGGCAAGTTGGAGGGAACCAGCAAACCCGGAGGAAACAAATATGGACACAACATCTTAAACTCTGCACAGGCCTTGGCTCTTGATCAAACCAGAGGACTCTGGAGCTATTAGGTGGCAATGCTATCCACTGTACAATTGTCCCACCAAATTCAACCAAACCAATTGCTTTGCTTTTCAAAAATGCATCCTTTGAAAACGTGCCCCGTCTCTTCAGTAGAACATGAAAAGGTTCGACATAGAACCCAACACGAAAGAGTTTTCCTGTCAGAGAGAGTTACTTTAATAACTTTACCTTAACTATCCAAAGAACCAGTGAAGGATTGTTTCCTATAAATTATTTTAAAAACATAACTTAGATGTGTTTTCTATTACTTCAATTCGCAATAAGAATTTTGACTTTTTCTAAATATGATATAGTAAAAAATAAATTAAATGGAGGTCCATTTGTAAGAATGATATGAATTGGAAAAAAAAAAAGGATACTAACGAAACATTTTGACATTCAGGTCTAAACCATTTAATATTGATGACCAAAAAAATGATAATGATTGAAAGATTTTTTAAAAATTAAATCTCCAATTTAAAAGAGAAAAATAACAAACACTAAGGTGTTCGTTGGAATTTTGTATAGAAACGTTTGAAAGATATACCAGAGACATACCACACTGCAAAAGGTAAAAAAGAAGAAAAAAATGCTATAAAGGTAAATAGCCTTGATTAACAAAAATCAGGATAATGATTGACTGAAGTTAAATAGCTATAATGGTCTCAAATGATTTAGAGGTGATCTTGTATTTTCCTAGAAACAGCCTTTAAAGTGTGGATGCTATACACGAAATGGTTAAATACGCACGGTAGTAATGCACATTTATAATAGTTACATCTGCCCTTCTGAATGTGAAATATAGATATTCTCGAGTAACTTGTACGCTTGAATAACCTTTGCTTTTATTTTTGCCTTCAACATTTTTGCATATCCTGTTAGAAATCATCCAGATGTCAAAGAGTTGCACATCTGGAGGATATGTTGTATTGTTATCAGGATATTTTATTTTGTAATTTTGAGGACAATTTTCTCTATTTCCCCCCACAGAAACCATTGCACTAAACTATATCAAGTACATATGACAATGTGCGATGTTGATATTAAGGATTATACTGACTGACTACAATTTCATCACTATTATCTAATAAACTGGAAGTTCACCTAAAAGCGAATACATGTTATCAGCTCGTTACCAAATTCTTCAATCTGGTGGTCTATGGAATCTCCAGGACTGGCATTTAAACACAAATGATGTGATCAGTTGAGGCCAAAGTCATGATCAATGGAAATCTACAATTAATGGAACCTACTGACACTTTTCCCTTCTTGAGACCATTATGGTGGACCAACTGAGCAACATCAATTTCCTGTTTTAGCTCTACAAACACGACCACCATCTCAAACAATGATCTGAACTTTTACTCACTCAGTTGACAGCTCTCCATTTTCAGCCCACTGCTATCTCTTCTATACAAAACGTCTAATCAACTGGGTCCTAGAACTCCAATTTCAGATCCTCCAGGTTGTTAGGGATACACCGAGACATTGCATGATTTAGTCATCTCTGAGGGTGAGAAGCTGAGAATTACTGCCGCAAACGCCTGTCTGTTAGTTCCTCTATGAAAGCTTGTGGAGAGGGTTGCCAAGTTGAGACTTTTAAAGTCTAGGTACATTATCAAGTCCACCCAAGCAACCAGCATGAACCATCATTACATTTAATCTAGATTATCTCTAGTTTTCTATTATGAGTAAAAAATGAACTGAAAACCAGTTATCTGGCAACCCTAATCATCAGAAACTGTATTCCCCACCCAGGAGTGATGTTATTGTTCTCAATGAAGACATCACTATTAGCTGAATAATCTGGAGTATTTGTAAATCAAAATTATCATATCATTTAAGCTTCATCATCAACATCACACACACAAGCTATCATTTAGAAAACATCTTATATAAAATGTCTCGGGCGGCACGGTGGTGTAGTGGTTAGCGCTGTCGCCTCACAGCAAGAAGGTCCGGGTTCGAGCCCCGTGGCCGGCGAGGGCCTTTCTGTGCGGAGTTTGCATGTTCTCCACGTGGGTTTCCTCCGGGTGCTCCGGTTTCCCCCACAGTCCAAAGACATGCAGGTTAGGTTAACTGGTGACTCTAAATTGACCGTGAATGTGAGTGTGAATGGTTGTCTGCGTCTATGTGTCAGCCCTGTGATGACCTGGCGACTTGTCCAGGGTGTACCCCGCCTTTCGCCCGTAGTCAGCTGGGATAGGCTCCAGCTTGCCTGCGACCCTGTAGAACAGGATAAAGCAGCTAGAGATAATGAGAATGATTATAAATAAATTTGCAGTTTTTAGTCAGTCATTCTTTAATATGCTGCATTATTCTTTTGTTGTTGTGTTACGTGCTATAATGTAAGTGATACCCTGTTTTGCAGCATTAAATGTAATGATAAATGGATTTTTAAAAAAAGTATGATTAAATTTTTTTATATAAAATGGCAGTGTTGGCAACATGTAGTATGAGAGGAAGAAAACACTTTGGGTTATTAGAAAATAATGAACTTCTGAATGATAACAGTAACTCCGCATGACATCACCAGGTCGCTGATTAGTTTCCTATAACAGCATTCATTGTTGTGTTTTATTTCTTACATACTGTATATATTCCTGTTGATGTTTTCTTTTTAATCAGCGTAATAATATTTAACAATTATTCCACAAAATTGAGCCGTACATGAGCCGATAGCCGATGAGGTGCGTAACGCTGAGTTGGCTATAAGCCATGTACGACGAGATTGAGTGGAATAACTTTTTTTTTCGATCCACATTCATTGGATTTTGAGAAACAGAGCTTTTTTTTTGCAAATTCAATCAATAAAAACTTTATACAAAACGTCTGACAACAAAATCATTTCTGCTTAGGTGAACTTCTTAAAAACCTATCGATGGCTGCACGAATTGACTTTCATGTTGGTTTTTTTGTCGAAAGTGCCGGCTTGCTGTCATGCCAAGGTATAGAATAACTTTAGACGTTTATTTAATTCTTCCTTGGACATTTCAGTTATGTAATTTTAAGTAATGAGCTTTTGAACCAGTCTAAAAAATATTCAATAAATTTTAATGTTTAACAATGAAGAATGTACAACCCCAATTCCAAAAAAGTTGCCATGCTGTGTAAACTGTCAAGAAAAACAGAATGCAATAATTTGCAAATCATGGAAACCCTATATTTCATTGAAAATAGTAAAAAGATCTCATCTCATCTCATTATCTGTAGCCGCTTTATCCTTCTACAGGGTCGCAGGCAAGCTGGAGCCTATCCCAGCTGACTACGGGCGAAAAGCGGGGTACACCCTGGACAAGTCGCCAGGTCATCACAGGGCTATAGTAAAAAGATAACATAGCAAATGTTGAAGCTGAGAAATTTTATTGTTTTTTGAAAAATATTATGCTCATTTTAAATTTGATGTCAGCAACACACTTTAAAAAAGTTGGGACAGGGGCATGTTTACCACTGTGTTTCATTTCCTCTACTTTTAACAACACTCTGTAAATGTTTGGGAACTGAGGAGACCAATTGCTGTAGTTTTGAAAGAGAAATGTTATCCCATTCTTGCCTGATATACAATTTCAGTTGCTCAACAGTTCAGGGTCTCCTTTGTTTTATTTTGCACTTCATAACGTGCCAAACGTTTTAAATGGGAGACAGGTCTGGATTGCAGGCAGGCCATTTAAGCACCCTGACTCTTTTACTATGGAGCCGTGCGGTTTTAATATGTGCAGAAAGCAGTTTGGCATTGTCTTGCTGAAAGGAGGAAGGCCTTCCCTGAAAAACATTTTGTCTGGATGGCAGCATATTATTCTGAAACGTGTACATATCATTCAGCATTAATGATGCATTCCCAGATGTACAAGCTACCCATGGCATGTGCACTAATGCACCCTCATACCATCACAGATGCTGGCTTTTGAACTGTACACTGATAACAAGCCGGATGGTTCCTCTCCTCTTTAGCCTGGAGGACGTGGTGTCCATGATTTCTAAATAGAATTTCTACTTTTGATTCATCAGACCTCGGGACAATTTTCCATTTCACCTCAGTCCATCATAAAAGAGCTCGGGCCCAGAGAAGGTGGCAGTATTTCTGGATATTGTTTATATCTGGTTTTAACTTGCATTTGTGGATGCAGTAATAAACTGTTTTCACAGACGATGGTTTCTTCAAGCATTCCTGACCCCATGCAGTGATTTCCAATGCAGACATGTGTCTGCTCTTAATGCAGCGTCTCCTGAGGGCCTGAAGATCACAGGCATCCAATGTCAGTTTTCAGCCTTGTCTCTTGTCGACAGAGATTTCTCCAGATTCTCTGAATCTTTTCATGATATTATGTACCATAGATGATCTCATCTCATTATCTCTAGCCGCTTTATCCTGTTCTACAGGGTCGCAGGCAAGCTGGAGCCTATCCCAGCTGACTACGGGTGAAAGGCGGGGTACACCCTGGACAAGTCGCCAGGTCATCACAGGGCTGACACAGACACAGACAACCATTCACACTCACATTCACACCTACGGTCAATTTAGAGTCACCAGTTAACCTAACCTGCATGTCTTTGGACTGTGGGGGAAACCGGAGCACCCGGAGGAAACCCACGCGGACACGGGGAGAACATGCAAACTCCGAACAGAAAGGCCCTCGCCGGCCACGGGGCTCGAACCCGGACCTTCTTGCTGTGAGGCGGCAGCGCTAACCACTACACCACCGTGCCGCCCACCATAGATGATGTGATCCCCAAATTCTTTGCAATTTTACATTGAGGAACGTTATTCTTAAATTGTTGCACTGTTTGCCCATGCAGTTTTTCACTGAGCGGTGAACCCATCCCCATCTTTACTTCTGAGAGATTCAGCCTCTCTGGGATGTTCTTCCCCAATCATGTTACTGACCTGTTGCCAATTAACCAAATTATTATTATTTTTTATCATTACACAACTTTTTCAGTCTTTTGTTGCCCCTGTCCCAACTTTTTTGAAATGTGTTGCTGACATCAATGTCAAAATGAGCATATATTTTTCAAAAATCAATTACATTTCTCAGTTACAACATTTGATATGTTGTCTTTGTACTATTTTCAATGAAATATAGGGTTTCCATGATTTGTAAATCATCATATTCTGTATTTATTTATGTTTTACACAGTGTCCCAACTTTTTTGGAATTGGGGTTGTAAACAAACCAGTGAAATGACCGTCGCAATTTGTGAAAACGTGATGATAATTCTTGAAGATTTTTTTTAAATATACGTTCTTATCAACAAATACTTCCATTCCATGTTTTGTTGCTTTTTTTTGTATTTTTTTTTGGGGGGGGTTGTTTTCGAGTAGAGTTTCTATTTCGTCCTCGGTTGGTTCAGCAACACGCTCTGCCATTTTGTTTTTCTCTACTCACAGTATATGAGCTGATAGCCTCGTAGTAGAGTAGCCAATCAGAGCATGCAATTCCTCATATCCAGTGAATGTGGATATTATAATTCCAACTAATTTGATGATGAAATGTCCTGATGAGGAGGAAGAGGAGGAGGAATGTGGTTACAGTTTTAGAGAGATGAGTTTTAGTATTCACACAACCATTTGTTAAGTCTTAACTGCTGATTAGTTTGCCATCTACTGGTGGTGAAGTTACACACAGATATACATTCACCAACGACTTTAAAAGGAACAACTGGACACCTACTGATTCATGCAATTATCCAAATCAACCAATCATTTGGCAGCAGCACAATGCATAAAATTGAAAACCTGGTTGCCTTTTTCCAATCTTTACCTGAGTCCACATGACAAGATTCCTTTTCTAGGCTGACAGAAGTGGATCCCGAGTTGGTCTTCTACTGTTGTACCCCATCCACCACACGGTTCGACATGCTGTGCATTTTGAGATGCTTTTCTGCTCACCATGGTTGCAAAGAGTGATTATTTTAGTTATTGTACACTTCCTGGCATCTATGAATCCTTGAGGGACACCACATGATCATATGATGACTTGACGTGACTTCTACAAAGCATCTACAGATAGTTAGCCAGTTATAAGATGCAAATCTATGCAACTGGAGACAAAATCTTATCTTCAACTCTTTCAAAGGCTTGACTGATACTAACGAAAATGCGGGTTTGCTTCCGTCTCTGGTATTTATTTCAAACTTTAGAAAAGGGTTGTTTTGTGCAAAGTGCTATGACTGACCCAGAAAGCTTAATATGTGTGAGTGCAGAAATGGGAAGACATCAAGTCATTGTTCTGCAAGTCAGAAGTAAGTCTCAAGTCTTGGCGTCAAGTCCCAAGTCAAAACTGATGTCCTTACAAGTACAAGTCCTTTATGTTTTTTGTCTGAAACAAATCAGTGCTTTGTTTATATCAAATTTAAGGCCAGAGTAGTAGTTAGTTAGTTAGTTAGTTATGGCCAGGTTCTTGCCTGAACTGATAATCACATCAGTTTTTCTCTGGCTAATCAGACACAAGGTACGCCACCACTCTTGCCAGAGCAGTTGGGGGTTAGGTGCCTTGCTCAAGGGCACTTGAGCCAGTCCTGACTTGTTAAGTCTCGCTCGAACCAGCAACCTTTTGGCCCCAAAGCTGTTTCTCTAACCATTTGGCCAAGGCTTCCCCCATGTAATTAGTATAGTTAATTTTCACAAGCAATGCAAGCTTTTCATGAACTGGTGTTCAACTAAATGGAAATATACAGGGTTAGTCAAAATGATGTTAACACTTAAATGGTAGAAACCATTTATTCACAAAGCATACATCATATGTGCAAGATGATTTACAGGACAGTCTCAACCTGTTCGAGCAATAGTACCATTTAAAGCCCAGACACAGATTTCACGGTCACAGCGCACCATACATTCAGGAGAAAAATAATCCATTAGTGTTAAAATAATTTTGACTAACCCTGTACTATATGGGTATTTGAGAGATGTATAACATTGACTAAAAACTGAATATTTGAGTTCAATTTCACATGAGATGCGGTGTCTGTTTTCACGAAAAATATTTTTCCGTTCAATTTGGTTTTGCCTTTGGGATTTGTTGTTTTTGCATGTGATATTCCTGAACTACAGGCTGTACATGTTTTAACCCTTTAATATTTGTAGGTGAAGGCAACTATCTTTGGGAGTATAGCTACCAAAAAAAAAAGCCTCTGTCATTGGGGAATGAGCTCTCTTTCAACTTTGTCCTTGCATCATGCAAGTTGATTGGCTATCAGACTGGTTGAACATTGACCTTGGAAATGAAGACTGATGCTGATTTGCTGAACTGTGATTATTTGTTGGGAAAAGGAGTAGCTGATCCATTGAGGTCAGAACTGCTGACTCCCTGACCACCTTTAAGCGCAGACTGAAGACTCACCTCTTCAGGCTGCACCTCTCCCCTGCTTCCCTGCCCACTGTGTAATTGCATTTCGGTCTAGACCAACCCAAGCCGTGTACTGTCTAACCTGGGGTTAGCTGTTTTGAGTTTTCTATTTAGTTATACTTTCTATGGTTGGTTTGTTCATTTGGCTGTTTGAGTGTTGGTATTTCAACAGAATATTACACTAGGTATTGCTGTCATTTGTTCAGTTGGCACTTGAACTTTTTTGTCTAAAAGTTCACCACTTCATGTACCTGACTTTTGCACTCATTGTACATTGCTCTGGATAAGAGCGTCTGCTAAATATCAAGTAATGACTTGAGTCCAAGTCAAGTCACAAGTCTTGCACTAAAATAACAGCAGAGCTCCCCCAGAGTTCCCCAGTCCTCACAAAGCATAGCTATCAGTGGCTATGGAAGCCCGTTCAAAGTACACTTTCCAATGTTTAATTTTTAAACATCGCTTTTCAAGTCAGACAGCGAGTTGGCCTAGTGGTTAGCTAGTTCTACTCACAGTCGGGTCATACCAAAGACCATCATAAAAATGGTATATACTGCCATCTGGCGAGACAATACAGATGCGAGTAGGCAGTCAAACTCTCGCAGTTACCAGAGGATCAAACACCCCCCACCCACACTGTAATGGGCAAGAGGCAGAGGGCTAGAGAAATGCAGATTGGTGCCATCCAATGTGCCTTAAGGGCCTGGTTAGTACTCTGATTGGAGACTGCCTGGGAAGACCAGGTTCTGGCATGGGAGGGACTTGATTTTTTTCACAGTCAGAGGGCTTGAGTCCCAGTCCTCACAAAGCATAGATATCAGTGGCCATGGAAGCCCATTCAGAGTGATGGCAAAGATGAAGTGAGGGGTCAGTCATCCTGCCAGGAATTAGACCAGAATGAAAATTCATGCATTCTACTGGCCAACAGCTTAGCCGAAAGTCAGCAAATTTGTGATGCGGGTCCAAGTCATGTGATTCAAGTCCACAACAGGAACATATACATACACTATGTTCCACTCTTGGCCAGTAGATGTGGCTGTAGTCCTATCTTCTAGACCCTGTAGAGATATTCAGAAGGCACTGAATGTTCCCTCTCAATGTTTGCTTTTGTTGAAAATCAGGCTAAATTGACATCTAAACATGAGCAGGTGCCTATTAACCACATGAAAAGATTCGAAAAAAGGTCCTGATTGTCATCTTTAAACAACCTCAAGTAAGCTATGCTCTCAGTGTACTGCAAGTGCATACTTTTCTTCCTGCACTCATGCATGCTATTTTAAGATACCTTCTAAAAACCACAAAAGGCCTGGGTTTGATATAACACTCAATCAGAAGTTGATGCTCGAGCAAGAGAGATTCAAAACAACTGAAAATGAAGGAATAAAATTGCACACACAGTGCATACACAGCTGCCTGATATCAATGTGTGCTTAATCTGTCTACTTTTAGTTTCTCTGCCAAATTAATTTTGGGGGGAAAAATATGATGTGTTACAGATATGTCAGTGAAGCAGGCTTCAAAACATCAATCCAAATAGATATTAAATTTACAGGGTATTTCACTCTGTGTAATCACCTGACATGACTGTCACAACCAGGTTGCATGAATCTACAGCCTGGACTAAAAAGAAATCAGCCCCAGCCTCGCGCCTTCATATCATTCTTCTCTGTATTCTTTACAGCCATTTGTGTTGCTGTGCTACATTCTCCAAAAACCCAAACAAATCCACCTTAAAGTATTTATTAACAGCAAAGAATCTGCTCTTGAAAATGAAACGCGAGCCCATTTACACCAGCCACCCTTGATAATGTCAGCCTCTTTATGTCAGTCACATAGCTGAGGATGTGATTTTCAGTTATGCTCAGAAAGGCGATTTTGTTTTTTAATTCTGTTCAGAATTTATTCATGTGTAGTGACCCTCAGAATGTCATTTATTTATGTCAGGAAAGTGGGTGGTGATAAATGGCAGGCAATTAGTTGGGCAGGGATTGTTACAGACATATTCAGGGTAAAGAGACCTCAAGTGAGACAAACAATTACACTATGGTGCAGTTTTGATATTGGGTACATGAGGAAAACGGCAGGAGCTGGTTTTCAAAAAAAAAGTAGCTACCGTTGGAAAAAAAAGTGACTTCCCAGTGGCACCTTGTCCATAGGAGCAGGTGGGGCAGAGTCCAACCATATATATCAGAAGGGAATCGTCAGAACCTTCTTCTAGACCTTCAGAGAAGACCCAAACATATCAACATTTCAAATGTTATATTTAATTTCTTTCATTCTTTAATTGCTTTCATAATTTCATTTTAATTATTCTCTTCAAATTCTAATTTGGCCTCAGAAATGAAAGGGTTACTGTCCTGAAAACATTCAAATAGAGTTATTCAATGAGATTTTTTTGTTTGTTGTCTCTAGGCTGAGAAGAGTTAGAGATGGCTCACTCATTGGTTAGGACTTCATTGCCGGGACAGAAGGCCATGTTTATGTAGGAAGTGATAAATGAATTAACCAATCAGATTCTGATTTATAATGGGTGGGACCAAAAATGTATTGTCCTAGGCCTTTTCGAAGGCCAACGCTAGCTTAACCGAGAGTCAGCGCTGTCAGCGCAGCAGTGAAGTCACCTTCCAGCCAGTGTAGCATTCATCAATAGTGTTAGCGAATGCTAATAAAGCGGTCAAACCAGTGCTATCGAGAGCAAGTAGCACAGGCTAACAACCGAGAAACTACGATTTCTGTCGCCAGATTCTTCTTCCACGCTGCATGCTCGCCACAGTATTGTTCAACTCAGACTTAAGTATTCATTTCCAGATGTAATTTACTGAGTTACTTTTAAAATCAACATCGACAGTTACACACAACGGAGCTACCTGGCACCCTGCTGCAAATCCCTTGCAAAATCCTTTGTCCTGTTGTTTTTTTGGTGGGTCTGACTAAGTTTTGGCTGAGATGAAGTCCCAGCTCTCATAGTAACAGTTCGCCACTGATATACAGTATATCCACCATCTTCATTAACAACTCCATATCTTTTAAATACCATTGAAATACTGATTCCCTCTTTTGAGTGGCCAATTATATAAAAAAATTATTTGATAAATACAAGCCAACATTCCTTTTACTTGGTAACCTTTCTTGATGTTGAGCAATCATTGTGCAGTGAGCACACTTCCCTATTAAATACCCATAGACTTATTGCACCTAGTGGACAAAAATTTGAACTACAAGCATTAACTGAGACCCTTTGGGGCAGGAATTACTGTGCCCCATCCTCCTTGGTATTCAAATGTTTTGTTTGTTTATGAGTGGGGCTACAGACAAGACAATTAACTAAATATTACCATTTCTCCATGTTCGAGGAGCCACATGTGCCTTATTGAATACAGTTTAATTTCTTTAAAATGTATATACAGTACAAGTCAAAAGTTTGGACACATCTTCTAATTCAATGCTTTGCTGTATTATTATTAATTAAAAGTCACTTCATGTCTTAAAGTAATGATGGATGTCGTTCCTCTTTACTTAGTTGAGCAGTTCTTGATGTAATATGGATTACTACAGTATACCTGTCGTGTAGAATAGGGCTATTTACTGTATTTGTATTGTTTACTATTTACTGTTTGACCTTAAACGCATGAAGAAGGCAAGAAACTCATCCACTAATTAACTTTTGACGAGGCACACCAGTTAACTGAAAAGCATTCCAGGTGACCACTGACCACCTCATGAAGCTGGTTAAGATAATGCCAATAGTGTGCAAAGCATCATCAAGGTAAATGCTGGATGCTTTGAAGAATCTAAAATATGAAACATTTTTAAACAGCACATAGTTCAATATATGTTCCATATGTTATTTCATAGTTTTGATGTCTTCAGTACTGTTCTACAATGTAGAAAATAGTCAAAATACAGAAAAATCTATAGTTGAAGGTAAGGTACAATCAAAATGAAGGTACAATCAAAAAGGGGCAGGTTGTTAGGTATGCCTAAATGGTCACCTAACCCTGGAGAACCCAAAAAATTTGGTCATTTTGGGTAGCGGCAATTAACAGGGGTCAAATTTGAACCCCCGTGGGTTCTCCAGGGCTAATGAGTAAGAACAGTATACATTTTGTGCTGAGTGCAAACAGGGACTCCGGCAAAACTAACTACGACAGCATAACTAAAAGGGGAGAGCCAGAAGGTAACAAAGGCATGAGGGACCCCTGGGACATACCGTAAAGCAGCCAGCCACTACACCATCAACAGACCCAAGTGAGCAAGTGAGTGGGGGGCTGACAGCATCCATACATCCCAGTTTACCAAAACACTATGTCTGAGGACCCTCCAGATCTACACCTTTACCTCATAAACACCATTAACAAAAGGCTTGACGAAAGAGATATGTTTTCAGCCTAGACTTAAACACTGAGACTGTGTCTGAGTCCCAAACACTACTTGGAAGGCTGTTCCATAACTGTGGGGCTTTGTAAGAAAAGGCTCTGCCCCCTGATGTAGCCTTCACTATACGAGGTACCAGCAGATAGCCTGCACCTTTTGATCTAAGTAGGCGTGGCGGGTCATAGAGGACCAGAAGTTCACTCAGGTACTGTGGTGTGAGACCATTCAGTGCTTTAAAGGTCAATAGTAGTATTTTATAATCAATATGAAATTTGATTGGGAGCCAATGCAGTGTGGATAAGACAGGGGTGATGTGGTCATATTTTCTAGTTCTAGTAAGGACTCTTGCTGCTGCATTTTGAACTAACTGGAGCTTGTTTATGCACTAGTCCATAGTTTTCAGTATTTTCCATGATAGGATGTGATTAGCAGGGTTCAAGGTTCTGAATGCAAAGTTGAATTCTGGGCAAAATGTTCTATTTCTATTGCTGTTGGAGTTTCGAGATGTTTCACTGCTGCACACACACACCATGTATCCTGTGTGTAAATGTTTTGCCGAGAAAAAAAGCGTCCCGCATTTTACGATTCCAGAGATTGCTGAAGCAAGTGAGCAACAATATCACACGACAACCATGGGGCATGTTTGACTTACTTTTAACCAAAATAGGTCAGCATGGGCAAACATGGTGGACTCCGTTAACCCACCAGCTAAAAGCCAGCAGGAAAGAAAAGGAAAGCCTGTCTAGTGAGTGCAACTGCAAGATAAAGCAAGGTTAGATGACGTGTCATTTTTCTGGACAGATCACCAAATCGTTCTTGCTTGTGTTTTGCTATCTTAGCTTGAGAATACATGGGCTCGACTCCACGGTAGCGAGTATGGAGTTACACACTGAATGTTTTGATCTTACAGAGAAAGAAACGATAACACAAAAGCAGTACAAAGAACAGATACATTAATCTTTTATTTCACGGATCTATTCATGGATGTCAACCACAGATTACATCCCTGTGACTCAAAAGTCTCCGAGGTCGATGCAGAGTCACGATGTTTTCCACGCGTCGCCATCTTGGTGTGACACAGTTCCATAGTTATGCTAATTAGTTAAAGCTCCTTGCATTCGGCTGTTTCTGTAAGGCAAGACGGTTTAAAATGGAAAACAGTCCCAAAATGGAGAAAAGCGACCCTCAGGACATCAAAATGATCACATCTCGTCTGCATGATATTGTTCTTGTGAGACATAGGAAGATGCCATGCACAATAAAAAAAAAAGGTAAAATTTGAGATGACTTTGCAGTCAGCACCTTGAATGAGAAAGATTAGAAAGGTTGATTACAAAGGACGTGATTAGCAAGGTTAATTTCCACTCTAATCTAGCTAGCTAGCTATGTACCTAGATCCAAAAATGTGTGAAAGATTAATTTTATTTTTATTTTTTAATGAAGCAGTTTATTTTTTGTTAGTGCTGGGGCACTGATTTTTACACCAGACCACGTCTTTCTGTTGTCTCCTTGAAAACTGGTGTACAAACTGGAATTGGTTGATTCATCTTCATTCAAGTCTTGTCAGCTCTCAACTGCCAATTATAATATTGCTCAAAAGATTCACTTTAGGCGGCACGGTGGTGTAGTGGTTAACGCTGTCGCCTCACAGCAAGAAGGTCTGGGTTTGAGCCCCGTGGCCGACGAAGGCCTTTCTGTGTGGAGTTTGCATGTTCTCCCCGTGTCCGCGTGGGTTTCCTCCGGGTGCACCAGTTTCCCCCACAGTCCAAAGACATGCAGGTTAGGTTAACTGGTGACTCTAAATTGACCGTAGGTGTGAATGTGAGTGTGAATGGTTGTCTGTGTCTATGTGTCAGCCCTGTGATGACCTGGCGACTTGTCCAGGGTGTACCCCGCTTTTCGCCCGTAGTCAGCTGGGATAGGCTCCAGCTTGCCTGCGACCCTGTAGAACAGGATAAAGCGGCTAGAGATAATGAGATGAGATTCACTTTAGAGAGTAGCATTGGGATTTTTTTTTTAAGGCCGTCATGATTTGTCGTGAGTCATCCTGCGCCACTAAAATCAACACTCAGGAGCCACTCCTGTGAACACCCTCCAATCCATCCCCACTCCACTTTATCCCCAATTTTATTTCAACAATGCCAAATCTGAGAGAATGTTAGAGATCCCTTGAACTTTGTTTTTCTGCCCTCACTTGTTGACAGAACGGAAGTGAGGAAGAAAAAAAACCACCTTAAACTAGTTAATTTTTCAATCTAATGTCAAGCCCTTTGTAAGGCTGAGGGTGTAAAAACTTTCAGTAATCATCAAGAAGACAAAATCCTGCAAAATGTATTGGGTTTTGAAAATTATTTATTCAGTTGAATTAAACTGCTGCCTATTTATTTTAATTACTAGGGTCCCCCATCAGTAAGCATGTCGACTGAGTGCTTAAAAGGTTCAAAATGATTGACTTGGCCTTTTATGAAAACACCTGCTGATTAGAAAATGTGCCACATATTTCTCCATCTGCTCTCATGCAAAATGCCGTTTCATGCAAGCATATAAGATGTACGAGTTGGAAGAGTTCCAGGAACTATCAAAATCTTGTTTTTGTTTGGTGGTTTTTTTTTTCAAATTACAATTAAGCAATCACATTTCCAATCAGTTCCCCACACGCAACTGTTTGAGCGATCCACTTATGTCATTCCAAATAATGCATCTCAGACTGCATGTTATTTATGAGAGCTCTTATGTTCATCTTCTCTCGTGATAGTTTTGCATGGTTGGTGTGGTAACAGCGGACGGGTTGAAATGGGGACACTCCCTAATGAAGGCAACTTACGGTTCGTCTCAAGCCTCTTTTTAGTGTCAAGAAAGTGTAAATCCCTGAGAAGACGAGAGATTTCTTGTGTGGTGTGAAGAAGGAGACACGGCATGAATTCAAGTAGCTGTTGAGAGACAGTATTAACCTGATTGCATTTTCAATCCGACCACTCTCAGACAC
Source organism: Neoarius graeffei (assembly GCF_027579695.1). NCBI lineage: Eukaryota > Metazoa > Chordata > Actinopteri > Siluriformes > Ariidae > Neoarius > Neoarius graeffei. The sequence goes on from NC_083572.1 coordinate 11,555,652, forward strand.
ACATTTGATAAGAAGCAAAGGCAGGCATGTTACTACAGGTTGACTGTCTGGAATCAAAGAAGAAAGAATTGTAGATTGATATTTGTCTTACTGTGTACATCTTTTGAAAGTTCTTCGTTTGGTCTGAAATGGAAGACGTCTTGCCAATTGAATGTTCTTACTCAGAATATCCCAATGATCAGAAATCATTGATGCTTTACAACACGACGTCTTGATTGGCTGGTTAACGCAGTACAGTATTAGGCCGGCAGCCCGGATAGCCTACCATGCACCCCAACAGTTTGCCACATGGTTTTTATCAACCCTTGGCATGCCTTGATCATGTTTGTGTGTGGTAACAGAAAAATTACTCATTCCCAGTAGTGACTTTTATGCACTTTTTTAGATGACCCTAAAATTATGTTTTTTCGTTGTTGCGAGTACTACAGATATGCCCAGCTTTTTAAAGCCACCCCTGCACCCAGAAAACATGTAATTTATGGTTGGTATATATCAAATAAAAGTTTATTAACACAATACATTGATTGTAATTATTTTGCACATACTGTGACAAAAAAAAAACCAATTATCAACATAGGTACCATTGTCAGCATACAGATCATGCAAACACCATGCATGCAAACATGTTCTCTGAACTGTCTTAATTGTGTCACATTCAACATATCAGAATCACATTTATTTTGCACATTGAAGTTGAGAAGTCTAAAGCCTGTTCAGGATTTCACAAGGACAATAAATGCATTAATCAAAGTCACTGTCAGAGTCGACAGAACAATCACTCTCACTCTCAGCACCAGAGATATCACTGTCCATGTCTTCACTTTCACAATATTCTTACAATATTCAATATTCAACAACTTTGACAATTCTGGTGGAATCGTGATACCATCGAGGTCTTGAGGTGTTGGTGGCCATTTCAGATTTGGAGATTTGGCATGTTCTTCACTGATGACATGATGGAGGGTTATGCCAACACTTTCAATTGTATTTTTGGATGCCAAGAGGAAGGATTGTTTTACTGCTGTCTGCATGTCCACTGCTGAACTATATACAAGTGCAGACTGATATCTACCAGAACCATCCATATCACAAAAGGACAACTGTGACCCAAATTCTTTTATCAGTTTCTCTTTCATATTTTCACTGCGGTAGTTTGGGTTGGCATGAGGGGTACCTTCTAATGCCATGACATATAGCTGTAGGAGGTGAGACAGCTGAACAACCTTGGTTTGTTGCAAGATTTCTTCTAGCACAAACTTCCGTACAACATCAAATGCTATACAATGAGCATCAATAAGACTCTTCTGTTGGTTTCTTGCTTCTTGGTCATTGCTGCGCCACTTTTCTGGTGTCTGCATATAGGCAATGAGACATTTTCTGTGGAATTGAGCTTCACATGCAAATAAATCATGTCCTGCTATACGTCTCAACAGTTTATCATCACTCTTTCTTTGAGCCATATCAAATACTGATTCCCAGCCATCACTTTGGAATTTGCTCAGATTTTGTGTTGTCCAAGATCCTTTGACTTTGACAGCTTTCTTTTTCTGTGAGTCACAAAATATGCAATCAGGCTGAAAGATGATGCTGTCTTTTTCAGAAGATGATCGACGCATTGTCCGTTGGACTGATGTTGACTCTGGGGCCACTTCGGGTTGCTGTTGTAATCTGAGAAGGTTACCTGTAAATCTTTTATAACAGTTCCAGTGGTAGCCGTGATCGTCATTTTGAATGGCAGGCAGAAGATTGCATTGTTCTTGCATCCGATAAGGAGATGTCACACTTTCTGCCTGGCGACGCATCTTTATTTCCTGGAGCCTCTCAAATTTGGAAGATGAATTCTTGTCATCCTTGAATGACTTGAATGCACCATGGGATATATCACGAAAATGAACAACACAATATGGATCAGGAGATGTGCCATCACCTTTTTTCTTCTTTGCAGCTGGACCAGATTGCCCAGGTGAATCCATCACAATGTTCTCAACTCAAGACAGCTGACACACCTGAAAGTAATCAGAATATGGAACTAAATTGATTAAATTGTATAATAAGACAAATATGACTGAAAAATCATATTAAATTAGCATTTAATCTTAAATAGATAAAACATAATATTCACCATGAACATGGGCATATCTGCAGTATTCGCAACAAAGAAAAAAAACGTAATTTTTAGGGTCATTCAAAAATCACATAAAAGTCGCTACTGGGAATGAGTAATTTTTCTGGTACCACACACAAACATGATCAAGACATGCCAAGGGTTGATAAAAACCATGTGGCAAATTGTTGTGGGGGGGGGTGCATGGTAGGCTATCCGGGCTGCCGGCCTATATGTGCTTGAAACACAGGACTCAAGAACAGTTATACCGTATATCCTACAATGAACTTTGGATATTGACATCCACTTGGTACCTTCTAGTGCATGCGTGCACAAATGCCAAGAGCTTCCAATAGTCTCCAAGTGAAATATAGCACAAGATTTCAAATAATTCTCAGTGCTAGAAGCTGTCTGCCTTTTTCCTGAGCCTTGACAGCATGGCAGTTATTCAGACCAGAGGACAAAAAGGCATATAACAGGTCATGAGGCCAGTTGTAAACCACGGCATCCTGTCCCAGTGGGCTGTCCAGCTCTGTCAAAGAGAAAGAAAACTTTTCATGGCCTTTCCAGGGCTCTGCACACAGCTGACCAAGTTTTAGAATAAAGATCACTCTATAGTTCATATACAGTGGTGCTTGAAAGTTTGTGAACCCTTTAGAAGTTTCTATATTTCTGCATAAATATGACCTAAAACATCATCAGATTTTCACACAAGTCCTAAAAGTACATAAAGAAAACCCAGTTAAACAAATGAGACAAAAATATTATACTTGGTCAATTATTTATTGAGGAAAATGATCCAGTATTACATACCTGTGAGTGGCAAAAGTATGTGAACCTTTGCTTTTAGTATTTGCTGTGACCCACTTGTGCAGCAATAACTGCAACTAAATGTTTCCAGTAACTGTTGATCAGTCCTGCACACCGGCTTGGAGGAATTTTAGCTCATTCCTCTGGACAGAACAGCTTCAACTCTGGGATGTTGGTGCGTTTCCTCACATGAGCTGTTCGCTTCAGGTCGTTCCACAACATTTCCATTGGATTAAGGTCAGGACTTTGACTTGGCCATTCCAAAACATTAACTTTATTCTTCTTTAACCATTCTTTGGTAGAACGACTTATATGCTTAGGGTCGTCGTCTTGCTGCATGACCCACCTTCTCTTGAGATTCAGTTCATGGACAGATGTCCTGACATTTTCCTTTAGAATTTGCTGGTATAATTCAGAATTAATTGTTCCATCAATGATGGCAAGCCGTCCTGGCCCAGATGCAGCAAAACAGGCCCAAACCATGATACTACCACCACTATGTTTCACAGATGGGATAAGGTTCTTGTGCTGGAATGCAGTGTTTTCCTTTCTCCAAACATAATGCTTCTCATTTAAACCAAAAAGTTCTATTTTGGTCTCATCCGTCCACAAAACATTTTCCAATAGCCTTCTGGCTTGTCCACGTGATCTTTAGCAAACTGCAGATGAACAGCAATGTTCTTTTTGGAGAGCAGTGGCTTTCTCCTTGCAACACTGCCATGCACACCATTGTTGTTCAGTGTTGTCCTGATGGTGGACTCATGAACATTAACATTAGCCAATGTGAAAGAGACCTTCAGTTGCTTAGAAGTTGCCCTGAGGCCCTTTCTGACCTCGCCGACTATTACACGCCTTGCTCTTGGAGTGATCTTTGTTGGTCGACCACTCCTGGGGAGGGTAACAATGGTCTTGAATTTCCTCCATGTGTGTGCAATCTACCTGACTATGGATTGGTGGAGTCCAAACTCTTTAGATATGGTTTTGTTACCTTTTCCAGTCGGATGAGCATCAACAACGCTTTTTCTGAGGTCCTCAGAAATCTCCTTTGTTCGTGCCATGATACATTTACACAAACATGTGTTGTGAAGATCAGACTTTGATAGATCCCTGTTCTTTAAATAAAACAGGGTGCCCACTCACACCTGATTGCCATCCCATTGATTGCAAACACCTGACTCTAATTTCACCTTCAAATTAACTGCTAATCCTAGAGGTTCACATACTTTTGCCACTCACAGATATGTAATATTGGATCATTTTCCTCAATCAGTAAATGACCAAGTATAATATTTTTGTCTCATTTGTTTAACTGGGTTCTCTTTATCTACTTTTAGGACTTGTGTGAAAATCTGATGATGTTTTAGGTCATATTTATACAGAAATATAGAAAATTCTAAAGGGTTCACAAACTTTCAAGCACCACTGTATTAAACTCTGACTGTGACTGCAAAATTGTCTAAGTATAACGTGGCATGTCGGAATTGTTAATGGTAAACTGGGATGTATGGATGCTGTCAGCCCCCCACTGACTTGCTCACTCGAGTTTGTTGATGGTGTAGTGGCTGGCTGCTTTATGTCCCAGGGGTCCCTCATGCCTGTGTTACCTTCTGGCTCTCCCCTTTTAGTTATGCTGTCATAGTTAGTTTTGCCAGAGTCCCTGGTTACACTCAGCACAAAATGTATACTGTTCTTACTCATCAGGTGACATTGGGCGTACCTAACAACCTATGTTTTCTCTCTCTCTCTCTCTCTCTCTCTCCCCTTCCCCCCACTCTGTTTGTCCCTCTGAGTTACATGTCAATCCTGAGATCGAGATGCTGACCTCTTCTGCTCCTCAGACCTGCCTGATCCATCCTGATGCCCTATGTCTGGCTAGAGTCTCATCACATCGCTCCTGTAGAGGACGGCCCCATATGGACAGTTGAAAGTCGCACTTGGAAGATGCTCTGGACATTTACAGTAATGCTTTTACAGCTGAGGACTTCTTGCTAACTTTAGGACTGCGGTTGTCATGAACAGTTTTGTACTCAAGTTTCCATCAATGAACAGTTTATAACTTCAATAAAACAGACTTCATGTTAAAATTGTTAATGTTATAATCACACTAGGGGCGGCATGGTGGTGTAGTGGTTAGCGCTGTCGCCTCACAGCAAGAAGGTCCGGGTTCGAGCCCCGTGGCCGGCGAGGGCCTTTCTGTGCGGAGTTTGTATGTTCTCCCCGTGTCCGCATGGGTTTCCTCCAGGTGCTCCGGTTTCCCCCACAGTCCAAAGACATGCAGATTAGGTTATTTGATGGCTCTAAATTGACCGTAGGTGTGAATGTGAGTGTGAATGGTTGTCTGTGTCTATGTGTCAGCCCTGTGATGACCTGGCGACTTGTCCAGGGTGTACCCCACCTTTCGCCCGTAGTCAGCTGGGATAGGCTCCAGCTTGCCTGCGACCCTGTAGAACAGGATAAAGTGGCTAGAGATAATGAGATGAGATAATCACACTATCTGTTTTCACCCAAATGAGGATGGGTTCCCTTTTGAGTCTGGTTCCTCTCAAGGTTTCTTCCTCATGTCATCTGAGGGAGTTTTTCCTTGCCACCGTCACCACAGGCTTGCTCACTGGAGATAGATCAGGGATAGACTAGGGATAAAATTAGCTCATGTTTAAAGTCACTAAAATTCTGTAAAGCTGTTTTACAACAATGTCTATTGTTAAAAGCGCTATAAAAATAAACTTGACTTAATAATAATAATAATAATAATAATAATAATAATAATAACAACAACAACAACAACAACAACTTCTATAGTGCCTTTCTCACACCCAAGGTCATTTTACAATTACAAAAAAAAAAACAAGTCCACCATAACAGGTCAGGATGTAAGTCCAGTGGCATAGCTGGCCACAGTCCCACCAAAAGGTGCATGAAGATAAATCCCACACCACCTGCACAGCCACCATGATGCCACTGGGCAACATTGCTCAAAACGCCTGCCATTGATCCAGAAAGCGAGTACAGAAGCACCGCTGCACAGAGCTCTGGGCAACTCTGATGTTAAAGAGAACAACAAGCTCACTGCAGTCCATAGCAGTCAGAACACGTATCACCCATGGTGGACCAAGGCCTGAGGAAACTGACACCCAAAACTGGGTCTGGAACTACACCACAACTGGCTGACAAAACATTCAAACTAAGAACATACATCAAACTATACAAAGACAAAGAAAAAAGAGGGGGGGAAGAAAAAAAAAACCAAAAGAAAAAGACAAAGCTCTGGTGAAAAGCGGCAGCCAAAACGCGCACAGCATACTGTCAACCAGAAAGGGAATGATAAGAATGTTAACGATAAAATGATAAAAATGTAAAACCTTTGCTGTGACATATTTAACAGCTTTCATGTCAGTTGAAATCTTGAAAGTACTCAATGATTTGGGATGCTGACCGGACACTTTTATAGGATCACCTGTACACCTGTGCAATCGAATTCGCAATTATCGAATCAAAATAAGTCGATAGGGTTTCAACAGCATGGTGCGAAAAACAAAAAAACAAAGCAGTGAGCTGTAGTTCTGGGAGTGGAAATGGTTTGTTGATGAGCGAAGTTAGAGAAGAAATCTCAAATAATCACTCCTTACAACCGTGGTGAGCAGAAAAGCATCTCGTAACACACAATACATCAAACGTTGCTTCAAATTGGCTGCAATAACAGAAAACCACATGAAAGTCTATGTAAAACAGGCAGCTCATGCACATACATACACTCAAAGCATATAATTACTGTACTATTAAAGGGCTTATTTTTACTGTCAAGAAATGATATACGGATTTGTTTCAGCACAGACCTCAAAATATCAGACATGGAGCTTGCTGTCAAAGATTTTAGCAATACTTCGACATACAGAACAATTCAGAACCATTAAAAGTCATGAACATGCATTCAGGTCGGACAGACATCAAACACATTCAGCTGTTTTGCATTCTCATTTGTTGCTACTCAACACAATCAGCGGGAAATATTGCATTTATGCTCAATTGGTTGAAAGCAATCTGCATCAATGGGCATGCATATGAAAGAAGGGGGAGAGAGAGAGAGACTGAAGAATTTAATGGAGATGGAAAAATTCAGCAGGAAATTGACTGAGCAAAGAAATTACAAATCCGACCGAATTCAGTGGCAGTTTTCCAAATTGATATCTTCAGCAAATGTCACTTCTCCATTGGAGGCTGGGAGTCTGAGGGATTGAAATCACTGCTCTAATGGATATTAGGAGGACATTTAGGACTAGCTCACTTTACATCAAAGTAAACACAGCCACAGACCATTTGCCTCTTGGTCACCTGTGTACTTTGAGAGATTTCCACATTTGGCAGGTAGCATTCGAAAACATAAGGGTTTTTGTTGACATGTTGGAGTCAGAGGGTTCCTTTCGGGTTGGAAGATGGTCACTTATGAAATAGAGACTTAATAAAATCATGATTGGACAAGATCAACTGTGAGCTACTGCTCACTTACGTATCCCCCGCTCTCGCTTATGTCAGAACGCAAGCAATCGAAGGAATAGAACACTTATGAATGTTGACTTCAACAAATAATTAACCCTGAAACAAGTAAGTAAAGAGCAGTGTCTCTCACCAGGGATTTCAAATAGCATCCTGGTAAACTGTCATTTTGAAATCACATTTTGCTTCTTGAAACAGTGTCAAAATCCACCCTCTATGTTTCATAAATACATTCAGTTGGTAAACAGGAAGTCGATGTGTGACAGATCTGAGAATGATATACGGTACAGAGTATAGAATCCCAAGCTGAAGCTTGGTACCAAATATCAAGCAGTTGTGATTTGTAGTTGCTGAGAAAAGTGTTACAAAAATTTTGTAAATCCACACTATATGTTTTGTAAATACATTCAGTCGGTAAACAGGAAGTCGATGTGTGACAGATCTGAGAATGATATACGGTACAGAGTATAGAATCCCAAGCTGAAGCTTGGTACCAAGTACCAAATGGCTATGATTTGTGGTTGCTGAGAAAAAGGGTGTTTCGGATGGACGGCAATACAGACGGATGGAGGCAAACCAGTATCCCCCTACTCCTTTGGAGCAGGGGTATAATAATTAAAGATTTTTTTTTTAAACAGACCATATAATTGGAGTTGCCTTCTTGCTTGTAATTTAACTAGTCAACCCGCAATTTATTTATTTTTAAGTAATCGACTAGTGGTATTTGCCATCCATCCATTACCTGTAGCTGCTTATCCTGTCCTACAGGGTCGCAGGCAAGCTGGAACCTATCCCAACTAACTATGGGAGAGAGGCGGGGTACACCCTGGACAAGTCACCACGTCATCGCAGGGCTAACACATAGACGCAGACAACCATTCACACCTACGGTCAATTTAGAGCTACCAATAGGCCTAACCTGCATGCCTTTGGGGGAAACCAGAGCACCCGGAGGAAACCCATGTGGACACATGGAGAGCATGCAAACTCCACACAGAAAGGCCCTCGTTGGCCGCTAGGCTCGAACCCAGGACCTTCTTGCTGTGAGGCAACAGTGCTAACCACTATACCGCCCTGGTATTTGCCATAGTTAAAGTAAATACTGATTCAGAACTTTGCTATTTGAGGGTCTTGTATTAGCACAGTTAAATTTGGATGAACAACAGTAAAGAATGCATCAAACCACACTTCAGTTAACAGCTAATATGCCATAATATTATGCTAACTCCAAAAATTAAAAAATCAATCAATACAATAAATGTGCAAAATTATAAATCTTAATCATCCATCCATTATCCGTAGCTGCTTATCCTGTTCGACAGGGTCGCAGGCAAGCTGGAGCCTTAAATCTTAATCAATAATAAATATTTCACTCTTTCTGAACATTCCGTTTCAATAAATGTCCTTGTGTGGATAAGCTGGCAATTCAGTTGAAAGTTGTTGCCATTTCTGAAACTGAATGCATGCAGCTTGGAAGTTCACGTCCATCAACAGAGCCTACTACCTTATCGCTCCGAACAGCTCAGCATGAACACGATTGTCCAAATCCCAATTCATTCCATTCACACACAGATGTATTACAGTTTTCCACAATTGTTTACACACTAACATTGGAACTGGGGTGGCATGGTGGTGTAGTGGTTAGAACTGTTGCTTCACAGCAAGAAGCTTCTGGGTTCGAGCCCAGTGGCCGACAGGAGCCCTTTCTGTTTGGAGTTTGCATTTTCCTTCGGGTGCTCTGGTTTCCCCCACAGTCCAAAGACATGCAGATTAGGTTATTTGGTGGCTCTGAATTGACCGTAGGTGTGAATGGTTGTTTGTCTCTATGTGTCAGCCCTGCGATGATCTGGCGACTTGTCCAGGGTGTACCCTGCCGCTCGCCCATAGTCAGCTGGGATAGGCTCCAGCTTGCCTGCAACCCTGCACAAGATAAGTGACTACGGATAATGGATGGATGGATAAAATTGGAAATGTAATCACTGAATCTTATGTAGCCAAGCCTGAAAACAAGTCTGCTGAATTGCAAGCACAATTTCTGCTTTACACTTAGTTTTCAATTCAAAACCACACTTTTTTTTGCAAAAAAAAAAAATTGTACACACAGTTCTTTATATTAGGCACAACATCCATCCATGCATTATCCATCAGGGTTGCAGGGGAAGCTGGAGCCAATCCCCTCTGGCTTCAGGTGAGAAGCGGGGTACACCCTTGGGAGGTTGCTAGTCTAACCCAGAGATGAACAACACACCATTCACACTCACATTCACACATATGGGCGATTTAGAGTAGTCAGTTGACCTAATCTGCATGTCTTTGGATTGTGAGAGGAAACCAGAGCACCCAAAGGAAACCGACACACACTCCACACAGAAGGGTCCCAGTTGGCTGCAAGGTTCAAACCCAGAATCTTCTTGCTGCACACCATCATAGGCACAAGATTCAAAATTAAAATCTTTTGTGTTCCTTTGGAAAGCAACACCAATCAAAATGCTCAGCTTTAGTTACCATACTAATACTGGAACTAGTTACTTAACTGTTCACTGAGAAATCAGAGCTTGAGCACTATAAAAAAAGGCCACAGATGAGCTCTGGTGTTTTGGAAGAAAATGTTGAAGTAAAAGCTGGAGGTCAAGAAGTGAGAGCAAGACAAGGAAGAGGAAGGACAGTTTTCAGTCTCAGATGAGATCAGGGCCACATTGGTTGATGATGTAATCAACCATGCATTGAGTATGAGTGAGGCTGGGCAGAGAGTTCAGCCCAACCTGAACTTCTATACGGTTGCATAAATCATCTGTACATTAAGAAATGAGAACTGGTGAGTTCTCTTTATGCATGTATACTGTAGTAGACTGCAGTCTGACATATCAATAGGCCAGTGTTACGCAGTGATTGTTGGCCAGGTTTACAGTAATAGTGTTACAATCAAGAAGGACACTCGGTAGCATGCATACCTCCACCAACATCAAAATCAAAATCACTTGAACCTTCGATAATACTAAAGCTATCCACCAATTTTCATCAAAATGCCCTCCTTGCCCGGTTTGTGAGTTTTGGTGGACGGCCATCTCTTGTCAAGTTTGTAGTGGTGCCATATTCTTTCCATTTTGCTATAATGGATTTAATGGTGCTCCCTAGGATATTCAAAGTGTGGGATATTTTTTATAACCCAACCCTGATCTATACTTCTCCACAACTTTGTCTCTCTGACCTGTTTGGAGGCTCCTTAGTTTTCATGTTGCTTGCTTAGTAGTGTTACAGAGTCAGGGTCCTTTCAGAACAGGTTGATTTATACAGACATCATGTGACACTTTGATTGCACACAGGTGGATGTTAATCAACTAATTATGTGACTTATGAAGTGAATTGGTTGGACCAGCTCTTATGTAGGGGTTCCATCTGAAAGGGAGTGAATACTTATGCACATTACAGATTTCTGTTTTTTTTTATCTTAATTATTGTTTGTGTCACAATAAAACAACAATTTTCACCTTTAAAGTGGTAGGCATGTTGTGTAAATGAAATGGTGCTAACCCCCCAAAAATCCATTTTAATTCCAGCTTGTAATGCGACAAAACAGGACAAACACCAAGGGGGATGAATACTTTTGTAAGACACTGTATAAGACAATTTTATGTCCTTGGTTAAAGAGCTATCCAGGGAAATTGTGTCTTAATAAAGCTTATCAACTAAGATGAGTTCGTCAAATAGAGCTGCCAACCCTGATCACAGAACATGCGTCATGAACACATACATCATGTTTTATCTCATCTAACAAAATTCAAACACATTAAACAGGATGTTCTACTGATGTTTTGCTTGTTATAAAAGCCACAGTCCGTCACAGAAGAATAAAGAACAGTCTAATTACACCCCTACAGTACATGAAGCGTATTCTCGACACCATCATTTCAGTAAAACCAATTAGCAGTCAAATGGCAGTCATATTAATGCCCCCACAACATTTACTTGAGAAAACAGGAGTCCTGATTTAGCCTTGTAAGAAATTCATTCTAAACATGTTGTCTTTGTTTTTGGGATTTTTGACAGCTCTGTGGTTGATCAATTTATACTATTTCATGTTGGCTTTTAAACCGCAATTTGTGCTTCATCTGGTAGATGGTTCAAACCAAACAAGTCAATGCCAAAGACGACTTCTTCTTCTTCTTCTTCTGGTGGGCAATGTGCCAGCCAGCAAGCAATCCATTTGTGGTTATCCATGAAATGATGATTACTTGATGACAAATTTAACAATTTAATATACTTAATGTTAAAAAACAGTTCTTGTGTAAGTGTAAATGCTGGACTATGAAGCAGCACACAGTTGCTTAAAGGGCATATTCTGGACCAATTTCGGTTTGTTTTTGTTTTTTTATATGAAAGTATGTCCCTTTACACACTCATCCAGAAGGGTAATTTTGCACAAGGCCATCTGTCTACAGCAGAAAAAAATAAAATAAAACACATCTGGAAAAATCCCAAGGGAGTCTGGAGCCAGAATCATGACGTTACCTGCGGAAGCGCCAGCAGGCTGCGCGAGCTTGCATGGTTTCAGTGCACAGCCTGTGTAGACCAAGCGCTCCCATTTCTCTCTCACTGTCCGGTCTTTTGGGAAACGATGAGTACTAATTCCATCATGATTGGTGTTGCTACACCCTCCTACGATACATCTGTTAACCATTTTAATAATTACGCGATAACGTTGAAGAAATTTGCAGAAAACCACCAGGTCGTTTTCTCATAAACAAACCAGCGCCGACGTAGGATTCAGAGGGAGGCATCCTGCAGATGACGTCACGAAAATAAATGTTTCCCGGGAAATTCAAATGGCAAGTTTTTTCAGAGGCGGACCAATTTGCCTCAAATGGTTTGATTTCAACTGAATTTTTCTGGTATTGCACAAGGTAAAAAAATTGCAGAGAATGCAGAATGTTACAGATATTTGACCAAAGTTTAATATAAAATAGGAGAATTGCATTGATCTTGCTCCTGAATTTACCCGTGATATGCCCTTTAAACTCTGTTGGTGGGTGGGTGTGGCTCAATAGGACATGAGGACACTCTATAAGACTCTGCAGTGAGGAGTCAAAATAACAAGGCTTTAAAGGAACAGTCCACCGTACTTCCATAATGAAATATGCTCTTATCTGAATTGAGACGAGCTGCTCCGTACCTCTCCGAGCTTTGCGCGACCTCCCAGTCAGTCAGACGCAGTCAGACGCGCTGTCACTCCTGTTAGCAATGTAGCTAGGCTCAGCATGGCCAATGGTATTTTTGGAGGCTGTAGTTAGATGCGACCAAACTCTTCCGCGTTTTTCCTGTTTACATAGGTTTATATGACCAGTGACATGAAACAAGTTCAGTAGTCCGGGAGCCAAAGGCCCAAATTTGGCTGAACCTGGCTTCGTCGGTTAAAGTTTTTTTTTTTGCTGTTTGTTGTTGTCCAAGGTCTACTCATTAAGATAAGAGAGGGTGCCCGGTGATATCCCTTGGGCAATTCCGGATATTGGCCCTTTATTGTTGGATGTGCTGCAGTCATAGCCTAAATTCTGACATTTTGACATTCTTCACTTTATGTTCACCAAAGTCTATATATCATACTTATTTTTGTGTTTGTTAACATAATAGGATGAGTTTAAGGCCTGGGGGTGGGGTTCCAGCCATGGTTGGGGGTGTGGCCATGCAATTGGGGGCGGGGCTTATACCAAAAAGCCCTTTATTACTCTATTACTTTGGTTGTTAATGCGAGCCTTAAATTATTAGGCATACACTCCATTGTCATCCTTGTGTTTACTTCTGCAGGGGCATATGAGGGACACAATTAGCTAATTCAAGCCAACTTGTGTAGCTATCTTGCTAACTCTGTCAATCACACTGCCCCCAAAAGATCACAGCACGCATAAGCTAAGCAGAGAAACTATTTGACTGTAATCATGAAAGAGCAGTGACATGTACTCACTGCTCACCAGTGAACTAGACCCATAGTTTCACAACACTGGCTAGCACACCCAACTCTCACCTAGTAAATGCTAGTCACTGATTTTTTTAAGCTAATACATTAAGCTAATAGATTGCTTATTTTAACAATATTGACTGTTGAAATAGTAATGTCCCTGGTTCCCTAGTAAAATTCAGGGCATTGTCCCCGATTATCATCTCAAAAGTCTGTTAACCTTACCCTCACCCCCACTCCAAACCACACTGCTTGTGGACTGAGAGTCATGTGCACTAGCCAGTCCACTGACTAGCATGACTTTTAAAACGTTGGGCAGTAAGGTTTCCTTAAGCTAATACATTAAGCTAATAGATTGCTTATTTTTATGATATTGACTGTTGAAATAGTAATGTTCCTGGTTCCCTAGTAAAATTCAGGGCATTGTCCCCGATTCACCCCCACTCCAAACCACACTGCTCTTCCACTGACTAGCACGACTTTTAAAACGTTGGGGAGTAAGGTTTACTTAACATTCTCCTCTGTACTAGCTGGCATCCAGTACATAAGCATATTTTTACAGACACTAAGCAATGGCAAAGGGTTTAGAGGGTTTTTTTTTTCATCTGAACTCTTAGTTCTTTCCTTAAATAGTTTTTGTGTTTTGTGTGTGTGTGTTTGCATACTGTATGTAATTATTTTACATAATTATTGCTCATTAGTGTGTGTGCATGTGTATGTGTGTGCGTGTGCATGCATGCATGCACGTACATGCTTTATGTACTGTAGTTCTTGTATCAAAATTGTTAATTTTGCAAATTTATGAAAGGGTCAATTACACGTTTGACTAATTTGAATGACAGTAAAGCGTGAATACTGTACAGCCAATTTGGTTAATTGAAAATCAGTATCTTTTGCTATTCTTGTGTGTGTGTGCGCATGCTGTATATGCCATTTTGCATGCTTGATATATTGCATACTGTAGTTTTACATAGTGGATCACTGGTGTGAGTGTATATGCATGCTGTATATAGTTCTATTGCATGCTGTATATAGTTCTTTTACATAGTGGATCACTGGTGTGAATGTATATGCATGCTGTATATATTTCTATTTCATGCTGTATATACAGTAGTTCTTTTACATAGTGGATCACTGGTGTGAGTGTATGCATGCTGTATATAGTTCTATTGCATGCTGTAGTTCTTTTACATAGTGGATCACTGGTGTGAGTGTATAGTACATGCTGTATATAGTTCGTTTACATAGTGGATCATTGGTGTGAGTGTATGCATGCTGTATATAGTTCTTTTACATAGTTATTGGTCATTAGTGTGTGTGTGTGCATGCTGTATATAGTTCTTTTGCATGCTGTATAGTTCTTACATAGATATTGATCATTATTTTGTATTAACTGTAGAGTTTATGTAATACTTGTATAAAAATCGCTAATTTGGAAAAGTTATGAAAGGGTTAATTAATCCACATTTGATGTATTTGAATGACAAATATAGAGAAAAATGTGAATACCTATCAGATACAGCCAACTTGGTGCATTTAATATCAGTATTTACACTGATATTATTTTTTTTGTATTTTCTTCCATTATTTGGGCATATAGGGCATTAAAGGGTTAATATATTAAATTGCCCAAGGGATATCACCGGGCACCCTCTTAAATCTTGAAGAGCTACCTCAAATCTATAAGATAAAGCAAAAAAAAAAACTTTAACCAAAAATTCCGGGTCCGACCCCATGGCTCCCGGACTACAGTTACACAAATTGAAACGTAGCGATTTTCTATGCTATGGAAAGTCCGCACTATAATGACAGGCGTACTAACAGCTTCTGCACACTTCGGCAGCGCATTGATATGGAGCTCAGATATCAATGCGCTGTCGAAGCGCGCAGAAGGTGTTAGTACGCCTGTCATTATAGTGCGGACTTTCCATAGCATAGAAAATCACCACGTTTCAATTTGTGTAACTGAACTTGTTTCATATCACTGGTCATATAAACCTATGTAAACAGGAAAAACGCAGAAGAGTTTGGTCGCATCTAACTACAGCCCCAAAAAATACCATTGGCCATACTGAGCCTAGATACATTGCTAACAGGAGTGACAGCGCGTCTGACTGTGTCTGACTGACTGGGAGGTCGCGCAAAGCTCGGAGAGGTACGGAGCAGCTCGTCTCAATTCAGATAAGAGCATATTTCATTATGGAAGTACTGTGGACTGTTCCTTTAATAGCCAAACTAATCACCCCACACTGAGGGGTATGGGTTGTCAGGGAGGAGTAGAACCTCTGGTGAGGGGGCCTGCCATGTCCTTTTTGGGCAGCTCGTCCATCTTTGGTCTCCACCTGGCACTCGGCCCTCACCTGTGGCTCCAAATAGTGTAGCATGCGCAGCAGCCACACCCTGGTAAACTGCTTTGGCAGGCGGGCTAAACCAGGTGAGGGTAACTGTCAGGTCTCAAACCCTCAGCAAGCTCAAGGAATGCCCTCCCAAGCATGTGGAGTCTGGACCTTGGCAGATGTAGTGGAAGAGACCCATAGTCGGTTCAACAACCAAGAAGGCGAACCAGTGGGCCTTGCTGAAGGCCCAGGGCAGGGTGGGGCAGAGAAGAAGCCATGGACATCTATTGCATCCATCCCTATCACCAACCATCTTGCCACTGGAGCATGCTAGGGCCTGACGAGAAAGTGAGGCTGATTCTGCGCAAATCTCCCTCACTATAATCCAAGTTCTGCACATCTCACAACATCATGTAGCAGAATATGTGTGCTCCACATGTGGGAGAGGTTTTCAAGCTTGCATTGGCCTTATTAGCCATATACACACTCTCAAGAGCAGCATCTAAGGGGGTTGTCTGTGGTTCTCATCGAAAACGATGGACAAGAGAAGAAGAAGAATCAAATATTAACACCAGACAGGTGACTCCATGAGGAAGCAGACCAGTGAAGAGATAGCATGAAGACAGAGCCAAAAACCAAAACATGAAAAAAAACAAGGGGAATTTATGAACCTTAGTGTTTTGCCCTGAAGTTGTGGCTTAAATTTCAATTTCAAGTTGCTCGAACCATGTTAAAACCTGGCGTCCTGATTCTGATCCTGGAAATCAAGCAATATACCTCTGGGCTCTTATTAAAAAAAAGTAAAAAAATATATAGCCTGTGGGTGAAAGCTTAAAATTACAATGTCCACTTGACAGAGTTTCTGTAATATGTTCAGCTAATCTGTAGAACCTCAAACAAGACCGAAGGGACAGGCACAGGGAGAACTTGATGTCCTGTGTAGACTAAAATAGTTAATTACAGTTAGATCATCTTGACTCACCATGGAGATGTAAAAGTAGAAAAGAGAAAGTTTAAACACACTCATATATATTTCAGAGTGGAGCCAGAGGTATGATGAGGAAGTATAAGTATATTATTATTCAGAAGGGTTTTATTTCCAGAAGTGTGATCACAAGACAGTCCAGAGGAGAGGAGACGAGAGGAGAGGAAAGGTCAAAAAAGAGACAGATCTGTACTGGGCAGTACAGTGGTGTAGTGGTTAGCACTGTCACCTCTCGGCAAGAAGGTTCTGGGTTCAAGCCCAGCAGCTGACAGGGGCCTTTCTGTGTGGAGTTTGTATGTTCTCCCTGTGTCTGCGTGGGTTTCCTCCAGGTGCTCTGGTTTCCCTTACAGTCCAAAGACATGCAGGTTAGGTTAATTGGTGGCTCTAAATTGACCGTAGGTGTGAATGTGAGTGTGAATGATTGTCTGTGTCTATGTGTCAGCCCTGCGATGACCTGGTGACTTGGCCAGGGTGTACCCTGCCTCTCGCCCGTAGTCAGCTGGGATAGGCTCCAGCTTGCCCGTAGCCCTGCATAGGATAAGCGGTTACGGATAATGGATGGACAGATCTATACTCAAGGTCATAACACACACAAGGAAAAAAGAAGCATTCATATGATTATGTATTTTACATAATATGAACTTCAGCACTGCTGAATCCTTAAATCTGATTGGTCAGAAGGCGTTGATTCATTTTCTCTAACAGCGGTTCTGGCTGCATTTCTGATCACAGGTTTATATTAATACGCTGTTTCGAATTCTCTTAATCTTCTCATCTTTTTAAAACACCAAATTAAGTCACTATCCAGAATAACCAAAGGCCATTAAAATGAAACCGATTTAAATGCATTATGTCGCTCAGAAAAATGTCTAGATGTTGGCAAACATATGGTTTCGCTTTAAATGTCTCATTTAACATTTACGGAAGGAATCTCTGTGGGAGAGTCTTGCAGTTTTATGGTCAAGTGAGGATGATAAGAAAAGGCTGTTAATAGCTGCGATAATGTAAGTGATAACAGGAACTAACTTGTGGACATTCCAAACCATTAATAGGCAGATCAGGTGAAAATTCAAATTCATTCCAAATTGCTTGAAACTGGTCTCATTGAATTCAGAATTGAATGCAGAACAATATATTTTTTACAGAATTAAAATACGTTTATCCGTTCTTGAGATATTACAAATCAAAGATTGAAAAAAACGGCTTAATTTTTTAGAAAATTGCCATAATGTTCTGTATTAGGATAACATGGTCCAAAATGGGCCTCATTAATGAATGAGATCAAAGGTTTCTTCTTAATAATTGTTTTTTATTTTTAAAGATATTTACATGGAAATTGGCAAGCACATAGATAGATGTATACTGAATACGAAGTTTGAAAAATTAGTAAAAACCAATTATGCAAATTAGTACTTAAATAGTATTAATTATACTCGTCTTCAAAGTTTCACCAAACGGCTTTATTTGTGCAATATAAAGCTGAGCTTAACTCTCATTTATACATCACAAAGAAGAAGAAATTAATGTAAATTATAAAATAAGCATAAATAAGCACTGAATGTCATTCAAATCTATCGTTCTCTATCAAAATAAAAAAGTATTCAAAGAATATTTCTAATACCCTCTTTGTGCTCTGTAGGCCTTATATGAAAGAATATAAATGATTATTTCGATTAATATTCACAGCTTTCAAAGCGAACCTCAAAAAAAACTGTGTGATCCACATCCAATAAACAACTCACATTAATTGAATTGAAATTGACAGTCACATTTCTGACTTCTGGCTTTTAAAAATATTCTGACCACTAAGACGTCAATATTTTTCATCAAAACAACTCCGGTTCTATTCTAAAATAGTTATTTATTTACATGAATCAGTTTGATTTGAAAAAAATAAGTAGGTAAAGCTATGAAAACTCACTTCAAAGTCTCCCGTGAAGCATAACATCAAAACTAGCAGATGGAAAATTTTGCTGAATACTTCATGAGAAACAGTGAGAGCGAGAGAACATCCCTATAAAAGTTATCTGATTGATATTCACGAGTAATCCAGTCAGAAACCGATCAGAAGAGAGAGAGAGAGCCTGACCGCTTTCCCGTGACTCAAAAAGAAAAGCACTAGCAGTTTCCAGACGTCCCGTGAGCAGAGAGTGTACTCTGTTGTACCAACTTCAATCTGCCGTTACTCCCAAAGTACTGAATAGATCTTCACAAGATAAATTTCTTTGGAAAGCAGAAATTATAAGCTTTTTAATGATAGTATGATCGTATTCACGATAGAAAATATTCAAGAGTTAAGCAATGACAGATTTGGAAACTTAGATGAGCGTCTGCATGCACAATTTTCACAGCACGGCCAGCGAGCGTCTGATATGCTTCGTATTAAATGGAATATAAATGGTTAAATGTACACCATGTTATTCATTAATCATTGTAAATTGTTATTCTTGGTAAATTGTTGTAGCATAAGAGGAATATGCTGTAATTGGAAAATAATCAGGTTCCGTGTGCTTCTGTTTCACGTCAGGCAGCAAAACACCATCCATTATTGATTAATTTCTGATAGCAGTATGCTCCATTATGCTTTTCTCCTGAGAGATCATATTTATACATTTGATAGAACTCAAAAATGGCATTTCATAGTTTTATGTCTATTTCCAAAAACACAGTACGTTTCAGGATGAAATATTTTGTTGTTGTTTTTAAAGGAAGAAAGAAATAGGCACACACTAATCTCAAATCTGAATGTGGTCCTGTATTCTTACTACCTACCCTCTATCCTATACCCTGCACTAAACATAAATAAATGCACCTCCACAAGAGCACCCACTAATTTTCTTTCGTTATTTACACCTTGCTTGGAAATGTTAAAATGTCCTCCTCCAGCTGTGTCCTTCACCGGCTCCACTGCTTCAGCTATGCAGATAAGCCTGTTACCACCAAAGGCTAAAACTATTCACTGTTCCACACTTCTTCTTTTTTTTTAACAGCTCTAACACATCAGCCTGGTAAAAATAGTGCACTGCACTTTGTTAAATTCTAGTGAGAACACACTTTTCATGCAAAAAATTAAGAAAATCAAGTTCATATTTTAAAATCCCCCCCAGTCTGGATGTTTTTTTTTTCATCTTTGGTCCAGAGCACATGGTGACCATTTCTCATCTCATCTCATTATCTCTAGCCGCTTTATCCTGTTCTACAGGGTCGCAGGCAAGCTGGAGCCTATCCCAGCTGACTATGGGCGAAAGGCAGGGTACACCCTGGACAAGTCGCCAGGTCATCACAGGGCTGACACATAGACACAGACAACCATTCACACTCACATTCACACCTACGGTCAATTTAGAGTCACCAGTTAACCTAACCTGCATGCCTTTGGACTGTGGGGGAAACCGGAGCACCCGGAGGAAACCCACGCGGACACGGGGAGAACATGCAAACTCCGCACAGAAAGGCCCTCGCCGGCCACGGGGCTCGAACCCGGATCTTCTTGCTGTGAGGTGAGAGTGCTAACCACTACACCACCGTGCCGCCCGTGACCATTTCTTCTAAAAAAAAAAAAAAGACCTACGGTAGAATATTAATTCATCTGATGACAATACATGATTCCACTGAGTGATGGTCCAACCAAGATGCCTCCAAGCACAGAACAGTCGATGGCGCTTCTGGACACGGTTACCATAAAGCTTCCTTTTTGCACAGGAAAGTTTTAACTGGCATTTTTGGATATACAGTTGTGGTCCGAAGTTTACATACAGTGACATGAATGTCACCTTGGATATGAATGTCATGGCAATATTTGGGCTTTCAGTAATTGTTTTGAACTGTTCTTTTTCTGTGGCAGAATGTACAGCGTACATCTTTAATTTAAAAAAAAAAAACACTAGAATTTGGTGCACAAGTTTTAATTTTCTTTGAGTTTTCTGAAATCCAATCCAATCCAGCTTTATTTATAAAGCACTTTAAAAACAACCAGAAGGTACCAAAGTGCTGTCGATACAATAAATACAAAATAAATTAAGACATAAAACATCAATAAAAACAGATATATAATAAGACAAAACAAAATAACAAAATAAGATAAAAAATAAAATAAAATCAACATCTTACAGGGTGTCAAAGGCCACATCAACACAGGGTCAAAATTATGCATATAGCACACTTAATACTTGGGTAAAATGTCTCTTCACAAGATTCACCTTGACCAAGCATTTTTTGTTTACCATGAACAAGCTTCTGGCAGAATTCTCATCTCATCTCATCTCATTATCTCTAGCCGCTTTATCCTGTTCTACAGGGTCGCAGGCAAGCTGGAGCCTATCCCAGCTGACTACGGGCGAGACGCGGGGTACACCCTGGACAAGTCGCCAGGTCATCACAGGGCTGACACATAGACACAGACAACCATTCACACTCACATTCACACCTACGGTCAATTTAGAGTCACCAGTTAACCTAACCTGCATGTCTTTGGACTGTGGGGGAAACTGGAGCACCCGGAGGAAACCAACATGGACACGGGGAGAACATGCAAACTCCACACACAAAGGCCCTCGCTGGCCACGGGGCTCGAACCCGGGCCTTCTTGCTGTGAGGTGACAACGTTAACCACTACACCACCGTGCCGTGGCAGAATTCTGGTTGGATATTTCACGACTCTTCATGGTAGAATTGGTAGAGTTCAATTTTTTTTTTCTTGGCATGGATTTGACTTATAAGCACGGTCCATATATTTTCAATAGGGTTGAAGTCAGCACTTGTTTAAGCTTAATGTTAGCCTGCTTTATCCTCCACAACCAGCTCTGATGCGTGTTTGGGTTCATTGTCCTGTTGTAACTCCCAAGTCGTGTTCAAGTTTCTGATGGTTTATGCTGAAGAATTCTGAGGTAGTCCTCCTTCTTCATTATTCCATCCACTCTGTGCAATGAACCAGTTCCACAGGCAGCAAAACAGCTCCAGAGCATGATGATCCTACCACCACCACCAGCTGGTACAGTGTCCCTCTGTACATGGTGGTCATTATGGCCAAACAACTCAATCTTTGTCTCATCTGACCACACAGCTATCCTCCAGAAGGCTTTTTCTTTGTCTGTGTGGTCATCTTCAGACTTTAGTTAAGCTTGAAGGTGTCAATTTTGGAGCAGGGGATTATTTCTTGGATAGCAGCCTCTTAGTCCATGGTGATCTGAACTGTAGACAGTGATCCATCAGCTTCCAGTTCATGGCAGGGCAGTGCCATGGTGGTTCCCAGGTTGTTCCTGATCATCCAAACCAATTTCCTTTCAGCTGAGGGTGACAGTTTGGGTTTTCTTGAAACAAAGTGGCTTGGCTAAGTGACTACACCTCACAATAACTTGCATACAATTGTTTGAACTGATCTTGGAGTTTGCAGTTGTTTAGAAATGGCTCCAAGAGACAGTCCAGAGTTGTGTACTTCTGCGATCCTCTTTCTAAGATCTCCACTGAGCTCCTTGGAATTTCCCATTTTACTGTGTGTTGGTCAATCCAATGAGTGCTGTAAACAAACCCTTTTTATGAAGGCACAGAGAAGCTACCAGCTTCTCTGGTAATCTAATCTGGTAATCTAAGTGAGCATATGTAAATTTTTGACCCTGTATGTATAATTTTGAACCTTTGTTGATTTCAGAAAATGCAAAGAAAATTAAAACTTGTGCACCAAATTCTAGTGTTTTTTTTAATTAAAGAGGTACGCTGTACAATCATTCTGCCACAGAAAAAGAACAAGAAAAAGAACAGTACAAAGAAATTACTGAAAGCCCAAATATTGCCATGACATTCATGTCCAAGATGACATTCATGTCACTGTATGTAAACTTCTGACCACAACTGTAACTCTGTATTGTAGTGCTTGACAAAGGTTTGCCAAAGTAATAACCCCAATGGCTTGGGATATCAGGTACAGATGATTGATGGTTCTTGATGCAGTGCCGCCTGAAAGATCAGAGATCATGAGTGTTCAGATTAGGCATGAGCCCTTGCTTTTTACGCACTGAAATTCCTCCGGATTCCTTGAAACTTTTACTGAGGGTGAAACAGTATTTCCCATACCGTCCCAACATTTTCTAATTTGACTGAAACCCAAGAATTACTAGCAAATGTATGTAGTATTGGAATTTGGTTCTTGGATTTTTTTTAATGAAATAAATTAAGACTTTTTTAAACTTGTAGAGAAATAGAGCAATTAATCAGGAATATAAATATACTATGGGTGTAATGTAATGACACTATCTTTATTTGTATCTATTTAGTGTTCTCTATATGGATCTGTGTTTTGATTTCAATCTGAAGTGGGTGTGGCCTAAACAAGTTTTTTTTTTTTTAAATAATCTGAACCATATATACTGTTATGCTCTGGGAAGTACTGAAAAATGTATGGTGTAGAAATGGCAGCAGTGTCAACATGGTGCGTGAATTCTGATTTGGACAGTTCCTCAAACTCAGCTACATCACTCCAGGTCATAATCAGTCTCAACAAGAGTTGTTTTTTTTTTGTTTCGTTTTGTGTTTTTTTGCGCGCACACATCACATCTAAAAGTAAAAACGTCACACTAGCACAGTTTTTTTTTCTTCTTGCGTCGAACCTGACTGTCCTAGTGGGAACTTTACTGGCAATATACACACACACACACATATATATATATATATATATATATATATATATATATATATATATATAGCGCTGTCACCTCACAGCAAGAAGGTCCGGGTTTGAGCCCCGTGGCCGGCGAGGGCCTTTCTGTGTGGAGTTTGCATGTTCTCCCCGTGTCCACGTGGGTTTCCTCCGGGTGCTCCGGTTTCCCCCACAGTCCAAAGACATGCAGGTTAGGTTAACTGGTGACTCTAAATTGACCGTAGGTGTGAATGTGAGTGTGAATGGTTGTCTGTGTCTATGTGTCAGCCCTGTGATGACCTGGCGACTTGTCCAGGGTGTACCCCGCCTCTCGCCCGTAGTCAGCTGGGATAGGCTCCAGCTTGCCTGCGACCCTGTAGAACAGGATAAAGCGGCTAGAGATAATGAGATGAGATATATTGCGTCCTAGTCATATCTGTATTTGTATCTGTTTAGAACACATGATCTGTTTCTTGACAATGTTTTTTGTATTCAGGCGCATGCCTTAAGTTAAGTACAATAAAAACTAAAGGTCTGAAAAGTCTTTCATTTTCCTGTTTCAAATTCAAACATGTTTGAAGTTACTTACGTGCCATAGCCACAGCATCAGAGATTTATGTGCACAGTGCTCACTACCACTTTAACCATGTGCTAGTGCTGTGTCTCTGAAACATCTCAAGTGTTTTGTGCAGCGTGTGTTTGACGAGGTCATTAGCCGAGCGATCTGGCTCAAACCCACATGCAACCCAGAGCAGATGGAATGAGAGCTGCTGCATGCTGATCTAAATGAGAGGTTCAGAGAGTATATATATATATATACACACACACAATGTATTATAATGGGAGAGAGTGTGTATGTGTGATTTGTGTGCGGAAGTGAGAGAGAGGGGTAAAAACGTACAAACAAATGAATCCCACTCTACAGCCATGTCTTTTTTCTTCACGTTCTCCTTAATGAAGAGAAGCAGAAAGGATACGAGCGAAGCGCAGGTCACAAATTGTGAGTTTGTTAATGATGACAAGGGCTAAAAAAAGATGAAGAAGCAGCAGAAGGAAGGTCTGACAGACTGTTATTGCACAAAGGAACAGGAAGTGGAAAAATTAGTTAGTTTGGGGTGTTTTTTGTTTTGTTTTTTCCCCAGGGATCAAAATTACTAGGCTGAATGAGGAACTGTTCCACGAGTCCAATCTGTTTATCCAGGTAAAGTCACGGTGATCGGTATTGCTTTCAGTACAACTTACATAAAGGAGTCGCACTTTGGCAAGCCTGCGACTTTCATCAGCTATCAAACTGAAACAGCAGAAAAATGCAAGGCATTAAACACAGGTAAAGCAAAGAAATAAAGCAAGTTGTCCATCATCCTGAAACCTGCTGTAATTACAGTGATTATAGAGATCGCTCTTAAAGCATACAGCAAAAACGCAGCAATCTTCACCACATCTGGACTGTATGTCTGAGAATCATTTTTAAAGCAGCTCTCAATTTTATTGAGAAAAGGAAAGAAAAATCAATTGAATCTAAATAGATAACCTCATGGAACTCTCAGGGCTGTTGTTGAATTCTCATCTCATCATCTCATCTCATTATCTCTAGCCGCTTTATCCTTCTACAGGGTCGCAGGCAAGCTGGAGCCTATCCCAGCTGACTATGGGCGAAAGGCGGGGTACACCCTGGACAAGTCGCCAGGTCATCACAGGGCTGACACATAGACACAGACAACCATTCACACTCACTTTAGAGTCACCAGTTAACCTAACCTGCATGTCTTTGGACTGTGGGGGAAACCGGAGCACCCGGAGGAAACCCACGCGGACACAGGGAGAACATGCAAACTCCACACAGAAAGGCCCTCGCCGGCCCCGGGGCTCGAACCCAGGACCTTCTTGCTGTGAGGCGACAGCGCTAACCACTACACCACCGTGCCACCGTTGTTGAATTCTGTCAAGAAGTATTTTCTTTAGCATGTGAGAGAGAATGTGAATTGAAAACTACAACTATTACACTGTCACAATGAACATATTAAAAGGAGACAGTCATGAGAGAATGTTTTAAAGGTGTTTCTTTGTGTTTCCAACGCAAACATTTTTCATTACCGCTTATATTACCAGCAACGACTTGAGCAAAAAGTAGACTCTTTGCGTGAATTTCAGAATTTCATAATATTTCTTAGCGAGCACTCATGCTAGCATGGATTCTAAGTTTGTATAAAACCTTAAAACAAGCCTCAATGCCACGCATTGCCCGAATGCCCGATTTGCCCGACCAAGACGCTCGGGCAGAAATATTGTAGCGAGTTAGGCCCGTTCAGGCACACCTATGATCAGCTTCTTTCAGCACAAAAATGATTTTCGAGCAAGTACATTACAAAAAACAAGACTTTTAACCAGCATCCTTGCCTCCCCTGTGATCGCTGTTTTGTTTTTTTCTTCCCGATTTGTAACGGCAATTCTGATTGGCTCGCTTCAGGCATGCGTGCGCATTTGTGCTTTTCATCACATTTTCCCAGGTTGACTTCAGGACGTCCGCATATAGACCTCTTGCACTGATGTCACATTTACCTTAGCAACCGTTGCTACCCAATGCCTGGGGGGTAAGCGAACTTTGTTCACATAGTGAAGCAATACTCAGACAATCAGCACCGGATCCCCCCCCCAAGGCTGCGTTCTTTCTCCTCTGCTGTTCTCGCTGTATACAAACAGCTGCATCTCCACCCACCAGTCCGTCAAGCTCCTGACGTTCATGGATGACACCACCCTCATTGGACTCATCTCTGGTGAAGACGATTCGCCTACAGGTGGGAGATCAACCACCTGGTGACCTGGTGCAGCCAAAACAACCTGGAGCTAAAAACAATGGAAATGATTGTGGACTTCAGGAAGAACTGAGCCCCTCCTCTCCCCATCACCCTACATGGCTCACCAGTGGACACTGTGGAGTCCTTCCGCTTCCTGGGCACCATAATCACCCATGACCTGAAGTGGGAACTGAACATCAGCTCCCTCATCTCAAAAGCACAGCAGAGGATGTCGTTCCTGCGGCAGTTAAATAAGTTCAACCTGCCAAAGACAATGATGGTGCACTTCTACACAGCCATCATTGAGTCCATCTTCACCTCCTCCATCACCATCTCGTACGCTGCTGCCACTGCCAGGGACAAGACTGCAGGGTATCATTCACTCAGCAGAGAAGGTGATCGGCTGCAGCCTGCCTTCACTTGAGGACCTGTTCACCTCCAGGACACTGAGGTGGGCAGGAAAGATTGTGGCTGATCCCTCCCACCCCAAACATAAACTCTTTGAGACACTCCCCTCCGGCAGGAGGCTGTGGTTCATCAAGACCAAAACCTCATGCCACAGAAACAGTTACTTACTCTGCCGCCCCTCCCCGCCAGTATCATACCTCAGACTCCTGACCCACTGTCTTTATTTAGCATTTATTTATTGAGTACCTTAACTCCAAGCCAAATTCCTTGTAGTTTTACTCGGCAATAAAGCTTTTTCTGATTCTGATTCTGAAGCCAAGTGAAGATGTCTGGTGTCTGTTGCTGTTGTTCGAAGAAAACTACAGCTTAAAAAGCTCTACTACCGGATTTCTTGGATAATCCTAGTCAGAAAGAAGCGAAGGATAGATATACGGTGAAATTAGAGTTTATTAGCGGTTATGATCCATACAAAGTTCCTCGAAACGACTGGAGTGACGGTGCAAATTTGTAGCCTAGCATTAGCTACATGTTGGAATATACCTTCTTTTTCCTGAAGAGTCCGAACATGGAAGAACAGTTAAAAAAATACAAAAGCAAGAAAACCTTCTTTGTGTAATGACTTTTTCCCAACATCAGCTTTTGGGAACAGAATGTTGTGAAAGCCAAAGCATTTACTCTCAAAGGACTCTGACCTGAACTGTGGGCTAGATGGTATTCCCACCCCTCCATGTCTCAGCAACCCCATGGACATGTAGTTACACAGCTATCTGCATTCTATCATTTATAGATTGATGCTTATTATTGTTAAAACAATATCTGAAGTGTTATTTGTAAAATAACAAACTAACATGCTCTAGACTTTCAAACAATGTTGCAAGATTTTATTTGAATTTTACCTAATCGTGGATTGTACAATAATTACAAATGCTAACAGAATCAGCACATTCCAGTTGTAGCTATAATCATATAGTAACTATGATCACTCTTGTAATAATAAAAGCTAGTGGTAAGTACATTCAATGAATGGAAAGACATACTTTTGTGTCTCAAATAGTAAACCACACCCTCTACAGTAAATATATATAATTTACGTAGTGAATTATCCCATAGATAAATCTATCTTGGGCGGCACGGTGGTGTAGTGGTTAGCGCTGTCACCTCACAGCAAGAAGGTCCAGGTTCGAGCCCCGTGGCCGGCGAGGGCCTTTCTGTGCGGAGTTTGCATGTTCTCCCCGTGTCTGCATGGGTTTCCTCCGGGTGCTCAGGTTTCCCCCACAGTCCAAAGACATGGAGGTTAGGTTAACTGGTGACTCTAAATTGACCGTAGGTGTGAATGTGAGTGTGAATGGTTGTCTGTGTCTATGTGTCAGCCCTGTGGTGACCTGGCGACTTGTCCAGGGTGTACCCCGCCTTTCGCCCATAGTCAGCTGGGATAGGCTCCAGCTTGCCTGCGACCCTGTAGAACAGGATAAAGCGGCTAGAGATGATGAGATAAATCTATCTTACCCCGTTTATCATTTATCTTTGCAATATTGCTCATCATTGTTAGGCAAAACAAAGCATGTTTTGTGTCCTAAACTCTATATAAAAAGACATATTACGTACTCGTACCATACGTGAGTCTTACATATGTGATATTGATTTATGTTTCATGTTTTCAGGGCTTGTCTTGTTCTTCTGTTGCAGAAATAAATGTTGTTTTTAAAAATAAATGTTTTTTTTTTTTAAACATGCACTTTTGTCTAAATAACTCAATTTTACCCCTAGAAAACATATCAGTATTGCCTTGAACCGTGTACTTGAAAACTTGCAGAAATACCGCAAAATTTTAGGGCAAAAGGAAATTCAAGGGGGGCAAAAATTATGAGGCCACTGGGGTGTCAAAAGTTAACCATTGAGGCCTGTAAAAACATAAAACTGTTCGATTGAATCCATCAGAATATCGTGTGACCATGTGCTTCAGTGGAAGGGATACAACTCAAGGCAAAACTAACCTCCTATACAAATGGTAGAACACGATCACGACCACAAATTTGCTTGGATTTACAACCCCGATTCCAAAAAAGTTGGGACAAAGTACAAATTGTAAATAAAAACGGAATGCAATGAAGTGGAAGTTTCAAAATTCCATATTTTATTCAGAATAGAACATAAATGACATGTCAAATGTTTAAACTGAGAAAATGTATCATTTAAAGAGAAAAATTAGGTGATTTTAAATTTCATGACAACAATACATCTCAAAAAAGTTGGGACAAGGCCATGTTTACCACTGTGAGACATCCCCTTTTCTCTTTACAACAGTCTGTAAACGTCTGGGGACTGAGGAGACAAGTTGCTCAAGTTTCGGGATAGGAATGTTAACCCATTCTTGTCTAATGTAGGATTCTAGTTGCTCAACTGTCTTAGGTCTTTTTTGTCGTATCTTCCGTTTTATGATGCGCCAAATGTTTTCTATGGGTGAAAGATCTGGACTGCAGGCTGGCCAGTTCAGTACCCGGACCCTTCTTCTACGCAGCCATGATGCTGTAATTGATGCAGTATGTGGTTTGGCATTGTCATGTTGGAAAATGCAAGGTCTTCCCTGAAAGAGACGTCGTCTGGATGGGAGCATATGTTGCTCTAGAACCTGGATATACCTTTCAGCATTGATGGTGTCTTTCCAGATGTGTAAGCTGCCCATGCCACATGCACTAATGCAACCCCATACCATCAGAGATGCAGGCTTCTGAACTGAGCACTGATAACAACTTGGGTCGTCCTTCTCCTCTTTAGTCCGAATGACACGGCGTCCCTGATTTCCATAAAGAACTTCAAATTTTGATTCGTCTGACCACAGAACAGTTTTCCACTTTGCCACAGTCCATTTTAAATGAGCCTTGGCCCAGAGAAGACGTCTGCGCTTCTGGATCGTGTTTAGATACGGCTTCTTCTTTGAACTACAGAGTTTTAGCTGGCAACGGCGGATGGCACAGTGAATTGTATTCACAGATAATGTTCTCTGGAAATATTCCTGAGCCCATTTTGTGATTTCCAATACAGAAGCATGCCTGTATGTGATGCAGTGCCGTCTAAGGGCCCAAAAATCACAGGCACCCAGTATGGTTTTCCGGCCTTGACCCTTACACACAGAGATTCTTCCAGATTCTCTGAATCTTTTGATGATATTATGCACTGATGATGATGATATGTTCAAACTCTTTGCAATTTTACACTGTCAAACTCCTTTCTGATATTGCTCCACTATTTGTCGGCGCAGAATTAGGGGGATTGGTGATCCTCTTCCCATCTTTACTTCTGATAGCCGCTGCCACTCCAAGATGCTCTTTTTATACCAGTGATGTTAATGACCTATTGCCAGTTGACCTAATGAGTTGCAGTTTGGTCCTCCAGCTGTTCCTTTTTTGTACCTTTAACTTTTCCAGCCTCTTATTGCCCCTGTCCCAATTTTTTTGAGATGTGTTGCTGTCATGAAATTTCAAATGAGCCAATATTTGGCATGAAATTTCAAAGTGTCTCACTTTCGACATTTGATATGTTGTTTATGTTCTATTGTGAATACAATATCAGTTTCTGAGATTTGTAAATTATTGCATTCCGTTTTTATTTATAATTTGTACTTTGTCCCAACTTTTTTGGAATCGGGGTTGTCAATCGAAAAAAATATTAAATATTCAAGATATTCAATATTCATTTCCTTTCTTGAAAAAAGTTCTCAGGCTTTGTTATTTCAAGGTTTAAATTCAGAAAAAAAATTTATTTTCAATGCAGTCTCAGACAAATGGGAAGTGACACACTTCCATGGTTACTTTAATCAACGTCCAGTCCACGTTATACACATTCACCTCAAATATTCCCTCTGAAATCGCATTTCCATTTCCTCTGAAAGGACAAACTGCACATATTTTGAGTTTTTAATTTGCATAATTGCTTAGTGTAGTATCACACTGGGCTGCAACAGCCCGCGACTAGTTGGAGACACAACAATTGCAATAAAATATGCGAATTAGCGACAATTTTCACTTGGAATCACACTGAATTGATATTCGCATATTTTACCGCAACTGTTGTGTCTCCAACTAGTCGCAGGCTGTCGCAACCCAGCTTTCCCTTGGCAGGCAAGGAAGTAGAGGAAGCCTCACGGAAACTGACTTAAGAAGGGTTTGTGACACCAGCGACGCATTTGCGGCTATTTTGAGAGAAATTTTGTCGCACAAATTTTTTGAACGTGTTCAAAATTTCAGCGATGAAGGAGCGACACTTTGCGACTCATGCGAAGAAATTGAGAAGCCCCGCGAATGTTTCAAGACACTTTTGAAACTCTCTCGCGAATGAAATTCGCAATTTGTCGCAAGCTGTCGCAGCCCAGTGAGATACTGGCTTTACTGATTACCACAATGGCTCTCAAGCCTCATTTATTTATTTTTTTTGTTCTCAAACCTCCTAGATTTGTTCTTTTCTCACTATTGACTACTTCCATGTTACCCATAATGCTTTGCGCCTTGGGGGGTAACCAAAATATAAACAAACTAAAACAACATGGCGTCGCACACTGACAGTAATCTTTCGGATTTAATCTCCCTAAAACCTTCAAAGAAGTATCAAAACTAACTAAACCAAAGCTTAAAGAAATCTGCAAAGCCTTTTCTGTGGACTTCGAGAAATCAAACGGTTCAAAAAAGTGCTTGTAAATATCGTATTGAACACTTTGAACATCTCTACTTCGGGTGACAGAGTCAGCAGCCTTCTTCATCTGTCAACACGGGTGTTCCAACAATTATTGACCTGCAGAAGTTAAAAGATTGGCAGAAGAGCTGAGAAACAAAGATCAACACTGATCATAGAAGAATCCACAGTGAAATAGTTTTTGCTGGGTGCTGGTTACGATAAAGTTGTTTAAAAAAAATGCTTCATGCACGGGAACACAAGCAAGGAATTCACTTAGTCAAGTAAGGACTGTAAACACAGCAGAATTGTCAGATTTCTTTTTTAAGTTGTAGGTGGGTGGCACGGTGGTGTAGTGGTTAGCGCTGTCACCTCACAGCAAGAAGGTCCGGGTTCGAGCCCCGTGGCCGGCGAGGGCCTTTCTGTGCGGAGTTTGCATGTTCTCCCCGTGTCCGCGTGGGTTTCCTCCGGGTGCTCTGGTTTCCCCCACAGTCCAAAGACATGCAGGTTAGGTTAACTGGTGACTCTAAATTGACCGTAGTTGTGAATGTGAGTGTGAATGGTTGTCTGTGTCTATGTGTCAGCCCTGTGATGACCTGGCGACTTGTCCAGGGTGTACCCCGCCTTTCCCCCGTAGTCAGCTGGGATAGGATCCAGCTCGCCTGCGACCCTGTAGAACAGGATAAAGCGGCTAGAGATAATGAGATGAATGAGAAGTTGTAGGTGATTTTGATTTCCTTTACTCTGATTCGAGCTCATATGCTACCAGATTACGACAATCTTTGGGCTGTTAGAGGAAGCTGTTCGGACTACAGGATCAAATACTACATTCGATCTACCTACATAAACACTAAAAGGCAAAGGACATGAACGCTTACTTACACTGCATTGTTTGCGCTTTGTTTTGGGAGTTGATCCTTCAACAACATCGTCCTTTTCACTTCTTTGACTTGTCCTTGTTATTTGGTTTTCGCACGTTTTATGATCAAACACAAAGGCAGACGGGTTTTCAGCTTCGTGACTTGGATCATCAGACTTTACTCCACCACTGAAGTGTGCAGAACAGTAGCTTGTTGTCTGTCGGTGTCAAATTTTGACGGCGAATTCTGTCTTTGCTTTTCGACGCTGAGCCACTTTAGGTATTCTATAAAACTTTAAATCAGGAAAAGTAATTTTTCCCCATATGAATTTGAAGAAATGAGTGAGGTTGTCTGACTTAGTAAACAAATATAGCTCCTGGTTATCCCTAAGGCGCAAAGCATTATGGGTATGTGAAAGTAGTCAAGAGGGAAATGTACAACCCCGGTTCCAAAAAAGTTGGGACAAAGTACAAATTGTAAATAAAAACGGAATGCAATAATTTACAAATCTCAAAAACTGATATTGTATTCACCATAGAACATAGACAACATATCAAATGTCGAAAGTGAGACATTTTGAAATTTCATGCCAAATATTGGCTCATTTGAAATTTCATGACAGCAACACATCTCAAAAAAGTTGGGACGGGGCAATAAGAGGCTGGAAAAGTTAAAGGTACATAAAAGGAACAGCTGGAGGAACAAATTGCAACTCATTAGGTCAATTGGCAATAGGTCATTAACATGACTGGGTATAAAAAGAGCATCTTGGAGTGGCAGCGGCTCTCAGAAGTAAAGATGGGAAGAGGATCACCAATCCCCCTAATTCTGCGCCGACAAATAGTGGAGCAATATCAGAAAGGAGTTCGACAGTGTAAAATTGCAAAGAGTTTGAACATATCATCATCTACAGTGCATAATATCATCAAAAGATTCAGAGAATCTGGAAGAATCTCTGTGCGTAAGGGTCAAGGCTGGAAAACCATACTGGGTGCCCATGATCTTCGGGCCCTTAGACGGCACTGCATCACATACAAGCATGCTTCTGTATTGGAAATCACAAAATGGGCTCAGGAATATTTCCAGAGAACATCATCTGTGAACACAATTCACCGTGCCATCCGCCGTTGCCAGCTAAAACTCTATAGTTCAAAGAAGAAGCCGTATCTAAACACGATCCAGAAGCGCAGACGTCTTCTCTGGGCCAAGGCTCATTTAAAATGGACTGTGGCAAAGTGGAAAACTGTTCTGTGGTCAGACGAATCAAAATTTGAAGTTCTTGATGGAAATCAGGGACGCCGTGTCATTCGGACTAAAGAGGAAAAGGACGACCCGAGTTGTTATTGCTGCTCAGTTCAGAAGCCTGCATCTCTGATGGTATGGGGTTGCATTAGTGCGTGTGGCATGGGCAGCTTACACATCTGGAAAGACACCATCAATGCTGAAAGGTATATCCAGGTTCTAGAGCAACATATGCTCCCATCCAGACGACGTCTCTTTCAGGGAAGACCTTGCATTTTCCAACATGACAATGCCAAACCACATACTGCATCAATTACAGCATCATGGCTGCATAGAAGAAGGGTCCGGGTACTGAACTGGCCAGCCTGCAGTCCAGATCTTTCACCCATAGAAAACATTTGGCACATCATAAAACGGAAGATACGACAAAAAAGACCTAAAGCAGTTGAACAACTAGAATCCTACATTAGACAAGAATGGGTTAACATTCCTATCCCTAAACTTGAGCAACTTGTCTCCTCAGTCCCCAGACGTTTACAGACTGTTGTAAAGAGAAAAGGGGATGTCTCACAGTGGGAAACATGGCCTTGTCCCAACTTTTTTGAGATGTGTTGTTGTCATGAAATTTAAAATCACCTAATTTTTTTCTTTAAATTATACATTTTCTCAGTTTAAACATTTGATATGTCATCTATGTTCTATTCTGGGCGGCACGGTGGTGTAGTGGTTAGCGCTGTCACCTCACAGCAAGAAGGTCAGGGTTTGAGCCCTGTGGCCGGCGAGGGCCTTTCTGTGTGGAGTTTGCATGTTCTCCCCGTGTCCGCGTGGGTTTCCTACGGGTGCTCCGGTTTCCCCCACAGTCCAAAGACATGCAGGTTAGGTTAACTGGTGACTCTAAATTGACCGTAGGTGTGAATGTGAGTGTGAATGGTTGTCTGTGTCTATGTGTCGGCCCTGTGATGACCTGGCGACTTGTCCAGGGTGTACCCCGCCTTTCGCCCGTAGTCAGCTGGGATAGGCTCCAGCTTGCCTGCGACCCTGTAGAACAGGATAAAGAGGCTAGAGATAAAGAGATGAGATCTATGTTCTATTCTGAATAAAATATGGAATTTTGAAACTTCCACATCATTGCATTCCGTTTTTATTTACAATTTGTACTTTGTCCCAACTTTTTTGGAATCGGGGTTGTCACACGATTTAGCTAATAATTTTTGCTTTTGGAGTTACTACTGATATTACAGAAAGGTCGAGTATGAACACTACTTCATAATTAACAGTTCCTTTGTGGTGTTATTTCAGAAAATTCCAAGGTCCATAAATTCACACGGCTAAAGTTCATCGAGATAAACTTGGTACATAAATTGCCACCATAAGATAAGTTTTCTTTTTGTTTGAACACGTTGCATTTTTCATTGGTTCTTTAAGAGTTCATGATATAATTAAGGGTTAGGAAGCTGGAATCTAGCTTCATCATCTTCTGACGCAGAAAATAAATTAAATAAAAAAAAGCAAAGAGCAAGAGCCCATACTGTTCTTGTAAACTTCTTTGATTTTAAGGGTTTATTGGATAATTAAGGGTTCCTACCTTCCAAAAAGGATTTTAATTGCAGTTATTTGCATAAATTCTGACACAGACAGTAAGTTTAGAAGTCGCACTCACAAATTAGTTGTTGATCTACAGGTTACACAGTAATAATAAATAACTGAAAAAAACAGTTCACGTTTTTAAGTGCCACGTTGACACTCGATAACAGCTACAGCAGGACAGAAGGCAGTGTTGTAGTCGAGTCACTAAGCCTCAAGTCTGAGTCTAGTCTCAAGCCCCCAGTGTTCAAATCCGAGTCACGTCCAAGAACAAGACTCCAACCGCACCATTTGACGGTGGCTGTCGCTGCCTTTTTGTGAAACCGTCTCTGCTACTCTGTTGGATTAACATTACTGCTCAACTGCCCCATTTTAGTTAATAGGCTCCAGATAAAAATCTTGTTCATTGCTCAGCAAGCCCCGCCCACTATCAATAGGGCAATGAATATAGCGTGTCACTTCCTTCTCTAGGTGGAGTTTCGCCAAATGATGATTGAAGTTTGAGGTCGTCCCCGTCGTTTCCTCAATAGTTCTTCTACATATGGAACACATAGCAGTGCATTTTTTCTCCACTGCACAAGAAGTCTGTATAAACAAAGTGGACAATCCGAGGGGCGTCTCTCCAGGCATTTTAGTGCCATTAACTTTAGTTTGTTCCTGAACATGACATATGAACACAGCACGTACTGTGGGTGGAAACAAACGTCTTGTTGTGGAGCGAGGTCAGAGGAAAACAGCCAGGTTATTTTGAGCTTTCTTGCCAGGAAGGATATCATAACTCATAGCAACTCTTTGCAACCGTGGTGAGCAGAAAAGCATCTCAGCAGAAGACCACACTGGGTTCCACTCCTGCCAGCCAAGAACAGAAATCTTAGAATCGAGAACAAGTTCCTATTAACTTGAGTGTATTGAGGAGCCTCATCTCATCTCATTATCTCTAGCTGCTTTATCCTGTTCTACAGGGTCGCAGGAAGCTGGAGCCTATCCCAGCTGACTACGGGCGAAAGGCGGGGTACACCCTGGACAAGTCGCCAGGTCATCACAGGGCTGACACATAGACACAGACAACCATTCACACTCACATTCACACCTACGGTCAATTTAGAGTCGCCAGTTAACCTAACCTGCATGTCTTTGGACTGTGGGGGAAACCGGAGCACCCGGAGGAAACCCACGCAGACACGGGGAGAACATGCAAACTCCGCACAGAAAGGCCCTCGCCAGGCACGGGGCTCGAACCCGGACCTTCTTGCTGTGAGGCGACAGCGCTAACCACTACACCACCGTGCCGCCCACGTATTGAGGAGTGGTTCATTAAATTGTTTTTTATTAAATCACAATTACTGAATTCGGCAAGAAAAAGTATCGTATGTTGCAAAGTTTCACAGAGTCTGAGTCGCCCTGACAATCCTGTAATCGTAATTCATAATGAGTGCGAGGAAGATATTTGTCAAACTTCATCACGCCAAAATTTTAAGCAGGAAAGAAGCCCAAGTGCAGAGTCACAAGCAGGAGCTGGCAGCCAATCTAACAGGAACAGTGTAAGAGTCCGGTATAGTCAATAAGAGTACACATGGGTTTGGGTTTTAATGTAGTTTTAGGTTTTGGTTTTTTTTTCTAAATGTGTGAGACAACATTTATTTTTTCTTTGAGACGGAAAGCAAGAAATACTGTAATAGTCATCCAATATGGAGGAAACCCACACAGGCATGAGGAAAACATGCAAACCCCATATAGAAAGACCCTCGTTCAAGTGATCGGTTCGAACCCAGAACCTCCTTGCTGTGCACTCCCAGCACTAACCACTGCACCACCTGGATATACTGCCGATCATATACAAGAAAATGGGATCAAATTAAGCAAGAAAATTAAAATAAATAAAACTGTGAAATGTTTATTATCCAGAAATAAGAATAAAATGAAGCTGTAAATACCAGCACACAGGACATACATTCAATTAAATACCAAATTCAAATTGGCTCACATGCAGAATCTATAGCATCTCTGTCACTTTCCTCCCTCCCTCGCTCCCTCCCTCCCTCCCTCCCTCCACCTCCCCTTCAACCTCTCTTTCATTCTCTCTCACACTCTTCTTTCTGTCTCCGTTCTCTCTCTTCCTTTCTATCTCTCTCTCTCACACACACACACACACGTACACACGCACCCGAGCGTTCGGTTACCTGGATACGGGATGCAGTTCAGTGCAGTCCTGTGTAAGACTCTTTTTGCTCCGTTCTTTCCCGTGTGTGTCACTGTCGAAGGCACGGCTGTTCATCATCCTCAAGACCAGCATCCTCAGGTGAAGACCTGACCCAGCTCATGGGATTTGGAACAGCCCAGGTTTACTTCGGTGAGTTTGTCTTTATTCAATAATAAACTCAGTGTGGAGTCTGGAGATATTTTCTGTGCAGCATCTCAGACCAAAGCTTTATGATCTTCTGAGTTTAGGGAAATATATATGGAGAGAGAGAGAGAGAGAGAGAGAGAGAGAGAGAGAGAGAGAGAGAGAGATTTTTTCTGGTCCAGTTGGTGAGAAAAGTTCCTTTGACTTTTATCAAGTTTCCCCTCACAGTTATGTCTACTTTGTGCATGATGCAGTTTTGATCTAAATGTGTCCATTATTTTATTTGCAGTGGATACGATCACCAGAAATAAGGTTTCAGGGAAAGTTTGGAGGAAAGAACGGTTCAATCAGAAAGGTTCGAGTCGAGTGATGAGTGTTTGTGAAGAAAGAGATCAAATCAGACAGAGAATATCATCAGTAAATCTGTTGCGTCCTGGTTTCTCCTGCAAAGTCAGTATAATAACCTCGCATACGGATAAGACAGTGATTTCGGAACGTACATATTACTTTTAAATCCTCTGGCTTTAATTTCATGCGACAAAAACCAAAGAAGGCACAAAAACACTTGGAGCTGCTCATAACTGCTGCATGTCATGATTGACATCTGGTATGAAATATGTCTATCAAATACGGCTGATCCTGTAGATTCGGATAAAAAAAAGAACAAATAATAATTTAAAAAAACAATAACAGAGATATGATAGGCTGGTGTGGACCACAGTCCTCATTTTCTCTGTCCATGACTTCATCTTATGTCTTCAGATCTTCATGACTACATCTGTATTCCCAATCTGGCTGTAAATCTAAAAATGGCCTGATTTCGTTTTGCTTTGTTTTCTTCCTCGCCTAACCACAATATTGCACTTTCATTGAGATGTCAATCTCTTTGATACTCTACGTTATATATTTCATATAGTATTGAGCTGATTGTATTTCCCAGCAGGAGGACAGGAAGACACGGCCCTCACAGTGCAATAGCACTATTGTTTCATTCGCACACACCCGTGATTATGACCACTGTTCATGGTTCATGACCATTTCACTGAGATTTGTTATTTAAAAAAAAAAATTGACACATGATTTGAGAATGGATTTATTGAAGAGACTATCATAAGCCCTGGCATCAATCAAAACAGCCCCCCCCCTTTGTCCAACGACCATTAATTCATATTCGAGCCCCCAGCTGTTCACACTACTGCACTTCACTTTGAGCGATGATGGGAAAAAATGCCAATGACTGAAGTCCTCTCCTCCCCCTGTTGATGCAATTAGCTTCTCTTCACTAAACACGATCTCTCTCCAGCCGCCAATCGGCCCCTTTTCAATAGCAGAGAGAATGATGGATCAAGTGAACGAACGACAGAGAGAGAGAGAGAGAGAGAAATGAATGGCTCCATCCCACCCAGAAATCCTCTTAACTGGCTTTTTTGTCTCCATCGCTCTGCGTGCTTTTTCATTTCTGGCATTGATTCCCGAGTGTTTATTTTAGCTTCTTGGCTGCCACCTAATGAGCAATCTGAACACCATTGCTGCCTTCCAGATAGCCGAGCTTCTACTTGAGGCAGAGCTCAGAGCTGATCCTCAGGATTTTCAACTAGCAAACATATCACTGTTAGTTTGAGTCCCTCATCTGGTATCAGTGGTGCAATTTGGCTTGCTGTAAAACGGTCAGATGCAGTGATAAACTGCTGCCGTTGTTGGCCTGAGTTTCAGTACAATCACACAGTGTCAAACAGTATCACGCAGCTGGAACTGGCAGGAATGTGATCCAGGAATTACAGAAATTAAATCCTTAAAATGGTTGGGTGAAAGAGTTAGTTATTCCGCTCATTCCAAACAACCAGCCGGAACATTTTCCAGTTTTCACTGGTGCTACATGGTGAATAAGTTTACATCATCCAAATATCTCATCTCATCTCATTATCTCTAGCCGCTTTATCCTGTTCTACAGGGTCGCAGGCAAGCTGGAGCCTATCCCAGCTGACTATGGGTGAAAGGTGGGGTACACCCTGGACAAGTCGCCAGGTCATCACAGGGCTGACACATAGACACAGACAACCATTCACACTCACATTCACACCTACAGTCAATTTAGAGTCTCACCCAAATGTTGTCCATGAATATCTCCCAAAAACCATGATCAATAGTCTCTTTGCAGCTAGAGGTCATATGCTTGGATACCACCAGGCTTGTAGTACTAGAGTCCAGGACTCGGACTTGGACTCGTGCATTAACTGCATTCGGACTCGTAAATTGGAGATGAAGACTTGGATTTTTTCATTATTTTTTCTAACATGCCATAATAATTTGGCATAAGATATTTATATCTATATAATTGTTTTTTTTAATTTCAGCAAAAGAATGCACATTCATCTATTCATACGTCATGTTCAGGAACAAACTAATGTTAATGGTGTTAAAATGCCTGGACAGAACACCCCAGGATTGTCCACTCTGCTGCTCGTGCAGTGGGAAAAAATGCACTGCGATGTGTTCCATATGTAGAAGAACTATCAAGGAGACGACGGGGACGACCTCGAACTTCAATCGTCATTTGGTAAGACTCCACCCAGAGAAGGAAGTGACACGCTATGTTCATTGATCTGTTGATAGCGAGGCTTGCTTGCTGACCGATGAACTAGCCAGTGTTAACCCTCTGTCATGTTATTTGCCCTGTTGATAGTGGGCGGGGGGCGGCACGGTGGTGTAGTGGTTAGCGCTGTCGCCTCACAGCAAGAAGGTCCTGGGTTCGAGCCCCGGGGCCGGTGAGGGCCTTTCCGTGTGGAGTTTGCATGTTCTCCCCGTGTCCGCGTGGGTTTCCTCCGGGTGCTCCGGTTTCCCCCACAGTCCAAAGACATGCAGGTTAGGTTAACTGGTGACTCTAAATTGACCGTAGGTGTGAATGTGGGTGTGAATGGTTGTCTGTGTCTATGTGTCAGCCCTGTGATGACCTGGCGACTTGTCCAGGGTGTACCCCGCCTTTCGCCCGTAGTCAGCTGGGATAGGCTCCAGCTTGCCTGCGACCCTGTAGAAGGATAAAGCAGCTAGAGATAATGAGATGAGATGAGATGAGATGAGATGAGATAGTGGGCGGGGCTTTCTGAGTGATGAACAAGCTTTTTATCTGTAGCCTATTCACTAAAACGGGGCAGTCGAGCAGGAACGTTAGTCCAACACAGCAGCAGAGACACTTTCACATAAAGGCAGCAACAGCCACCGTCAAATGGTGCAGTTGGAGTCTTGTTCTCGGACTCGACTCGAAATTTTCTTTAATGACTTGGACTTGAACACTGGGGACTCGAGACTGGACTCGGACTCGAGGTTTAGTGACTTGACTACAACACTGGATACCACATAGCAACGCCACACTGGAGAGCAAGCGTTCAGGTAATCAGAACCCTCGATAAGGTCAAGCACAAAATTTTCAGTAGTTTACAGCGCTTAATATCTTTCCTATTCTCAAACAATTATCGACGTAGTTTTCTAAGTTAGGTTTCAGCTTGTTTTAACAGGAAAATTATTTTAGCATGAAGGATTGATTTTATTGACTTTTAACAGACAGCATTTGGATCTTTGCGGCCAACCAACATGGCGACTTCACAAGGTATGTACAACAAAAAACTTCTAAAAGCACTTCCTATAATTCTAACAGCTCAAACAGCTCCCTAATGAACGTTTTCAAGGTATATAACCGTTTTTGTAAGCTTTGGCTCCATCTTAAAGATGTAAACGAACAGTATTACCACGATGACAACAAGAAGCTCAGCTTCCCTCCTCCTCTCAGCTCCTTCCCCCTTATCAGCTGTGTGTGTGTACTGTATATATGTGACAAATAAAGACTTC
Organism: Neoarius graeffei; assembly: GCF_027579695.1. Taxonomy (NCBI): domain Eukaryota; kingdom Metazoa; phylum Chordata; class Actinopteri; order Siluriformes; family Ariidae; genus Neoarius; species Neoarius graeffei. The sequence goes on from NC_083572.1 coordinate 11,596,700, forward strand.
TACTTCGAAAAATCTAATCAGAAATTTTCTGTAAACTTGTGATTTTTACTGGCAACTAAATCCACGAATCAACAGACTTCACTTTTATGAAGTTTAAATCTCACTCGGTGAGATAACACATGCACAGTCCTGCCACAGATACTAGGAAACAATCGTTGTCATCACAATGCGATTCTTTCCATCTAAAAAGATCGCATTTCTCAGTGAATGAAAACACGCAAAGCATGTTACATAAAATGATCAATGAGCCATTGAAGCACTATAATAAGTATGTGTTATCATAGAGGTAAATTAGATTAGATTAGATAGATTAGATTCACTTTATTCATCCCACATCGGGGAAATTCACGTGTTATAGTAGCAAGAAAATGTCAAACAGATAACAAATAAAACTGAAATAAAAATGAGACAAACGAAGGATTAAATACAGAGGGCTATTTGCATTATCTACCGTGAAAAAGTATAGAAAAATTGCCTTATTGAGAGGCTCGGAAAAATTGCACATTACAGGTAGACTCTGTATATATACACACATATATACATAAATTATATATATATATATATATATATATATATATATATATATATATATATATATATATCTCAGTGGCGGCTGGTAGTCTTTCAAACAGGGGAGGCTGGTCGGTTACGATATTTCCAGATTTTAAAAGAAAAAAGAAAAAACACATCAATTTTGCCCATACTCTTACCTCTGATCTGGCTGATTGTTGGCAGGGTCACAAACTGTGAAATAACAGGTTCTTTTGGCCCATTAGCCTACTGTCCAATATACATGATGGTGGTGTTGGGGGGGGGGGGTCTATTTTAACATTTTATATTTTAAAATTGTGGCATGTTGTTTAAAAATTGATCATTATTGAAAGCAGCTCTTTGTCAGGAACCTCAGCAGTAACAGCAGAGTGTTCTGGAATAGGCACAAGCACTGACCTTGGGGAGCCAAACATAGAGCTGGGTGCCACACATTTCATTCAATGACACTTTCCCTATATTTTACTTATTTTAACTGAGAAATGTTTTATTGAGGGGCGGCACGGTGGTGTAGTGGTTAGCGCTGTCGCCTCACAGCAAGAAGGTCCTGGGTTCGAGCCCCGGGGCCGGCGAGGGCCTTTCTGTGTGGAGTTTGCATGTTCTCCCCGTGTCCGCGTGGGTTTCCTCCGGGTGCTCCGGTTTCCCCCACAGTCCAAAGACATGCAGGTTAGGTTAACTGGTGACTCTAAATTGACCGTAGGTGTGAATGTAAGTGTGAATGGTTGTCTGTGTCTATGTGTCAGCCCTGTGATGACCTGGCGACTTGTCCAGGGTGTACCCCGCCTTTCGCCCGTAGTCAGCTGGGATAGGCTCCAGCTTGCCTGCGACCCTGTAGAAGGATAAAGCGGCTAGAGATAATGAGATGAGATGAGATGAGATGTTTTATTGACAATTTTGATAACCCTTCACTTTTAATCCAGGTCTGTAGTGTGAAATGTTCTCGGCTGTGTTTTTGTTTAAAAATGTTTTCCAAATTGTAGCTGTGTTTAATTCATATCCAGAAAAATATATATTCCAATATAATATAATCAGCATAAACATTTTAAATAGATTCTATATTTTTGGTCCATCCATGACATATTACTAAAGTAGCCTATTTACTGTTGTTGATGTGGGTCACTTGCTGTTAGCCAATTCACTTTCTCGTACCAGGAGAGCTGAAAGGAACGAGTATTATTCCCTACCTTTTTCACCAAGTCAATTTGAGGCGTTGGTCTACCCTGCTCTTTAATTTTAATTTTTTCCTTGAAAGGAAGACTGGCAAATGGCTTCGCCAAAATTAAATCAGCAATGCTTGGCATCCATACGCAGCTTTCTTGCTAGCTGACTAGCCCCCTCAAGTTCAAGTTCAGTCACTCAAATAAACAAAATTTCTGGAACTAAGATAGCAAACTTGACAACACTATATTTACACTTTATTTACAATGAAAATATATACAAACTAAAAAAGCTGGTAGAAACCGTATGTAATGAATGAAATCGAAATGTAAGCTGATCTCTTACAATACACGACAGCACTTGCGAATCCACATGGGACTGAACTGAGATTCACCACTGCCTGTCTATATTTGAAATGAGCTGTCAATCAAAGAAAATATCCGGCCGCTTTCACCAATCACCAGTCTCCTTGCGGAAACTGCCATGTCCCTCCCACTGTGAGGCTCGGAGTCCGTGGGCGGGCGTTTTCGCAGTATTTGTCCAATAACCGTCTTGCATTTTGATATTGAAAAGCGCAGAGCTCCCAAATGCCATTGAAGTCCACTGAGGCTGGGAGTCCAGTGGGCGGGCGTTTTCGCAGTATTTGTCCAATAATCGTCTTGCATTTTGAGATTGAAAAGCGCATAGCTCCCAAATGCCATTGAAGTCCAATGAGGCTGGGCTGCATCGCGCTGTCACGAGGGGGAAAAACTCACGCACACATTAGGCGAACTGGGGAAAGTTATAACGGAATGATTTCGCACTGTAGTTGGGTTGAGGACATATATTTCTATGATTCTGGATCTGAAATAGCAATGTTATAACTTATAACATTGCTATTTCAGATCCAGAATTTTTAGAGGAGGCTGAGCCTCCCTCGTTGTCTTAGAGCAATTGCCCATGACTGATATATATATATATATATATATATATATATATATATATATATATATATATATATATATATATATATATATACACACACAGTTAGGTCCATATATATTTGGACACTGACACAAATTTTGTTTTTTACCTGTTTACTGAAACATATTCAAGTTATAGTTATATATTGGACATGGGCATAAAGTCCAGACTTTCAGTTTTCATTTGAGGGTATCCACATTAAAATTGGATGAAGGGTTTAGGAGTTTCAGCTCCTTAACATGTGCCACCCTGTTTTTAAAGGGACCAAAAGTAATTGGACAATTAACTCAAAGGCTATTTCATGGGCAGGTGTGGGCAATTCCTTCGCTATGTCATTCTCAATTAAGCAGATAAAAGGCCTGGAGTTGATTTGAGGTGTGGCACTTGCATTTGGAAGATTTTGCTGTGAAGAAAACATGCAGTCAAAGGAGCTCTCCATGCAGGTGAAACAAGCCATCCTTAAGCTGTGAAAACAGAAAAAACCCATCAGAGAAATTGCTACAATATTAGGAGTGGCGAAATCTACAGTTTGGTACATCCTGAGAAAGAAAGAAAGCACTGGTGAACTCATCAATGCAAAAAGACCTGGACACTCACAGAAGAGAACAGTGGTGGATGATCGCAGAATACTTTCCATGGTGAAGAGAAACCCCTTCACAACAGCCAACCAAGTGAACAACACTCTCCAGGAGCGTATCAATATCCAAATCTACCATAAAGAGAAGACTGCATGAAAGTAAATACAGAGGGTTCACTGCACGGTGCAAGCCACTCATAAGCCTCAAGAATAAAAAGGCTAGATTGGACTTTGCTAAAAAACATCTAAAAAAGCCAGCACAGTTCTGGAAGAACATTCTTTGGACAGATGAAACCAAGATCAACCTCTACCAGAATGATGGAAAGAAAAAAGTATGGCGAAGGCGTGGTACAGCTCATGATCCAAAGCATACCGCATCATCTGTAAAACACGGCGGAGGCAGTGTGATGGCTTGGGCATGCATGGCTGCCAGTGGCACTGGGTCACTAGTGTTTATTGATAATGTGACACAGGACAGAAGCAGCCGGATGAATTCTGAAGTATTCAGAGACATACTGTGTGCTCAAATCCAGCCAAATGCAGCCAAACTGACTGGTCGGCGTTTCATAATACAGATGGACAATGACCCAAAACATAAAGCCAAAGCAACCCAGGAGTTTATTAAAGCAAAGAAGTGGAATATTCTTGAATGGCCAAGTCAGTCACCTGATCTCAACCCAGTTGAGCATGCATTTGACTTGTTAAAGACTAAACTTCAGACAGAAAAGGCCCACAAACAAACAGCAACTGAAAACCGCTGCAGTAAAGGCCTGGCAGAGCATTAAAAAGGAGGAAACACAGCGTCTGGTGATGTCCATGAGTTCAAGACTTCAGGCAGTCATTGCCAACAAAGGGTTTTCACCCAAGTATTAGAAATTAACATTTTATTTACAGTTATTTAATTTGTCCAATTACTTTTGAGCCCCTGAAATGAAGGGATTGTGCTTAAAAATGCTTTAGTTCCTCACATTTTTATGCAATCATTTTGTTCAACCCACTGAATTAAAGCTGAAAGTCTGAACTTCAACTGCATCTGAATTGTTTTGTTCAAAATTCATTGTGGTAATGTACAGAACCAAAATTAGAAAAATGTTGTCTCTGTCCAAATATTTATGGACCTAACTGTGTGTGTGTGTGTGTATATATATATATATATATATATATATATATATATATATATATATATATATATATATAAAAGTATATAAGTATGCATAAAAATAGTTTAGGGCCTATATTATTGCACATAATAATTGCATCGATGAGAGATGGCAGAGGTAGTAGTGGTGAAGTAGTGCAAATTAAACGACAAACAGGTTATTGGTGCTACGTTACAAGTTGTGGGTGTTATACAGTCTGACAGCAGTAGGTATGAATGACCTGCGGTATCTCTCCTTCTTACACCGTGGGTGTAGCAGTCTACTACTAAAAGAGTTGCTTAAAGCCCCCACAGCCTCATGTAGGGGGTGAGAGGGGTTATCCATGATAGAGGTCAGCTTGGCTAACATCCTCCTCTCACCCACCACCTCAATGGAGTCCAGAAGACAGTCCAAGACTGAGCCAGCCCTTCTGACCAGTTTATTAAGTTTCTTCCTGTCACCTCTCTGAACTTCCACAGCCCCAGCAGACCACAGCGTAGAAAATCGCTGATGCTACCACAGAGTCATAAAAAGTCCTAAGCAGTGTCCTGCACACACCAAAAGACCTCAGTCTTCTCAAGAGGTGGAGACGACTTTGGCCCTTCTTGTACAGGACATCTGTGTTGTTAGTCCGGTCCAGTTTGTTGTTGAGGTGAACACCCAGGTATTTGTACTCCTCCACGATCTCAATGTCCAAACCCTGGATGTTCAAATTGTTTGTTTATATGTTCAAGATGTCGCCAAATCTTACAAAAACAACTTGAAAATTACGTTGACAATTCTTCTAGAAAAGGAAATATATTAAGTGCTATAAACTGCTGGAACTTTTATGCTTGATCTTGTTGAGAGTTTTGTTTACCTGAAAGCTTGCTCTCCAGTATGGCATTGCTATGTGGTATCCAAGCACGTGACCTCTCGCTGCAAAGAGCCGATTTTTTCCAGTATGGTATTTTTCTTTGAATTTGCGACAATCACCTAACCAAGCAAAGAAACTGCTGAAATGTAACATTACTTTTAACTGGTTTCGAATTAATTGGTAAAGCTAATGTCCAGGTCAGCCTACATGATATATTTGTCTTTCACCGTGTCAGATTACACAAACATACTGCCATAAATTCTTGCTGTGTCTTCATCAGGAGACTTGCAACACTACAAATTTGACTATGACCAATCACTGTTCACATCCTTGCTGTTGTTGGGGAGGAGGGTCAAGAAATTGTCAGTCATGGCTATCAAGGAGTTGTCCAACTAGCTCAGAAAAAAATTTTCTGAAATGCTAGACTGGGGTGCCTTGGGGTGTCTCAGTCGCCATGTTGCTGTCCTTCGATTATGTCATGCTACAAGGTCTATTCAGACTTGATGTTGTCGGCCACTACATCTCATCTCATCTCATTATCCCTAGCTGCTTTATCCTTCTACAGGGTCGCAGGCAAGCTGGAGCCTATCCCAGCTGACTATGGGCGAAAGGCGGGGTACACCCTGGACAAGTCGCCAGGTCATCACAGGGCTGACACATAGACACAGACAACCATTCACACTCACATTCACACCTACGGTCAATTTAGAGTCACCAGTTAACCTAACCTGCATGTCTTTGGACTGTGGGGGAAACCGGAGCACCCAGAGGAAACCCACGCGGACACGGGGAGAACATGCAAACTCCGCACAGAAAGGCCCTCGCCGGCCCCGGGGCTCGAACCCAGGACCTTCTTGCTGTGAGGCGACAGCGCTAACCACTACACCACCGTGCCGCCCATCGGCCACTACATAATCATGTCAAAACTGACCTGAATTTGTGTAGTCTGATCCCAGTATAAGTAAAGTTTTGCAGGTAATAGTGTACTTTGTCACATCTGAATCCATTCCAGACATTATATCACTCCCACTCACCTGATTACTGACTGCAATTGTTCCCTATTTTGCCTCATTGGGTTCATAAACAAGCCTCACACTTTACTTTATTCACTCTTCCGGGCTTGATGTTTGTTTTGAAGTGTGTTTGTTGCTCTGGATTTCTGATTGATTGACCCCTGACTACAAATTTGTCTGCTGATTTTGATTCTCAATAAAAGATTCACACTGACATCAAACTGCCTCTGCTGCATGACATTTATAGGTCAGTGAGCTGGTAGACACAGTATACACTGAAGCAAAACAAGGAATAAAACAGCATTCACTATTTAAGAGGGAGTGATATAATGTCTGGACTGGATTCGGGTGTGGTGGTTCCTGGATCGACTGTGGATTTGGTTCAGTCATAATCATAATAATCAGCATCAATTTCCTCATAAATTAGCAACTCATTCATGCTTGACTTGCTGGAACTGAATTTGAAGAGCAAAAATTACATTACAGGCATTTATCAGATGCGCTTATCCAGAGCGATGTACAACATACCCAGAGCAGCCTGAGCACTTGAAGGTTCAGTGCCTTGCTCAAGATCACTTCAGGAAATTGAACCAGCAACCTTTTAGTCCCAAAGCTGCTTCCCCAACCATTATGCCATGGCTCACCACGGTTGGAAAGAGTGTTTTTTTGAGTTACCATAGCCTTCTTGGCAGCTTGAACTAGTCTTCATTCTTTTCTGACCTCTCTTCTCAAGAAGGCTTTTCTGCTCTGAGAAGTGCAGCTCATTAGATGAATTTTGTGTAACTTTATCAGATCAGCAGCTTCTGAAATCATAAAATGTCTGGCACCAACATGGTTAAAGTCACTGAAATCACATTTATTCCCCATTCTGATGTTACATTACATCCTTGTCCCTTGATCAGGTCTTCATTCATCCGTAGATGTGTCTGCTTGCTCACGCTCAACCAAATAATGTTTGGCGACTCGCAGGAGGTGGCGCCAGTTCGAGTGGTGTAGCGCACAGAGTTTCCCCATCGAGAAATTGCAGCCTGTGAATGACTCTAGGTCTTTCTCTAAGGTCTTGATTAGGCCCGGTCTTGGATGTCTGACCCCTCAGAAGCCATGTGCAAGCACCCAATTCAAGAGAAACTTGAAGTCTGCCCTCAGACATCCTCACTCCATGTCCAAAGTAGAGAAGATGGGTGTAGCTTATCATGATGTCTAGGCTACAGCAACCAGCTCTTTCCCTGATCTCTCAGTTCAATATGTGTTTGTAAAACCAAACCTTCAGAATCTTACGGAGACAGGTATGATGGAAGGCATCTAAACGGTGTAGCTGCTGTTGCTTTAAATCCCAGGTGGCACATCCATAGAGTAGTGGTGTAATAACTCCATAGTCATAGATTTTGGTCTTAGTGGTGAGGGAAATCCCACTGTTCCTCCAGATGTTGTTGAGAGAATTGAAGACACTCGAAGCTAAACCGACCCGAACATTTATTTCTTTGTCAAGGGACCAGTCACTGGATATTGTTGAGCCAAGGTATTTGAAATAATTTACTTGCTCCAGATCTTCATTGCCTACTTTGATATCAAGTAACTCAGAGAGGTTGTATAGTCACTGTGTATGGGACTTTCCAATGACATTACATCACATTAATGGCATTTAGCAGACGTTCTTATCCAGAGCGACGTACAACATACCCAGAGCAGCCTGGGCAACAGTTGGGGGTTCAGTGCCTTGCTCAAGATCACTTCAGCCATTCCTGCTGGTCCAGGGAATCAAACTGGTGACCTTTTGGTCCCAAAGCTGCTTCTCTAACCTTTTGGCCATGGCTTTGACCTTTAGGCCAAATGTGTAAACATACATAAACACCTTACGTTAGTTACTAACTGGTTATTATGAGTTGTTTAACTCAACAATTGGCAAAAAATACAAATTCCACAACCAAGATAATACTGCTGGAAAAAAAAAACCCAGCTTGGTCCAGACCAGCTACCATACTGGTCAAGCTGATCAAACTGGTAGACCATCTTTTCCAGGTTCATTATTACTTAATGAAACTAAATAACACATGTTCTCATTGCTTTGCTGTTATTTTCTTCTAAGTGACTTTTCTATGTAGGATTAGTAACCATGATTCAGAAACGGCTGTCATTCAGCACTTACCAGAGAAAATGGATGACCAGTTTGATTACTTTGGTTTGTGTTTTGGCAGCTGATCGCTCATCACACTAAGCTGGATTTTTCAGTTGGGAATTTGGCCGACCGAGAGCGATTCAAGAGTTTAATCCATATGGGGACTCAGCCATCACTGAAAATCTATGATGTGCAAACAATGAGGAAATAGTACAGTAATACTATGACAGCTGAACACAAATTGACATTTACAAGTTTGTGTATTCCGTGTGTGTGTGTGTGTGTGTGTGTGTGTATACAATATCAGATTGGTTAACGGCAATTAATTAATAACTGTTCCTTTCCAAAAAAACACCGCAAGGGTAATTTCTCAAACTGGCACTGACTGTACAAATGCAATAAGAAGGGGGTCAAAGAGTTACTTCTCTGACTACTTAAAGAGATTTTAATTATTTTGTCGTGATTATCTCTCATACTCATCTGATACTTGGAAGGGGACTTCTTTTTTTTTTTTTTTTGTGGCCTCTCCATCCAGCATTCTCATTTCACTTTCTCCCACCATTGCCCTTTGACATCATCTTTCTCCTTTGCTCAGTGTAGAAGTCAATAAGTATTCTTTCACTTTACATCATGCTTATCCAGATGTTTGTGGGCTAGCTTGCTTGTAAAATGTGCACATTACTCCACCTTGCCTCCAGTTCAGTTTTCTGATTCATCCAAAATTCAACATTGAAAATTCAGTATTTTGTGCTCATTCAAGATCTAATGAACAAAAAACACCCAGTTGAAAGAGTAAGTCTTTTAATTCCATTTTTTTTTAACTTTAATTTTTTATTAAACAACACAGTACAGAACATGAAATTCCTTGACAAGACTATATAATAAGCCTAGCAGTGTAAATAACAAACATATTTGACCCTGCAGCACTCAGAGAGCAAAAAAAAAAAAAAACATCAAGGCACATAATTTGGGTTTTCTCTCAAGTAAAGAGGTAATCTACTACAGGTGACCATCTCCTCAAAAAGACATCAGACCTCAATTGTAGTTGAGCAGACAAAGCCTCCATTTCATACACCTCCCTCAGCTTCTGTTTCCACTGAGTCACTGTAGGTGGCTGTGGTTTCCTCCAGTTTAATGTCACTATTTTTCTTGCTGTCATCAATAGTATATGCAACAAATACTGTTGGTCTTTAGTGTACATGTTTTCAGGAGTCTGATCGAGTAGGAATTGACTTGGGTTAAATGATAAGTCAATGTCCTAAATTTTATCTATCTCATTCTTTATGCCCTGCCAGAAAAAAATGATCTCTGGGCAATCCCAGAATATATGTGAATGGTCTCCGACCTTTCCACACTCCCTCCAGCAGTTCATTACATCAGGATCATTTATAAATGTTGAAACCACGAGGGGTGTCTTAAAGAATCTTGTCTTCATCTTCCAATCAAACTCCTTCCACATGTTACTATTAATGCCCTTGTGACATCTCATACATATTTTTTCCCAGTCATCGTCCTCAATCACGATGTTTAGTTCTAGCTCCCATTTCCTTTTAATGTAAAAAGTATTACCTGGTATGTCCAACATCAAGTTTCGATAAATATGAGAGACATGATTTTTGGTAGGTGACTTATGTTTGATTATATTGATGAAGTATTTTTCCATGTTTGTTGGAGTATTTTTAATTGTATTCCAATCTTTATGGTTCATAATGTAATGCCTAATCTGAAAATACCTAAACATATCAGTTTGGGGTGGGCGGCGCAGTGGTGTAGTGGTTAGCGCTGTCGCCTCACAGCAAGAAGGTCCTGGGTTCGAGCCCCAGGGCCGGCGAGGGCCTTTCTGTGTGGAGTTTGCATGTTCTCCCCGTGTCCGCGTGGGTTTCCTCCGGGTGCTCCGGTTTCCCCCACAGTCCAAAGACATGCAGGTTAGGTTAACTGGTGACTCTAAATTGACCGTAGGTGTGAATGTGAGTGTGAATGGTTGTCTGTGTCTATGTGTCAGCCCTGTGATGACCTGGCGACTTGTCCAGGGTGTACCCCGCCTTTCGCCCGTAGTCAGCTGGGATAGGCTCCAGCTTGCCTGCGACCCTGTAGAAGGATAAAGCGGCTAGAGATAATGAGATGAGATGAGATATCAGTTTGGGCTAATAAGAATTTATCCTGGAAATATGAAAATGGCTGTAAAATATTATCACAAAATAATTGATCAATAATCTTTAAGTCTATTTGTACCCATCTGTTAAAAGTGATATCAGTAATTGAAGGTGGAAATTCTGGGTTTCCAACTATTTGCATGGCCCTCGAAAGGGCATCTGTCCCCCTAATTCTCTTTTGAACTGTCAACCACACATTTAAAGTATGTTTCACCCATATATTCTTAATTGTCACCTTCTTTTGAGACTGCTTACTAAGGAAAGCCAAAACAGATAAAGGTATGCCTGGTAGTGAATTTTGTTCTATATCAACTCATCCTGTCTCTGTATCCATACTAATCCAGGCTACTATCGCATTTAATTGCGCTGCCCAGTAGTAGTGTTTTATATTAGGGAGGCCAAGGCCACCCCTATCCTTCCCGAGAGTAAGTGTTTTAAGTCTCACTCTTGGTCTCCTATTCTGCCATATAAATTTAGATATAAGCCTGTCTAACATATTAAAAGCTGATGTCGGAATCCTGATTGGAAGAGACTGAAACAAGATTAAAAGTCTTGGCAGGAGACTCATTTTAACAGCCTCCACCCTACCCAGTAGAGACAGGGGCAGCACATCCCACCTCACCAGATCATCTCTCATTGTGTCAAATATTTTTTTATAATTTGCCTGATACAATCGTGTTATTTGGGGAGTGAGTGTGACCCCTAGATATTTAAAGCCCTGTTTAGATTGACGAAAGGACACTGTATCATCCAGCTGGCTAGGCCAAGTCCCAGAGATCATCATTGCTTCCGACTTGGAGCAGTTTATTTTATAACCAGACACTTGACCATATTCATTGAGATTTTGTAAAAGAGACGGAATTGAGGTGATAGGGTTTTCAATAAATAATAATATATCATCAGCATATAAAGCTATCTTATGTTGATTACCACCCTCATCTCTTATTCCTTGTATATGGGGATTACTTCTAATTAATTCGGCTAAGGGTTCGATACTAAGAGCGAATAGTACTGGTGAGAGTGAGTCCCCTTGCCTAATCCCCCTTCCCAGCTCAAAAAATTCAGAACATTGGCCATTAACTCTAACTCTTGATCTCGGGTTCGTATAGAACACTTTAATCCAGCTAAGAAATGTTTGATTAAAGCCCATGTGTGTCAGTGTCTGTTCTAAAAATGTCCAATCCAGCCTATCAAAAGCTTTCTCAGCATCTAAGCTGAGAAGCATTGATGGAATTTCTCTGTCAGCAGCAATACTTTGTAGATTTAGAGCTCTTCTTACATTATTGGTGCCCTGGCGTCCGGTAATGAACCCTGTTTGATCTGGCTTAATTAGTTTCTTAATATATCTTTGTATTCTGTTAGCCAGGATAGAGGTCAAGATTTTTAGGTCCTGACAGAGCAAACTTATAGGCCGATAGCTCATACATTGAGTGGGGTCTTTCCCCTCTTTATGTATAACAGTAATAATTGCCTCTGACCAGGATTTCGGGGGATCTCCTTTGTCCAGTGCATAATTATATACCTGACATAGGATTGGAGCTAACTCATTAACAAAAATTTTATAGTATTCCCCCGGGAAGCCGTCTACCCCTGGAGATCTATTATTCTTTAACCTTTTAATATTTGCTATTATTTCCTCTGCAGCTATGGGTGAACACAGCATCTGGGCCTCCTCATGTGATAGTTTCTTCAAATTGATTAAATCAAAAAGGAGTACTTATGTTTTTCAATTTAATAATTTTTTAAAATAAATTTCTGCCATAGGTCGGCACGGTGGTGTAGTGGTTAGCGCTGTCGCCTCACAGCAAGAAGGTCCTGGGTTCGAGCCCTGGGGCCGGCGAGGGCCTTTCTGTGTGGAGTTTGCATGTTCTCCCCGTGTCCGCGTGGGTTTCCTCCGGGTGCTCCGGTTTCCCCCACAGTCCAAAGACATGCAGGTTAGGTTAACTGGTGACTCTAAATTGACCGTAGGTGTGAATGTGAGTGTGAATGGTTGTCTGTGTCTATGTGTCAGCCCTGTGATGACCTGGCGACTTGTCCAGGGTGTACCCCGCCTTTCGCCCGTAGTCAGCTGGGATAGGCTCCAGCTTGCCTGCGACCCTGTAGAAGGATAAAGCGGCTAGAGATAATGAGATGAGATGAGGTTTGATATCTTCTCATTTCTTCCTGCTAATTCCTGTCCTTGGTATAGCTTTTTATAATATGAAGCAAATGAATCCGCTATTTCGTTTGGCATAGATGTGGGTCTATTAGTATCAGGGTGTTTAATTTTTGGCACAACACGGCTAGCTTGAGCTTTCCTTAAATGAAATGCCAGGAGCCTACTTGCTCTATTACCCTGTTCATAGTATTTACCTTTTGTAAATCTTAGCATTCCCTCTGCTTTATATGTTAATAACTCATCTAGTTTTTGTCTTTCCTGTTTTAATGATTCTAATATGATTCTATTCCTTGATATTTTGTGTATTTTTTCCAACCTTATAATTTCAGTCTCCAGTTCTAATCTCCTGGCTTCCCTTTGTTTTTTAATCCTGGAAGTAATTTGAATAATATGTCCCCTCATAACAGCTTTAGCACCATCCCATAAAACAGAAGGAGTAACATCTCCAGTATCATTTATTTCAATATATTCTTTCAGTTTATCACGTAGTTCCTGTTGGATTAGGGGCTTATTCAGTATTGAGACCAGGGCTTTGAACCGGTTCAAGGAACAAAAACGAAAACCGGGAACTTTTTCTATTTCACATGGAACAGAAACGAAACCAGAAACTTTATTATTTTTTATGTTCCGGAACAGAAACGCTTATTAAAAATAATGGTAACCGGTTAATACCGGTTTTTATTTCGTTCCTCAAAGTTTCCGTAGCCTACAAATAAAAAAAGTCATTCTTCTCCTGCGCAAGTTTCTATGACCCGCTGGGGTTCACTTCCTGTGTGATGTTCGCTGACTGAATGGAGAGAGCGGGAAGGTGGACTACTATCACGTCTCCACGTGATAAGTGAGTAAGTGCATTACTGAGTGTCTGAGCAAAGAAGAGCCTGAACGTTGCAACCTCCCTATTGGCTGTTTATTGGCTGTTTGTAAAAATGTATCAATTGTTGCCCTTCCCACGGGAATCATCGCGGGCTCGAGAGACGAGACCTGACGAGTTAGTTCGTTGGTAGCAGAACAAAATGTCTGGACACAAATCGGGTTTTCAGAAAAGGAAAGAAAATAAACGGAGGGTCGAAAATACAAAAAAGGAGACAGAAAATGCAAAATGAGTTTTAAGGTAGGACAAATGGTTACTTTTTTAAGGCAGCCCGCCGTGGCTGCAGGCTTTCAGTTGTCATTGAATGGTTACTTTTCTGAGGCAGCCCGCCGTGGCTGCCTGCAGGCTTATAGATTATAGCTCATTTAGTTAAAATAGTTGATATAAAATGTTTATAGTTATAGTTATGTGATGGTTGTCCTGATTTAGACTGGTGTTTTTTTGGGGGGTTGCGCGATGTTGCACCCGGGTCCAGATTAGGGCAGAATCGGCCCTGGCTACATTTCAGGTGTAGTTTGTTTTATGTATGTATGTACTTGCATAGATGTGTACTTGGTCTTCCAATATGGCGCCTAACAAAATCTCGCGGCGTGGTGACGTCATGCGGTAGCCCTCTATAGGGCCTGACTAGCCTTTGGTAACACACTAAACGAATTATCTTTCATTTTTGGCACTTTTTATGTTTGTGTAGATGGGAAGACATACTGAGAATCCAAATCGCCAACATTTGAAATAATAGTTTTGAATTATTTCTTGTCTTATTTAATGAAGGTTGTAATAGAATTAGCCTACATTTGGCTTAAGCTGGATGAGACAGAGACATAATTTTATAGCCATTTGTTAAACAGCTGACCGGGAATGTAATTAACCGTTCCGGGAACGAAATTTTTTTGTTCTAACCGGTTCGGGAACGTCTATTTAATGGTGGAACCCAAAACCGGAAACGTTAAAATTCCGTTTCTGTTCGGAACGAACCAATAGGAAAAAAATTCTGGTTCAAAGCCCTGATTGAGACATTAAGTCTCCAATATCTGAATTGTCTTTCTTGACCTAGTTTTATTTTCATTGTGACAGGGGCAAAGTCTGACAAAATGGGTTTTATCTCACATTCCATCACCCTATGTATATCAACCTTTGAAACACAGAACATATCTAGTCTAGAGTAACTACCATGAGCTAGGGACATATATGTGTAGTCTCTGTCTCTGGGATGGTGATATCGCCATACATCTATCAGCCCCAGTCCATCCATCATTCCCAGGACCGAAGTTGCTTTTCTAGATTGGGGCCCCTTCTCCACTGGTAGTCGGTCAACATTTGAATTTAGTACACAGTTATAATCCCCACCAGCTACAACCATTCCCTGACCTTCGTCTGCCAATATGGAAGCTATTTTCTTTAAAAAATATGGACAGTCCTCGTTTGGTGCATACAAATTCAAAAAGGTAAATCTATTTTCCCCAATTGTACCTCTTACCATAATATATCTGCCTTCTTTGTCCTTAATTACTTTTTCACTACTAAAGAAAACTGATCTACTAAATAGAATAGCTACCCCCCCTCTTCCTCCCTTTCTCATATGATGCACTGTATATTTGTTCCACCCATTCCCTCTTTAATTTAAGGTGTTCTGCCTCAGACAGGTGAGTCTCCTGTAGCATTGCAACTGAACATTGTAATGTCTTGAGCTGGTTAAGTATTTTTTTCCTCTTAATTGGATTTCCCAGACCCTTGATGTTATAACTCACTACATTCAAATTATCCATATAACAGAACCTTTAGTCCTTACTGTCATTACAGTGCCTTCTGATCAAGATATAAATGTTAAGTGCAGGATCACAAATAATAAATGTCAAGGAATGAACACAGAACTGAACAGAAAATAAACATATAGTTATGACTTCCAAGTCCTCAACCAGCCCTTCTCCATTAGTGGCCAGTTCCCGTTTGTAACTGGGCGGAGAGTGGCGAAATCCCTCCGGGATACAGTCATTGCGTGTAGTTACAGCAGTCCCCCTCCATGGGGTGCACTGCTGTGACCCAAAGGCTGAGTGTAATTCACTAATGTTAAGTCATTTGCAACCGCTGTCACCGCAAACCAAAACAACCAGCTATTATGCAACTCTATCATTCTGGTCTCGACAAGTTTGAAATATTAATGACATTATAAACATGTATATATCTAAAACCCAACAACACCAATAGGGGTATAATGAAAACAATTAGCCATATAGAAAACGTATTCATGGCAAATCTGTAACTGTTTAAATGTTAAGTCAGCCTCACTTCAGTAAGGTCGACTTACTTACGCCAATTCAGTCACTTCAAGGGAAAAAGAACCTGCACTCATCTTCTGTGAGCAGGATGTTCGTGTTTCTCCGCCGGCCTCAGCTGTCCTGTCTCTCCCATCTATGCCTGGTCAGTGCTCTTTCCATTTTATCCCGCTCATCAATCCTGATATGGATATTCATGTCCCGAAGTGTCGGTGCTGCGTCCATCAGCGTCTGGAAGGTCTTCTCCTCGGAGCACACTACCATCCTCAGCCGCGCCGGATACAGACACCTCGCTTTAACATTCTTCTGCTTCAGCTGTTTAATAACATATCTGACCTGAGCACGTTTTCTCTGCAGCTCTGGGGAGTAGTCGTTATCAAGGTAGATTTGCCTGTTGATACCTTCCATCTTTAACATTATTGTGCGTTGTGCCCGGGCTGCCCGTAGAATCTGCTCCTTCACTGTGGAGTCAGCGAATCTAACTACTATGGAGGGTCATTTTCTTTTGGTTTCTGCATAAGTGCCCTGTGAACCCTGTCAATTTTGATGTCCTCTTCAGTCAGAGGCAAATCCGTCAGCACCATCGGAAATAACTTTCTGACAAAGCCCACCATGTCACCTTTCTCGCATCCTTCTGGAACCTGATGCAGCCTCAGATTTTGTCGTCTCGCTTGGTTCTGGAGGTCCTCGTATTGTTCCATAAGTTGTTCCTCACGTTGCAGTAGAAATCCGATGGCTCTTCCATGTACTGTGGTTGTCTCTTCCGTGACTCTAACACGCTCCTCTGTGTCAACGACCCTCTTCTCCAACTTTGTCAATTGAGCACTCAGACCTCCAACTGAAGTTTCGAGTCTTGTGAATGAATCTTTCGTTTGTCCGTTAAATTCTTGTACATCCTTCCTCATCTGTAGAATTTCCCCCCGAATTTCTTGGTTCGACTGCATGATAGACTGCAAAATCCGCTCCATGTTATTATTAGCGCCAGCATCTGCCGCACCTGTGCTACTGTTAGCTGCGCCAGGTTTAGCCGCCGGCTTGCTAACTTCAGCCATTTTCGTTGCCTTTTCCTCCTTTTCTGTTTTCTTAAACTGATATCTAGTGAGTCTATCAGCAGCGTTAGGCTTTATGGTGTCGTTGGGCATTATTTTGCCGAGTTTTAATTAAATCGTTGCTTGATAAGCTGGTAGGCTAGCGGAGCTCTAGATTTTACGTCTTACTCGAGCATGTCACCGCCGGAAGTCTTTAATTCCATTTTGTGCCAGTTTAAATCAAGCAATTCCAAAATCCAACGAGTTTTGAGGGCAGTCTGATTGTTTACTGCAACACCACCACTTTGGTCAGATTTAACTCCTGTGAAAAGAAATGACAAAATTAATTCATTGCAAATTTAACAGGCAGCATGGTGGTGCAATGGTTCACATTAGCACTGTCACCTCACAGCAAGGAGATTCTGGATTCGAACCTGCCGGCTGACTGGGGCCTTTCTGTGTAGAGTTTGCTTGTTCTCCTCGTGCCTGGGTGGGTTTCCTCTGGGTGCTCTGGTTTACTCCTACAGCCCAAAGACATGCAGATTTGGTCAACTGGCTAGTCTAAGGCTACATCCACATGACAACGGCAACGAGATTTTATTTAAAAAAAATATCGCGTCCACATGGGCAATGGATCAGTAAAATATCAGGTACATATGGCAACGCAACGCTTGCTGAAAACGATGCAATACACATGCCACACCTCTACGTGCACTGTAAGACGGTCCCATCGGAGACACCAGAACAATAGAAGAAGTAGGACGCATGCGCATAAACCCCTTCTTCTACCCGGCGTGAAGCACTCACAGGAACAAGCACACAACAACAAGAAGAAGATGGTTGCGACTACGCGAGGAAATCATGCCTTCTGTGTGTACAAATTAGTTTTATTAGTGTGCATAGTTTTATATAACTTAATTTTCTTATTGTGTGTGAACATTTTGAAAAGCATTTTTATATAATTTATATAACTTTTTATATTGTGTGTGAACATTTTGAAAAGCAGTCTTATCCAATAAAAAAAAGAAATTCAAGAAATGGTTCAGTTACTTGTTTATTTAAAAGAAAAGCTGTATACAAAAGTGAATGCAATGCAGTGGTTCATACAAAACAGCGAGAGTGCTGCTTGTTCTAGTCATGTGGTTGTGACGTCATCGTAAACAAATCCGTTCTACTCATCCAGACGACTTCGCAACGGCGCCATTGCCAGATTTTTCCACTCTGGAACCCGTTCTCGTTATGGGGCACCCAAAACGCCGGTGCCGTGTGGACGCCAGGCCGAAACGATAAACAATTTTATCAGATTCACCTGAATCCGTTGCCGTGTGGACAGCCTCTAAATTGCCCATAGGTGTGAATGTGAGTGTGAATGGCTGTCTGTTTCTGTGTGTTAGCCCTGTGATAGACTGGTGACCTGTCCAGGGTGAACCCCACCTCTCACCCAATGTCAGCTGGGATTGGCTCTAGCTCACCCATGAGCTATGCTTTAAAGCCTCCAATGGATAACTGATGTAGAAAATGGTTGGATGGATGAAAGGAACTTAGCTTAATTAACAAAAGATTGACTGAACAATTCAGTAATAATCAGTTGAATTTACCGTATATAGCGCCTTTCTCATACCCAAGGTCACTTTACAATTAAAAACAAAGTCCACCAAAAGAAGATCAGGATGTCATTCCAATGGTGTAGCTGCCACAGTCCCACCAAAAAGCACATGAAGATAAATCCCACACCGCCTGCACAGCCACCGTGATGCCACCGGGCAACATTGCTCGGAACACCACACCAAGAACAGAAGCACCGCCACACAGAGTGCCAGACAACCACGATGTTAAAAGAGCAACGAGCTCACTGCAGTCGATAACCAGGAGCACAAGCATCACCCATGGTGGACCAAGGCCTGGAGAGAACCGGCGCCTAAAACTGGGTCCGGAGCGACTCCACAACTGGCAGACAAAACACTCAAACAAAAAACAAACATCAAACTACACAAATACAAAAAAGGGAAAATAAAATAAAATAAAAAGCTCTGGTGAGAAGTGGCAGCCAGAATGCAAACAGCGTACTCTTAGCCGGAAACGGAAACGGAAAAATGCTGATAATAATAGGCTGATTATCAGTAGGTGGCGGCTGATGATGATGATGATGATGACAATGAAGACGAAGCTAGGTCAGCACAGTGGTGTAGTGCTTAGCACTGTCACCTCACAGCAAAAAGGTCCTGGGTTTGAGCCCGGTGGCCGACAAGGGCCTTTCTGTGTGGAGTTTGCATGTTCTCCCCGTGTCTGTGTGGGTTTCCTCCGGGTGCTCCGGTTTCCCCTACAGTCCGAAGACATGCAAGTCAGGTTAATCGGTGGCCCTAGGTGTGAATGTGAGTGTGAATGGTTGTTTGTCTCTATGTGCCAGCCCTGCGATAACCTGGCGACTTGTCCAGGGTGTACCCCGCCTCTCGCTAGTCTGGTTAACACCAGACCATATCACAAGTGAAATATGGTCTGGAATCCGCCTATTGAATTTCTCGTAGGGGAGGTGTGGTTTACGATTGTCAACGGCCGTTTATTGGACGTTGCGAATGTCTATCATTTGGCGTATACGTAGCCCATGGCCAATCATGGCAGTTGTACCCGGTGACGTAGTTAGAGCGATGAAGAAGACGAAGAGGCGAAGAAGAGAAGGAAAGAGAAAGAGAAGGCAAAACAAAAATAGGAAAACAATGGCAACGAACGATTACTGCCGTTTGTGCAAGACAAATATGAGAGAAGCTGGTTGGGTTAGTTTGGTTCGTATCGCTCGCCGCCATGTTAAATGTGATCCGTAAACAGTCCCAAATAAACTACAAGCTTCCGTTTGTCGAGTAGTACGCGTCACCGTCTTTCCACCCCTCCCCACTCTCTGATTGGCTCCCTAACTCAGGCGAGCCTTTAGACCATAGTTTCCATGCTGTCTTTTCAGATCGGAACGATTGTGCAAAGCAGCATGGGATTTCCCAGGCTACCTCTCGCCCATAGTCAGCTGGGATAGGCTCCAGCTTGCCTGCGACCCTGCACAGGATAAGCGGTTGTATATAATGGATGGATAATGACGCTAGTCCCCCTAGATAAGATTTGAAATCGCTTATGCAGATGACTATGATATATTGTTTACGTCCTTCCTTCCAATACATGTTAAAAACACTCCTGCCTGTCACCATGTATCCGGACTTCTTCCATGCCTAAACTTAACGCCAAATCCAAGTTGGCATATGACGTTCAGTGCCAGTCAAATGTTTGGACACACCTTCTAATTCATGACTTTTTGTTTGTTTTTATGAATTAAAAAAGACTTCATGTCAAAGTAATGATGGATGTCGTTTCTCTTTACTTAGTTGAGCGGTTCTTGTTATAATATGGGTTAGTACAGTTGCGGTATCGAATAGGGCTATTTATTGTATGTTTATTATTCACTGTTTACTGTTTGATCATCCACTAATTAACTTTTGACGAGGCACACCTGTTAATTAAAAAGTGTTCCAGGTGATTACCTCGTGAAGCTGGTGAAGATAATGCCAACACTTAAAACACTATTAGCAATCACAGGTGAACAAAAGGGCAGCTTTATGTCGAGGTTTTTCATTTCAGTAAAGTGCTACCGTACGTTGGCAATTTTCTCTCAAATTCTTCAGGAAGTCTCTTCACCGTTTCAGAACTTAATTGATTTTCGTCCTTTCAATTGTTCCTTGCTGAAGAAATGCACATTCATATGCAGACGTTGAATCGAGTGGGCACTGAGGCTCCATTCATCATACTGGCACAGTGCGCAGTGTTGTGCAACATGAGGCTGGAGTAGCGCACAAAAACAACACACCACCTCCATTGATCCTAGACTCATGCTGCTTCCACACCCACCCACACACACACACACACACTTCACATTAACCAATTACACTTGAGTGACAGAAGCCAACAGCTTCCAGCACTTTTCAGAAACCAATTGCCACAACACTGTTAGGGATTTTTCTCTTCCTGCATCGTTTTCATTTTACTTCTCTTAAAACCTCATGGATGAAGTGGGATTCAAAGGATCGCATGGTGGAGAGAGAAATTCTTCTCTGCTCAGACTGGTTAGTGGACCTCAACTTCGCTGCTGATCCAAGTGTTTTTTCGTGGTTTTTTTTTTCAGCATCACGCAGAGTCATGGACGGTTCAGTCAGCATGTGTGCGGATGATTAATAAAATATTCATCCTTGAGACATTTCACGGCTAATTATTCTGACATTATTGTGACTCAGAGAAGCATCAGGTTCCTGAAACAGAGCCACACACATTACCCATTAAACATCACAATTCAAGTTTCTTTGTTACAACAGTAAAAGAAAAAATGATCACATTGTCTAAATTATTTTTTTAAAGACTTTTTAACAGGGCGGCATGGTGGTGTAGTGGTTAGCGCTGTCGCCTCACAGCAAGAAGGTCCGGGTTCGAGCCCCGTGGCCGGCAAGGGCCTTTCTGTGCGGAGTTTGCATGTTCTCCCCGTGTCTGCGTGGGTTTCCTCCGGGTGCTCCGGTTTCCCCCACAGTCCAAAGACATGCAGGTTAGGTTAACTGGTGACTCTAAATTGACCGTAGGTGTGAATGTGAGTGTGAATGGTTGTCTGTGTCTATGTGTCAGCCCTGTGATGACCTGGCGACTTGTCCAGGGCGTACCCCACCTCTCGCCCGTAGTCAGCTAGGATAGGCTCCAGCTTGCCTGCGACCCTGTCAAAGTCAAAGTCCTTCCCACGCCTTACAGTACCTGGTATTCCTGGGCAGTCTCCCACTCAAGTACTAACCAGGCTCAACTCTGATGGTGGCGCATCGGGCGGCACCGATCTCCATTTCCGTAGCCCTCGGCCTCTCGCCTATTACATAGCTAGGGTTACAGTGGGGGGCTAGTCCTCTGGTAACCACGAGAGTTTAACTCCCCATGAACATCTGTATTGCAGCGTGCCTTGCCAGATGGTAATAGGTACCATTTTTATGATGGTCTCTGGTATGACCCGACCGTGAATAGAACTCACGATCTCCCGATGGAGAGGCGGACACACTACCACTAGGCCACTAGTCGGTCTGCGACCCTGTAGAACAGGATAAAGCAGCTAGAGATAATGAGATGAGATGAGACTTTTTAACACAGTACTCTTAAATGCATGATTCTGATTGGTCAGAAGGTGTTGGTAAAGTTTAAAATACACTGACATTAATAAGTTCAACTTATACAGCGTCTTTCTCACACCCAAGGTCACTTTACCTTTTAGAGGACAAAAAAGTCTGCCAAAAGAAGGTCAGGATGTAATTCCAGTGGCGTAGCTACCCACAGTCCCACCAAAAGGCGCACAAAGATATGTCCCACACCGCCTACACAGCCGCCGTGACGCCATCGGGCAACATTGCTCAGAACCCCGCGCCAAGCACAGAAGCACTGGACAACCCTGATGTTAAAAAGAGCAACAAGCTCACTGCAGTCCATCACAAGAAGCACAGGCATCACCCATAGCGAACCAAGGCTTGAAGGAAACCGACACCCAAAATCGGGTCTGGAGCTACACCACAACTGGCGGACAAAACACCCAAACAAATCAAATCATACAATTACAAAAAGAAAAACAAAAGGAGGAAAAAAAGAAAAATAAAAGGCTCCGGTGAGAAGTGGCAGCCAAAATGCACACAGCATACTCTCAACCGGAAATGGAAAACTATTTCTATCATAACAACTTTCACACAAACTTATAACAGATGCTCCATATATATATATATATATATATATATATATAATCATCTCATCTCATTATCTCTAGCCGCTTTATCCTGTTCTACAGGGTCGCAGGCAAGCTGGAGCCTATCCCAGCTGACTACGGGCGAAAGGCGGGGTACACCCTGGACAAGTCGCCAGGTCATCACAGGGCTGACACATAGACACAGACAACCATTCACACTCACATTCACACCTACGGTCAATTTAGAGTCACCAGTTAACCTAACCTGCATGTCTTTGGACTGTGGGGGAAACCGGAGCACCCGGAGGAAACCCACGGGGACACGGGGAGAACATGCAAACTCCACACAGAAAGGCCCTCGCTGGCCACGGGGCTAGAACCCGGACCTTCTTGCTGTGAGGCGACACCGCTAACCACTACACCACCGTGCCGCCCACATACATATATATATATATATATATATATATATATATATATATATATATATATATATATATATATATATTTCAGCATTTTTGGAAGGAGTCTCCAGTGTCACTGGTAACCTGACATGAAAGTTTTCATGACATTCCAGCTGGTTTTTTTGTCCTTATCAACTGTTAAGACAGTGAAAGAAAAAAGAAATGACAGGGACTAACTAGTTTTGCAGACAACATTCAATGTAACAATAAATGGATAAAAAACCTCAAATGTTGTTCTTTCATTGTAAATGTTGGAAAATTGCTATGCTGTGCTATACATGGAATAACAGATCAGGATGCTGTGTGTTATCGGTCAGTAAAGAACTTCAGGATGTTAATACAGGATTTTCTTGCAGAAGCACGAATGCATTCTGGTATATTTTTATTAGGCGTATCAGACGCTCACTGGCCGTGTTGTGAAAATTGTGCATGCAGATGCTCATCAAAGTTTCCAAATCTGTCATTGCTTAACTCTTGAATGTTTGCTATCATGAATACTATCATTAAAAAGCTCATCATTTCTCCTTTCCAAAGAAATTTACGTCGTTAAGATCTGTTCAGTACTTTGGGAGGAACGGCAGATTGAAGTTGGTACAACAGAGTACATTCTCTGCTCGCGGGACGTCGAGAAACTGCCGGTGCTTTTCTTTTTGAGTCACAGGAAAGCGGTCAGGCTCTTTTTCTCTCTTCTGATCACTTTCCGACTGGATTGCTCGTGAATATCAGTTGGATAACTTTAATAGGGATGTTCTCTCACTCTCACTGTTTCTGATGAAGGATTCAGCAAAATTTTCTGTCAGCTAGTTTTGATGTTATGCTTCACGGGAGACTTTGAAGTGAGTTTTCATACAACCCTGATTCCAAAAAAGTTGGGACAAAGTACAAATTGTAAATAAAAATGGAATGCAATGATGTGGAAGTTTCAAAATTCCATATTTTATTCAGAATAGAACATAGATGACATATCAAATGTTTAAACTGAGAAAATGTATCATTTAAAGAGAAAAATTAGGTGATTTTAAATTTCATGACAACAACACATCTCAAAAAAGTTGGGACAAGGCCATGTTTACCACTGTGAGACATCCCCTTTTCTCTTTACAACAGTCTGTAAACGTCTGGGGACTGAGGAGACAAGTTGCTCAAGTTTAGGGATAGGAATGTTAACCCATTCTTGTCTAATGTAGGATTCTAGTTGCTCAACTGTCTTAGGTCTTTTTTGTCGTATCTTCCGTTTTATGATGCGCCAAATGTTTTCTATGGGTGAAAGATCTGGACTGCAGGCTGGCCAGTTCAGTACCCGGACCCTTCTTCTACGCAGCCATGATGCTGTAATTGATGCAGTATGTGGTTTGGCATTGTCATGTTGGAAAATGCAAGGTCTTCCCTGAAAGAGACGTCGTTTGGATGGGAGCATATGTTGCTCTAGAACCTGTATATACCTTTCAGCATTGATGGTGTCTTTCCAGATGCGTAAGCTGCCCATGCCACACACACTAATGCAACCCCATACCATCAGAGATGCAGGCTTCTGAACTGAGCGCTGATAACAACTTGGGTCGTCCTGCTCCTCTTTAGTCCGAATGACAGGGCGTCCCTGATTTCCATAAAGAACTTCAAATTTTGATTCGTCTGACCACAGAACAGTTTTCCACTTTGCCACAGTCCATTTTAAATGAGCCTTGGCCCAGAGAAGACGTCTGCGCTTCTGGATTGTGTTTAGATACGGCTTCTTCTTTGAACTATAGAGTTTTAGCTGGCAACGGCGGATGGCACGGTGAATTGTGTTCACAGATAATGTTCTCTGGAAATATTCCTGAGCCCATTTTGTGATTTCCAATACAGAAGCATGCCTGTATGTGATGCAGTGCCGTCTAAGGGCCCGAAGATCACGGGCACCCAGTATGGTTTTCCGGCCTTGACCCTTACACACAAAGATTCTTCCAGATTCTCTGAATCTTTTGATGATATTATGCACTGTAGATGATGATATGTTCAAACTCTTTGCAATTTTACACTGTTGAACTCCTTTCTGATATTGCTCCACTATTTGTCGGCGCAGAATTAGGGGGATTGGTGATCCTCTTCCCATCTTTACTTCTGAGAGCCGCTGCCACTCCAAGATGCTCTTTTTATACCCAGTCATTTTTATTTTATTTATTTTATTTAACCTTTCTTTAACCAGGAAATGGTTCCATTGAGTTACAATAACTCTTCTTCCAGGGAGTCCTGGCCAAGATAGGCGGCTAAAAAGTTACATGACAATAAAACACATAAGACAAGACAAACCACAACTACACCACATCTAAACAGACAAAACAAATCAATACTAACAGCCTATGTATACACAGACAACTAAAAAAGCACACGACAAACAAATAATGAAATTAAAAACAATTGCAATGCTCAATTAATGTTGCTTTTAAAAGATCTTTGAAAGAATTAATGGGTGGGAGAATTTCAAGATTTAGAGTAGCTTGAAGTTCATTCCAAAGCTTTGGTGCATATGAAGAAAAGGCAGTTTTACCAAGTTCTGATCTTGTTTGTGGAGCATGTAAAAGTATTTTTCCTGATGACCTTGTCCGGTAAACACTATTATGAAAAGAAAGCAAATTAAAAATGTACAGGGGTAGTTTACCCATTAGGGCTTTAGCAATAAAAGTCAGTGCATGGATTCTCCTTCGGAGAGAGAGAGAAGACCATTGTACAGTTTCATAAAGAGTGCAGTGGTGAGTCCGGGCTGATACACCAGTGATGAAACGCAGGGCTGAATGGTACAACACATCCAGTTTTTTAAGTAAAAACAAACTGGAGTGCATATACAGTGTGTCCCCATAGTCAAGCACTGACAAGAACGTGCTTTGAACTAACCTTCTCCTTGCATGATAAGGAAAGCACTTCCTCATTCTAAAGAAAAAATCCAATTTTGGCCTCAATTTCTTACAGAGGCTCTCAATATGTACACTCTCAACATGTTCATGACCTATTGCCAATTGACCTAATGAGTTGCAATTTGGTCCTCTAGCTGTTCCTTTTTCGTACCTTTAACTTTTCCAGCCTCTTATTGCCCCCGTCCCAACTTTTTTGAGATGTGTTGCTGTCATGAAATTTCAAATGAGCCAGTATTTGGCATGAAATTTCAAAGTGTCTCACTTTCGACATTTGATATGTTGTCTATGTTCTACTGTGAATACAATATCAGTTTTTGAGATTTGTAAATTATTGCATTCCGTTTTTATTTACAATTTGTACTTTGTCCCAACTTTTTTGGAATCGGGGTTGTAGCTTTACCTACTTATTTTTCCAAATCAAACTGATTCATGTAAATAAATAACTATTTTAGATGATAACTGGAGCTGTTTTGATGAAACATATTGACATCTTAGTGGTCGGAATGATATTTTAAAAACCAGAAGTCAGAAACACGAGTGTTAATTTCAGTTCAGTTAATGTGAATTGTTTATTGGATGTGGCTCACACAGTTTTTTCGAGGTTTGCCTTGAAAGCTGTGAATATTAATCGAAATAATCATTTATATTCTTTCATATAAACACTAGCAGGCCCTACTTAGAAATATAAAGGCCTACAGAGCACAAAGAGGGTATTCAAAATAATCTTTTATTACTTTTTTAGTGAGTGTACTGATTTAACATGTTTACCTAATTAGTATAATTAATACTAATTAAATACCAATTTGCATAATTTGTTTTTACTAATTTTTCAAACTTTGTATTCAGTATACAACCATCTATGTGCCTGCCAATTTCCATGTAAATACCTTAAAAATAAAGTTAAGAAGAAAAAAAAACATTTGATCTCATTGGTTAATGAGGCCCATTTTGGACCATGTGATCCTCATACTGAATATTACAGCAGTTTTCTAAAAATTAAGCCTTTTTTTTCAATCTTTGATTTGTAAGATCTCAAGAACTGATAAACATATTTTAATTCTGTAAAAAAAAATATGTTGTTCTGCATTCAATTCTGAATTCAATGAGAGCAGTTTCAAGCAATTTGGATTGAATTTGAATTTTCACCTGATCTGCCTATTTTTATTGATTTATTTCTTCATTTGTTTATTCGTTTGGTTCAGGCTGCTTTTATGTTGTAACATTTTCTACCTTTGTAATCAAAATTCTATATGGCCTCAAAATGTTCTCGTTGGTGGTTTAGAAAAACCAGGCAAGAGAAAGCGACAGTGGCACGTGAGGTTCCTTTCTACAGGATGTTTATTTATTTTACCATCGTTATCAGCAACTCCCCATTATTAAAATATCATTTATTTCAACATGCGATGTGTGCCTGAAACGGCTCTGCAAGCCGTTTCAAAACCTACCTCTTCAAAAAGGCACATGTAGAGATTCTATTAAATAATCTCTCTGCAGTTGATGCTGGCTAATGGTTCTGTAACCTAGCAGTGATAAGACATATGAGGTATATTTCCGTTCCTAATTCCATTAGGCATAAGCCAATTATCTTTGGTTTTGTTTTGCTTGTTTCTTATCTGGTTGCTATTTTTTATGGTCATAAATGTACACACAGTAGTAAAAACAATATTTTCCTGACTTCAAGTGAAGGCTCTTCCATTTCTTCAAACCCATGTTGTCCACTTACACTACTGATGCTGCTCCACTTCAGTATAAGTAGTCTACTTTCCCCCATGACTAAGTAAATACAGAGTCAAGTCAATTTATTTATATAGCGCTTCTAACAAGAGACATTGCCACAAAGCAGCTTTACAGAAAAATGAATACTTTAAACATATGAACTCATAAATGTATCCCTCATGAGCAAGCCTGAGGTGATGGTGGCAAAGAAAAACTCCCTCAGACGACATGAGGAAGAAACCTTGAGAGGAACCAGACTCAAAAGGGAACCCATCCTCATTTGGGTGATAACAGATAGCATGATTATAAATAACTTGCTTCTATAATTGTGTCCTACAACCCCGATTCCAAAAAAGTTGTTTTTCCTCATGTGAATTTGAAGAAATGAGTGAGGTTGTCTGACTTAGTAAACAAATATAGCGCCTGGTTACCCCCCAAGGCGCAAAGCATTATGGGCATGTGAAAGTAGTCAAGAGGGAAATGTACAACCCCGATTCCAAAAAAGTTGGGACAAAGTGCAAATTGTAAATAAAAACGGAATGCAATAATTTACAAATCTCAAAAACTGATATTGTATTCACAATAGAACATAGACAACATATCGAATGTCGAAAGTGAGACATTTTGAAATTTCATGCCAAATATTGGCTCATTTGAAATTTCATGACAGCAACACATCTCAAAAAAGTTGGGACGGGGCAATAAGAGGCTGGAAAAGTTAAAGGTACAAAAAGGAACAGCTGGAGGACCAAATTGCAACTCATTAGGTCAATTGGCAATAGGTCATTAACATGACTGGGTATAAAAAGAGCATCTTGGAGTGGCAGCGGCTCTCAGAAGTAAAGATGGGAAGAGGATCACCAGTACCCCTAATTCAAGCCAACAAATAGTAGAGCAATATCAGAAAGGAGTTCGACAGTGTAAAATTGCAAAGAGTTTGAACATATCATCATCTACAGTGCATACAATGGGGCAAAAAAGTATTTAGTCAGTCACCAATTGTGCAAGTTCTCCCACTTAAAAAGATGAGAGAGGCCTGTAATTTTCATCATAGGTACACTTCAACTATGAGAGACAAAATGAGGAAAAAAATCCAGAAAATCACATTGTCTGATTTTTAAAGAATTTATTTGCAAATTATGGTGGAAAATAAGTATTTGGTCAATAACAAAAGTTCATCTCAATACTTTGTTATACCGTATACCCTTTGTTGGCAATGACAGAGGTCAAATGTTTTCTGTAAGTCTTCACAAGGTTTTCACACACTGTTGCTGGTATTTTGGCCCATTCCTCCATGCAGATCTCCTCTAGAGCAGTGATGTTTTGGGGCTGTCGCTGGGCAACATGGACTTTCAACTCCCTCCAAAGATTTTCTATGGGGTTGAGATCTGGAGACTGGCTAGGCCACTCCAGGACCTTGAAATGCTTCTTACGAAGCCACTCCTTCGTTGCCCGGGCACTGTGTTTGGGATCATTGTCATGCTGAAAGACCCAGCCACATTTCATCTTCAATGCCCTTGCTGATGGAAGGAGGTTTTCACTCAAAATCTCACAATACTTGGCCCCATTCATTCTTTCCTTTACACGGATCAGTCGTCCTGGTCCCTTTGCAGAAAAACAGCCCCAAAGCATGATGTTTCCACCCCCATGCTTCACAGTAGGGATGGTGTTCTTTGGATGCAACTCAGCATTCTTTCTCCTCCAAACACAACAAGTTGAGTTTTTACCAAAAAGTTCTATTTTGGTTTCATCTGACCATATGACATTCTCCCAATCCTCTTCTGGATCATCCAAATGCTCTCTAGCAAACTTCAGATGGGCCTGGACATGTACTAGCTTTAGCAGGAGGACACGTCTGGCACTGCAGGATTTGAGTCCCTGGCGGCATAGTGTGTTACTGATGGTAGCCTTTGTTACTTTGGTCCCAGCTCTCTGCAGGTCATTCACTAGGTCCCCCTGTGTGGTTTTGGGATTTTTGCTCACCGTTCTTGTGATCATTTTGACCCCACGGGGTGAGATCTTGCGTGGAGCCCCAGATCGAGTGAGATTATCAGTGGTCTTGTATGTCTTCCATTTTCTAATAATTGCTCCCACAGTTGATTTCTTCACACCAAGCTGCTTACCTATTGCAGATTCAGTCTTCCCAGCCTGGTGCAGGTCTACAATTTTGTTTCTGGTGTCCTTTGACAGCTCTTTGGTCTTGGCCATAGTGGAGTTTGGAGTGTGACTGTTTGAGGTTGTGGACAGGTGTCTTTTATAATGATAACGACTTCAAACAGGTGCCATTAATACAGGTAACGAGTGGAGGACAGAGGAGCCTCTTAAAGAAGAAGTTACAGGTCTGTGAGAGCCAGAAATCTTGCTTGTTTGTAGGTGACCAAATACTTATTTTACTGAGGAATTTACCAATTAATTCATTAAAAATCCTACAATGTGATTTCCTGGATTCTTTCCCCCCATTCTGTCTCTCATAGTTGAAGTGTACCTATGATGAAAATTACAGGCCTCTCTCATCTTTTTAAATGGGAGAACTTGCACAATTGGTGACTGACTAAATACTTTTTTGCCCCACTGTAATATCATCAAAAGATTCAGAGAATCTGGAAGAATCTCTGCGCGTAAGGGTCAAGGCCAGAAAACCATACTGGGTGCCCATGATCTTCGGGCCCTTAGGGCCTCTGCATGCTCCTGCGACAAGGCTTTCGCAGATAGCTTTTCGTAGACAGTTGTAATTTATTGTTGCGCAGGGAGTAATAGGCATGCGCGATGTTATTCACCGCCACAACGCAAGGGGGCGCGAAGTTGCGAAATCACTAGGAGTAGTTGGTGGGTGTGGTTACTGGAGTGTTTCCTCCAACAGGTCATTCAACACCAACAACAATGGCGGCTGGACGAGTCTGCACTTTGATCGAGATGCAGCTGAAGGATCTAGAAATCGAAACACTCCTGGTGCAGGAGCTGGCAGAGAGGCGAAGGAAGCGCCGTAGAAGGTGGGCTGTACGCCCTTTGAATGAGGAGTGATGGCCCTCATAAATGACCTCAACTTTAATATTCTTTGTATGATGTTACAGAAAAGACTGTTCTGATGTTCAAATGTGATAACATTTCCGTGGGTTGACTTTTACAAATTTGTATTTCAGAATAATAAAGACACCTTTTCCAAAAAGATTTGTTTTTATTTTCCAAAGAGCAATGACTAGGAGTAAAAAGGCAAATATAACAATAACAAAATATAACAATGTACAACAATGACAAGGTGTGAAAATACAAAATGCAAATAGAAATTCTGAACATGTAAATAGATAAAAAAAGGAAAATAGAAATAAAGTGGCAAGGTGTAAAAAGGCAAATAGAACAGTAACAACAAAATATAACAATGTATAACTAAGGTTTAAAAAGGCAAATGACAATGTTGAAAATGCAAATAAATTCTGAACATGTAAATAGATGAAAATAAAGTGGCATGGTGTAAAAATGGTGAAAAAAATGTAAACACAGATCCTGTCTGCCACCCGGATCCCCGCTCTTTTTGGCCATCATTGCCTTTCACTGCCGAACAAACTTGTCGCGCAGGTTCTTCCACCTCCTCGCGCACTCGATCAAATCTATGCCCAGATTCTGCGATATCTCCCTCCACGAATTATTGGAGTATGCGCCGTCCTTATAATGACTAGAACTGGAGTCGTATAGATGTACGTACTTCCTTGATCAACCGCTCTTCATGCTGCTCCATCTTCGCTCGTGTTTTTAAAAATGGCGATCATGAAAACAAAACAAACCGAAGCGGAAGTGCGTGTACAGCGGGTAGAGTGGACCAATCAGAGCCCTCTTGTCTGCGACGCTGTCTGCGAGGCTGTCTGCGGTGGTCACAATTTTTGGGAGGTGCGCGCAGAGCGTCTGCGAAGGTGGGGGGGCTTCGCAGACGCCATCTGCGAAGCCATCTGCGAGGACTGGGTTGTCAGCATAAATTGGCCTTTAGACGGCACTGCATCACATTCATGCATGCTTCTGTATTGGAAATCACAAAATGGGCTCAGGAATATTTCCAGAGAACATTATCTGTGAACACAATTCACCGTGCCATCCGCCGTTGCCAGCTAAAACTCTATAGTTCAAAGAACAAGCCGTATCTAAACATGATCCAGAAGCGCAGACGTCTTCTCTGGGCCAAGGCTCATTTAAAATGGACTGTGGCAAAGTGGAAAACTGTTCTGTGGTCAGACGAATCAAAATTTGAAGTTCTTCATGGAAATCAGGGATGCCGCATCATTCGGACTAAAGAGGAGCAGGACGACCCAAGTTGTTATCAGCGCTCAGTTCAGAAGCCTGCATCTCTGATGGTATGGGGTTGCATTAGTGCGTGTGGCATGGGCAGCTTACACATCTGGAAAGACACCATCAATGCTGAAAGGTATTTCCTGGTTCTAGAGCAACATATGCTCCCATCCAGATGACGTCTCTTTCAGGGAAGACCTTGCATTTTCCAGCATGACAATGCCAAACCACATACTGCATCAATTACAGCATCATGGCTGCGTAGAAGAAGGGTCCGGGTACTGAACTGGCCAGCCTGCAGTCCAGATCTTTCACCCATAGAAAACATTTGGCGCATCATAAAACGGAAGACCCAAAAAAGACGACAAAAAAGACCCAAGACAGTTGAGCAACTAGAATCTTACATTAGACAAGAATGGGTTAACATTCCTATCCCTAAACTTGAGCAACTTGTCTCCTCAGTCCCCAGACGTTGACAGACTGTTGTAAAGAGAAAAGGGGATGTCTCACAGTGGTAAACATGGCCTTGTCCCAACTTTTTTGAGATGTGTTGTTGTCATGAAATTTAAAATCACCTAATTTCTTGTGCAAGATTTGACTACTCACTTAACCATAGCTCGATTTGCCATTTCAAATGAATGAAATTGCAGCCATGTGTTTGTTTATTTTTGCTCATCGAAAGAACCTTTTAATTATATATGTTGTGGATGGCAATGGGAATATGGTATGTATCTCACATCCCCATGCTTACACTTTAATTAAAAATGTCTGTCAATAGACTTTGTCTGTCAACCAGCTTTATGCTGCTTGTTCACATTATGGCAGGTTTGCTTCATATTACAGCATTTATTTTTGATTAAATGAAAGGCGAATCAAACTAGAAATGACATCTCAATTCAGTCGTAATGGAATATATTTTGTATTAAAGCTTGCACATTATTTTCTGTATTTATATCAATGTATTCAAATCCAATCCTGATGACACTGAATAAACCTACTGTTGAACAGGTTATGGTCGGCAGATCAGATGAAAATTCAAATTAAATCCAAATTGCTTGAAACTGCTCTCATTGAATTCAGAATTGAATGCTAAACAGCATACTTTTTTCCAGATTTAAAATTTTTATCTGTTCTTCAGATATTACAAATCAAAGATTGAAGAAACGGCTTAATTTGTAGAAAACTCACATAATATTCTGTATGAGGATCACATGATCTAAAATGGGCCTCATTAACCAATGAGATCAAATCTCATCTCATCTCATCTCATTATCTCTAGCCGCTTTATCCTTCTACAGGGTCGCAGGCAAGCTGGAGCCTATCCCAGCTGACTACGGGCGAAAGGCGGGGTACACCCTGGACAAGTCGCCAGGTCATCACAGGGCTGACACATAGACACAGACAACCATTCACACTCACATTCACACCTACGGTCAATTTAGAGTCACCAGTTAACCTAACCTGCATGTCTTTGGACTGTGGGGGAAACCGGAGCACCCGGAGGAAACCCACGTGGACACGGGGAGAACATGCAAACTCCACACAGAAAGGCCCTCGCCGGCCCCGGGGCTCGAACCCAGGACCTTCTTGCTGTGAGGCGACAGCACTAACCACTACACCACCGTGCCGCCCTGAGATCAAATGTTTTTTTTCTTAATAACTTTTTTTTCCCCCAAGATGTTTACATGGAAATTGGCAGGCACATAGATGGTTGTATACTGAATGCAAAGTTTGAAAAATTAGAAAAACAATTATGCAAATTAGTATTTAATTAGTATTAATTATGCTAATTTGGTAAAAACATTAAATCAGGACACTTTCTTCTTCAAAGTTTCACCAAATGGCTTTATTTGTGCAATATAAAGCTGATCTTAACTCTCATTTATACATCACAAAGAAGGAGAAATCATTGTTAACTATACAGTAAGCATAAATAAACATTGAATGTCATTCACATCTACTGTTCTCTATCAAAATAAAAAAAGTAATAAAAGATTATTCCTCATTCCCTCTTTGTGCTCTGTAGGCCTTTGTATTTCTAAGTAGGGCTGACAAGTGTTTATATGAAAGAACATAAATGGTTATTTCGATTAATATTCACAGCTTTCAAGGCAAACCTCGAAAAAACTGTGTGAGCCACATCCAATAAACAATTCACATTAATTGAATTGAAATTCACACTCGTGTTTCGGACTTCCGTTTTTTTAAATCTCATTCTGACCACTAAGATCTCAATATTTTTCAATAGAACAACTCCAGTTATATTCTAAAACAGTTTTTTTTTATTTACATGAATCAGTTTGATTTGAAAAAACTCAAGTCGGTAAAGCTATGAAAACTCACTTC
This sequence comes from Neoarius graeffei, assembly GCF_027579695.1. Classification (NCBI taxonomy): domain Eukaryota; kingdom Metazoa; phylum Chordata; class Actinopteri; order Siluriformes; family Ariidae; genus Neoarius; species Neoarius graeffei. The sequence continues at coordinate 11,630,974 of NC_083572.1, forward strand.
AAAGTCTCCCGGGAATCAGAACATCAAAACTAGCTGACGGAAAATTTTGCTGACGACTTCATCAGAAACACTGAGAGCGAGAGAACATCCCTATAAAAGTTCTCATTGATATTCATGAGTAATCCAGTCAGAAACTGATCAGAAGAGAGAGAGAGAGAGAGAGAGAGAGAGAGAGAGAGCCTGAGCACTTTCCCGTGACTCAAAAAGCACTGGCAGTTTCCCGACGTCATGCGATCAGAGTGTACTCTGTTGTATCAAATTCAACCTGCTGTTACTCCCAAAGTACTGAACAGATCTTAACAAGATAAATTTCTTTGGAAAGCAGCAATTATAAGTTTTTTAATGATGGTATTCATGATAGAAAATATGACAGATTTGGAAACTTAGATGAGCGTCTGCATGCACAATTTTCACAGCACGGCCAGCGAGCATCTGATATGCCTAGTTATGGAATTCTTGTCTTGGTAATAAGTCCAATACTAGCTTTGAAAGCTGTGATCCAGGATCATTAAAGCAACTGAGTGTTACATGTCAACTGTCTAATCCAGCTACTTGGGAAGTCATGTACAAAGAACATACAAATGGTATCCATGTGGTTCTATTGACATATGCATTACATTACATTTCATTCATGGCATTTAGCAGATGCTCTTATCCAGAACAACGCACAACATACCCAGAGCAGCCTGGGCAGCAGATAGGGGTTTGGTGCCTTCTCAAGGGCACTTCAGCTATTTCTGCTTGTCCATGGAATTGAACAAGCAACCTTTTGGTCCCAAAGCTGCTTCTCTAACCATTACACCATGGCTTAGAGAAGCTGGTCCTGAAGACAACGAACACAAGGATTTCCAAAAATAAACCTTTGGGCGGGTTGTCTTTTTTTTTTAAGCTTCCACAAATGTATGTAAAAACAAACTGAGTGAATAAAACCAGACTTCCCAAAAATAACAAAAGACCAGCTGTGTGTGAACACACTCCAAGAGCAAAGTTCACACATTCTTCACTGAATTTTCTCACCGCAGTGAGAAACGTCAATCATGCTGCAGCTTTGAGGACTCAAAGTCTCTCACATTCACTCAAACAGCATCTATGTTTCTCTTCACATCACCCAGAAGATTTTTTTTTTTACACTTATAAGCATTTACACCCGCTGTCAACGGCATCTTTTGCGTCCATTGAGAACACTACTAATCAGGCATAAACACAAACCCCAGCTGCACTGAATGCCTCGGCCCTGCTAAGGCCCTCAGGGGCAAACTGCTTGATGGCACTCGGTCTGTTCTTTTGTGCTAATCGTCTGCATCAGGCAGCCGCACCATTACGATCTGAACAGCGCTTCAGCCATTTACTGTCTGAACTTGCTGTCCATTAACATTGCGGCAACCTCTGAGAAGCTAATTTCACATTAAATGAGACAAAATGTACTAACTACTGTGCTAGTTTTTGTTTTTTTTGTTTTTTCCTATGAGAGAATATCCATGGGTTGGAGTTATGATAACATCCTGGCCCCTTGGAAAGCATTTTTGCAGATGAAGCTTTCAAGTCAGGTTTGTTGTTGGACCAAATTACAGTAGATTGCCATAATAGGCATCAAAGAGCTTGGAGCTGAACCATTCAGTCACGCAGAGCATTCAGTCCTATGAGGTATTTTAAATGCAGCTTTCTTATACAACGATGGGGAAACATTTTCAATTCTGGTGCTGTGTGCTGGAGAGGAAAGTCTGTTGGCTTGTAATTGAGCAATGAAGCTAAAGAACTTCTAAGTTCTCGGTATACATAATAGGTTTCAATTTATGTCTGTTATGTGAAACAGATTAAGGCACCACAATTAGATTTCAAGCATTCTCATAAATACCTTTCACAGAGTGTATATACTCTGTGTGTGTGTGTGTGTACACACTAGGGACATAACCAAATATGAACGCATGATTGCATTATTTGGATTGAATAGGTAATGTGTTCTAAATGGATACAAATACAGATATAAATAAGAGGAACACTATTATATGCTCAGACTAGAAGTGACAAGGGACGCAACAAAAAAAGTTATGAGAGCAGGAGGATTTTAGGATCATGGAGGCGAAGCAGTCAAATATGGAGCTTGCTGGACAAATAAACACCACATTCTGTGCTAAAAACAACATGCGGTGCTGCATGAGGCATTTACAGTCTTCATTCATCCTTAGGAACTGCCTGGTCAGGGTTAAGGGAGTTTCGATTTGATGACTACTTTCTTATATTTTGTGAACACAACTGACTAAATCTACGTGAGCAGAATTAACTACAGTCCAATAGGAACGTTCCAGACTGCCATTGTCAAGTCTAAGACAAGTTCAAGACCAGGACTAGCTGAGATCGAGTCAAGACAGTCTTCATGGGGTTGAGGCCAAATCCGGACAAGTACAAATGGCAATAAGTTTAAGACAAGTCCAAGTCAAGACAGAAAATCTCAAGACCTATAGCCCAAGTGGAAGGGTTCCAGAGGGGAACCGTCAGGGCCTTCTAGGCCTTCAGAAAAGGCCCAAACATATCAGCATTTCTCATCTCATCTCATTATCTCTAGCGGCTTTATCCTTCTACAGGGTCGCAGGCAAGCTGGAGCCTATCCCAGCTGACCACGGGCGAAAGGCGGGGTACGCCCTGGACAAGTCACCAGGTCATCGCAGGGCTGACACACAGACACAGACAACCATTCACACCTACGGTCAATTTAGAATCACCAGTTAACCTAACCTGCATGTCTTTGGACTGTGGGGGAAACCGGAGCACCCGGAGGAAACCCACGCGGACACGGGGAGAACATGCAAACTCCACACAGAGAGGCCCTCGCCGGCCCCGGGGCTCGAACCCAGGACCTTCTTGCTGTGAGGCGACAGCGCTAACCACTACACCACCGTGCCGCCCATATCAGCATTTCAAATGTTATATTTAATTTCTTTCATTCTTTAATTATAATTCTTCTCTTCTAATTCAACCTCATTTTCTATCAAATTTTCTTCAGAAATGAAAAGGTTACTTTCCTGAAAACATTCAAATAGAGTTATCCAATGAGATTTTTGTTTGTTGTCTCTAGGCTGAGAAGAGTTTAGTGCTGGCTCACTCGTTGATTAGGACTTCATTGCCAGGACAGAAGGCCATGGCAGTGTATGTTTGTCAGAAGTGACAGATGAATAAACCAATCAGATTTTGATTTATAGTGGGCAGGACCAAAAACGTATCGCCCTAGGCCTCCTCAAGGGCCAACACAAGCTTAACCGTGAGTCGGCGCCGTCAGTGAAGTCACTTTCCAGCTGGTGTAGCATTCATCAGTAGTGTTAGCAAAGGCTAATAAAACGGTCAAACCAGTGCTATCGAGAGCAAGTAGCACAGGCTAACGACCGAGGAACTAAGATTTCTGTCTCCAGACTCTTCTTCCATGCACACTTGCTACAGTATTATTTACTCATACTTCAGTATTCATTTCCCTGTATAATTTACTTAGTTACTTTTAAAATCAACATCGACAACAATACACAACGGAGTGACCTGGCAGCCTGCCGCTAATCCCTTGCAAAATCCTTTGCCCTGTTGCCATGGGCGCCGCCAGGGGGGGAAAGGTTAGAACAATTCTAGGGGCCCAGCATTGCCATGGGGCCCTTTAAGGGGCTGATAATATGCTTTTAATGATTTTAATAAGACTTTTGAAATAACAACAATGCAATATTCCATCTGGTAAAATGAGCCAACTGAACAAGGTTGTCTATTTCTTGAGTTCTTCAACATATTGTCATTTAACCCTCCCCCTTTTGCGAAATGGTACGGTCCAGTTCTGGCAGAAGCGCGATGCGTTAAATCTGTGTGCTGATCAGTGCAACGCTACTTGCTGCTGTGTCGCGGTGCAGCAGCCAGCCAGCCAGCAGTGGAGTGCGTACAGTCTACGATCGCTAAATATGAAGAGTGGCTGTCAAAAACGTAAAGAAAGGCAGCTGAAAGCTGAGAGGGACCGGAGAGGCAGGCAACTGGTCACTCAGTTTTTCCCAAAGAAAGGTAGCTATCACTCACATGTGTGTTCAAAATATTAGCGAATGGTAAATGAACAGTATGAACATGGTTGGATTAGCCTATCAAGAGAACACTTTTACAGTTTGTACAGTGACATTTTTTCCATTTTAATAACTGAACTGACTTGTGTGATAAACAAGATGAAATATTACGTTATGCTGGTGCTAATAGCTAGTGCTAATAACCAGTTTCATAACTAATGGGGTGCCCTAAATATGCACAGATTCAGCCTCAGGGGGGCCTCCGCCCTACCAAACCACTGAACCCCCCTTTGGAGAAGGAGGTAAGCAGCAATCCAACCCATAAATGCTTTAGGATTGAAGTTTTTAATGAGCGAGCGCCATATACAGTTTGCTAGATTAAAGTGTTGCTAATAACGGACACCAGTCAAGTGTTTGACATGGTTATGTGTGTGGAATGTTCACATGTTCTAAACCATTGGTTTCAAATTGAGGAGCTGGAGAAAGCGCAGCCCACATAAAAGAGGGATAGAGGTTACAACATATGAAGAAATACGTACGTAATTGATCAAACATATTCCCTTTTTGCAGAACAGTACACACAGCTTTCTACCTAACACATAACAATCCATGGGATTTCCATAGGTATTTTGATGCTGGGTAGAAAACTTTTTCTATGATTTATTAGCAGTCACATCACACATTTCACTACCAATTGTGCTAGCACAAGAAGGCATGTGGCAAAATCTTGAATTTTCATTTGTGATTGTAAACGTACCAGAATTAGTCACTGACCAGTTTTCATCTAGTCCCTGGTAGGTTAATACATAAAATGTGTTGGTAACTCGGCAGCGCCCCCTATAACGATCCCACAATTTCCTTGCGCGCTCCACCCGGATGTGACGTGAAGTGGAACTGCTTTAACTGTATCGAGAGCGCCTCGATTCGCTCTCTCATGTTCTGACTACTGGAGTGGTCGGACGGACTGTAGGCACGCAAGCTACAGTGTTGAGACTAACCGCTATTGTCTGAGAACAGCCTGTTCAAATTAGTTTCGGCCGAACTTTTGAACGACCCGCTAAGTTTCAGCGATATAGTGGTTTCGATTCTAAACCTTTGCAAAGTTTAACTACAGTTAAGTAGTTTTCCACGCTAAGAGGCATTTGCGGACAGCTTCGCTCCTCTCAGCCTTTTTCTCGTCGACGCATCACCGGAGGTTTCTCCTGAAGCACCGTGGGCCAGCTAGGCCTTCATCTCCCTGCTTCGTTAGCCGCGGTTGGACGCAACGCGCCGCTAACCTCCTCTCCTCGGACTGCGACCCTCAGCGCGGACATCGGAGAAAGAACTTCCATCGCATTGAGTAGGCACTTGGGCAAATTTTTAATTTGTAGCTTATTCAGATGGTTGTTAGGGTCATGTTTAAGCTTTGAGCTATTTAGCATACCCGCTCAGACACGGAAGGTGTTTGTTTGTTTTTAGTGTTTGTTTGTTTGTTTTATTGTTTGTTTTGGTTCTGTTTTTTTTTCTTTGAACTTGTTAGACAGGGTATCTTGCATGATATCTTTCCTTAACTCCATTGCTAGCTTCCCTATCTGATTAGCAGCGCAGCGACAAGTTTGTTATTTTAAGCTCCGAGGCTAGACCGCTACAAGGCCTAGTTCTCTCCATCCAACACATATACACACTCTCTCACACTCTTTCTCTCTCTCTCTCTCTCGCGTTGAGTTCTTTGCCTAGATAGTCTGTTGGAAATTGTTGTTAAGTGCAGTGTTTGGATCCAGCTGTAGCGTGGTCAGATTCTCCTTAGCAACTTATTGCTAGCTGGTAGGCTTGTGTTCTCGACTAGGCCTGCAGGCGCCATTTTTCCGACGCCATTTTGATACCTTCCTCATTGAGTTACCTGTGATACGACACCTAGGCACTGACCGCCATTTTGTTTAAGCATTACCAGAGTGGCTAGCATTAGCATCTGCCCACAGATACACACACAAAGCACACATTAGCCACAGAGCTAATCCTTTGTTCTATTTAGCTAACATTCCTTTGTTTTAGCTAACATTCCTTTGTTTTAGCTAACGACAAGCTAGGTCACACACACACGCATCGGCTTGCCCTAGCCTCACACACACGCACACACAAGGGATTCTTTTCTTTTTTTTTTCCTTCTCTCTTTCTCTCTCTCTTTCCCTCAAATTTATAGTCCAGGTGTAATTGTTCCATTGTTTTGTCTTGTTATTACCTTTGCTGACATTGAATGTATTTTGAGTTTATTATTATTAGTGAGTAGTAGACAAATAAAAGCTAATAAAATTGAATTGCATTTTACTTGTTCCTGTTGTTTATTCACAAGGTCAACTATTTAGAACTCCTTTTTCCTTCAGAATTTAGCTTTTGTATACAACTGGGTTTCCCATCTAATACAGAGCTACCATTAATCTTGAGTGTAACCATTCACGGTGAGTATTAAGATTAATAATTTAAGATTTTATGAGACTGATCTTTATTTATAAATTGATTAATTTAATTATCAATTATCACATAATTTATAATTTAATTAATCCCAATTCAACCTACATTAAAGTGGTGCCCCGTGTGAGGAATAGTTTAATGACCTTGTGAATTTCTCAACAATAACTTGTAAACTGCTGTATACCCAAAATCAACTGCCAAGGTATAACACAGATGACTTTAATGGTGAATCATTAACAGTGTGTTAATCACAGAACTGAAATTCAGCTGCCAACCACAGTTAGCTGATAAACTGGTTTAATTGATTAGTACATTAGAGTAATATCTAATCCAAGTACTTAATTAATATTATTAATAATAATAATCATTATTGTTAACTAATTATTAATTGAGCTAATTAATACAAGTGAAACATTAGTGAAAACAAAGTAGCTAAGAAACCACATCAATTATTTAGCAACTTGGATTAAATTAAATTCTAACCTAATCAACACCTAGTATTAATTTCCTTTAAGTTAATTAATACATTTCGAACAAAATGTCGCGTTCCCCATCAAGGGAGTCAGAAGGGCCCCTCCTCTCTCTCTTCGACGTTGTAGGCGATTTAGGCCAAGTCCCGGAGGATAGGAGAAATTACTTCTGTGATCTGGACCAAAAGGCTCGCTTTGATGAAATACACATAGCCGTTAGGGAACTTAAGGAGCGTACTATGACTCTCCCAGAAGGGCTACCCAAATTGTTCATGATCTACTATAAGGAAATGGAACATGTGTGTATGACCCTCGAACAAGAGAAAAGAACACTAAAACGACAACTGGCCGAAGCTCAAAGGAGAGCAGAAAGCGCGGAGAGTAGCCTCGTGGGCCTGAGAGCCACACAAGATGAACTAAAGCGCGAAATAGAATACCTCAGGGAAGAAGTGACGCAAGCACGTCGCTCAGATGAGGGATCGGCCAAACCCTCCCAAGAACAGAGTTCCGCTCTGGAGGAGGAAGAACCTGAGCTTAGAACGGTAGATCAGACACCGCACTCAAGCTCAACTCGCGTGAAAGTCGCGCGATCGCCACCTCGTGGCGCTGGGAGTTTTTACTTTACTCCCCACTACACCCCCTCGCGCTTCAATATCGCTGCAGCCTCTAGCCCGCAGAAAACGCCGCGCTACGTACCCTCAGACTCCTCTGACGGAGAGGCCGCCTACAAGCCGAAACGCAGACATAGGCGATATGAGAGCAGCTCAAATAGCGAAGACAGCGAGGACCCCTACGGGTCAAAATCAAAACGCCTCGTCGCAGAACGCAAAACTAGGATCCGCCAAATCGACGCCCTTGCGAAAGACATAGAGCGTTTTGAGCCGGAAAATCATAGACACCGACGCGTTAATGATTATTTCCGGGAAATCGAGCGTAGCCTCCTGGACCTGCCAGAGGCTACGTCGCATGAAAAGGCCAGACTAGTCTGGAAAACTTTAGGTAGTGGCGTACGAGCATTCGTTGAGACCTTACCGCAGTCAGTCCTCGACAACTACAAGAAAATACGTAAGTACTTGAAAGAGGAATACTCGTTGTACGAGGATGAGACTGCTGCGACGATGGGTGCTATTCTGATCAGACAGAAACGAAGCGAACACCCTCGCGAGTACTACCGGCGGCTCCGTGCAGCGTACTTTCAGGGCAGAAGCGAGCCCGGGCTAGAGGAAGATCGCAACTTCAAGTCCCTCTTCCTCCATAACCTTCACCCGTGCATCCGTAACCAAGTAACACTCGCGTGTCGCCAGCGCCCCCATACTATGAGAGAAATGCGTCGCACCGCACAACTAACGTGGGAGACGTTCGTCCGACCCACGGACCGCCACGAGGACGATCCCAGAGTCCTCAGCCTATATGAGCAGGAAGGTCAGTCCTTAGGCCTAGAAGGGGGTGAAGCCCCAAACCGCGGGCCCCCTTGGGCGAACCCAAACCCCGGCCACCAGACGTCGAGTCAACCCAAAGGTAACTGGAAAGTTCGACAAGCTGGAGCCAAGGGGGAACAGGGCCCCAACGCCAAAGGGCAAGGTAACCGCAAACCTGGCAGTCACGGCCCTAAATCTCAGAATAGCGGACAGTCAAGGCCCCATCGCAACTCCTCTCGAAGGGAGCGGAGCCCTAAGCTAGCTACCGCTAAACAAGCCAACCAAGAGCCGCTTGGGATGGCAGAACTGAGGGCTGAATTAGCACGGATTAAACAAGCCAACCAAGAGCCGCTTGGGATGGCAGAACTGAGGACCGAATTAGCACGAGTTAAACAACTGCTGAGCAATAAGAACAGGAAGGGTAAGCCGAGCAAGGACAGGGACGAACCGTCAGCATGACTAGGCCGGGACCCATCCCCACCACCACCGCGTGTCTACCTCGTGGGGTGGGGAAAGGACCCCTGCCCAATAGGCAGCGATGAGTTGAAACCACCCCCTCCGTTAGTGAAGCCTGACCCGCAGGATGCACCCCTGACGCAGTTTCTTGGAGATTTGGTTAGGAAAGGCAACGCCAAGCGTATCTATACCCCAGTTGTGGTAGAAGGCAACGTTTCCCTCCAAGCTCTCTTAGATACCGGGTCAGAAATCACCCTGATGTGTTCCAAAGTCTTCGCAGAGGTTTCTGATGCGCGGCGCGCGCAAGGTAGACCCATCAGAACCGAACGTTGTGACGTCAACTTGGTTAGCTTCACCCAGAATCAAGCCCCAGTAACAACCATTGCATGGTTAGAACTCACCTTCCAGGGCATGTCCATCACTCACCCCACTTACATCTGCTCTGTTGGTGTAGAACCGTTCCTCATTGGCCAAGACCTACTAGATAGGCTAGCGCCCCTCATTGACTGTCGTCGTGGGCAACTGTGGGCCCAGGTCGCGTCCCCACAGACCCCAGATCCTCGTCGTCACGATCGAGCCTGTTGCGATGAAGTTAGGGTGGAGGCTACTCCACCGATAGCTGAGTCAGGGCAGGTCCCCGAGAACCTCGAGACCACTCCGCTCCCCCCTGAGCCGAGTCAAGACGCACCAAACTCAACCGACACTCTTCTCAACCGCAACGCGCTTGATGGCCACCCGTCTTTCCTTTGCTTTCTTGGCGAATCTGCCCCAACCAGGTACTACCCCTGGATATCTGGCAACATTGCTGTCAACGGCGTCACGGCACCTGGCGTCAGGTTAGCGCTTTGGTCAGAGAAGTCAGCCATCAGCCAAACGTGGTTCGACATAGTGCGTCAGAGCACTCCTTCCGCTGTCTTTGTGCAGAAGAGCCACCGGCTACTGTCAGCCGAACAACCCCAGAGCCCCATCAAAGCCACGGGCGTCTGCGCCGTGTCGCTCGCCATCGGTCAGAGAGAATTCCTTCATTTCTTGAGTGTCGTCCCCGGACTTCCTGACCCACTGGTCATTGGGGCAGACATCTTGGTCAGACTGGGAGCCCAACTGGACCTAGTCAACCGGGTCATCTGGACCCAAGCCGACGCTGCTAAGCACCCGTTCCAAGCTGACCTGGAACAAATGCGGTCAGGACAAACGATTCCCCAAGCCTGCCATGTCGCTAGCGAATTTGACATTGTCATTCCCGCTAGGACTGCTGGTTCCCCTCTTAAGCTGGTCATCATGAAAGACCAACAGTTTCGTAGCTCCCAGGCGTTCTTCCAGCCTCTCAGATTCTTCATGGAGCTCGATTTAGCCGTGTGTGGGACTCCGCTGCTTGAAGTGAGTCATCGTTCCGCTTACCTCCTGGTTCAAAACTCCACGCGGGACGCCATCACGATCCCCGCCCGTCGGCCTTTAGGCCTTCTGATAGACCAGGCATTCCATGACTTTGAACTCACCATTCCAGTCATCGGTGAGCTGCCAACGCCGGACACTCATTCCGATCCAGTGGAACCTCCCTGGATCACTCTTCCTTTCCACATGATCCGCATCGAACCTCACATCATGCTTTGCGACGAGCGCATAGTCATGACCAAAACTGACACCCCGAAACACATGCTGGTGTATGCTCTTGCCACGCAATCGAGCAACGACACCCCTGCAACTGAGGTCGTTGATTCAGCTCTAGGTGAACCGTACCCAGGCTTTGAACGAGAAGTTCAACAACAGCTGGTGAAAGCTGACAGCCTGACCACGGACGCCCAGAGACGACAGCTCCGTGAACTGTTCTACGACTTCAAGGCGATCTGGGCGCGAGATTCCAATGACTGCGGAGTCACGGACATCCACACCGTCCGAATCCCAACAGATCCGAACGCTCCACCGACGTTCGTGCGGCAATACAAAATCCCGTTAGCCGCATACGACTCAATACAAGAAACACTGGACACTCTGCTGGAAAAGCAGATCATTCGTGAGTGTAACTCGACTTACAACTCCCCCTTATGGCCAGTGCTGAAACCGAACGGCAAGTGGCGTCTCACCATTGACTATAGGCAGCTGAACAAGCAAGTGCCCTTGTCAAGATGGCCCATGATCCATCTGGATCAAGAACTTGCCAAGGTGAAGGGTGCAAAGTTCTTCTCCACCGCCGACGTGGCGAGTGGATTCTGGACCATGCGCGTGGATCCAGCTGACCAGCACAAGCTGGCCTTTTCCTTTGGGAACCGCCAGCTAACTTTCAACCGATGTCCGTTCGGCTACGCGAACTCCCCCGCTGAATTCAGCATCTTCTTGCATAAGGCAATGAGCGATGCCGCAGCTCGTGGCAACTTGATCTATGTCGATGACATCCTCATTAGGTCACAGACTTTTGATGCACACCTCGAAGAGATACGCCATGTTCTGTCTCAGCTGTCCAGAGCAGGAGCGAAGCTCTCGGTCACCAAAGGGCAGTGGTGTCGCACCAAAGTTGAATACGTTGGACTGTGCGTTGGGCCAGATGGCATTGAACCCCAGTCGGGGAGGGTGCGGGCTATCCAAGACATCAAAGCCCCATCCAACGTACCCGAACTCAGGAGCTTCTTAGGGGTCTGCAACTACTCCCGACAGTTCATCGAGGACTACGCGGAGATAGCACGACCGCTCACCGAGCTCCTCCGAAAGGATAAACCCTTCCAGTGGAGTGAGCCTCAAGAACTCGCGTTCAAGAGCATGAAGCAGAAGCTCTGCTCTGCTCCCTGCCTCGCGTATCCCGACAAAGACAAACCGTTCTTCTTGGAGGCTAGTTTCTCCACCCACTGCCTGAGCGCTGCACTGTCACAGCAGCATGACAAAGATCGCCGTGTCGTAGCATACGCCAGTCGGCCCCTCAGTGCTGTGGAGTTTAAATTTTCAGACTGCGAAAAAGCCCTGCTGGCCACGGTCTGGGCCGTTGAACACTTTCGCAGTTACATTGGTGGCCAGAAGGTGGTGATAGAGACCAATCAGCAACCGGTCTCGTTCTTGAACAGCCAGAGGCTGAGAGAGGGAAGAGTTTCGAACAGTCGCATCGCAGCTTGGATGATGGCACTACAGGGCTACGACGTCGAGGTGAAGTACGCCCAGAACCACAAGATGGTGCTTGGCCGAGGGCTGGCGGAATGCCAGCATTGCGACTGCGAGAATAGTCCAGATCAAACCGAACTAACAACCGTACCTGCTCTCCCCTCCGACCACCACTACTATGACGAGAACGTCTGCAAAGACCTCCCCACCGCTTACATAGATGGATGCTCATTCCATCATGAATGCAAAGTGCAAGCCGGTGTCGGTATCGTATGGGCGAACGGCCCTATACAAGGGAAATACCAACACCGACTCGGGGCTAAGACTAGCCAATATGCGGAGGTAGCAGCCGTGCTCATCGTCCTGCAACAAGCTGCCCGTGAGAACATCAAGCGGTTAGTCCTCTGCTCTGATTCAAATTATGCCAGGCATAGCTTCGTCTCACACTTTCCCTCGTGGAAGGTGCAGGACATGAAAAATGCAAGGGGCAAGGAAGTGAAACACTCCGAACTCTTCCTAGCATGCGATCGACTCGTAACCGAACAGGGAATGTGCGTCTATTGGAAGAAGGTGAAGGGACATTCTCAAGTCCCAGGACCTGACAAAGTCGGTAACGATGAGGCAGATGGCCTCGCCAAAGCGGGAGCCGTAGACGGCCCCCTTTGGGAATTTCAGCCGCCATGGCTTCCCGAGACGCCACGCCATGACGTAACCGCGATTACTCGCCGACAGGCTAGAGCAGGTCAAACTGACGCAGTACCCCAAGCAGGAACAGTGCAACTCGGCCGACTGCCCCAGGATGCCGACCTGGTGTCTATGCAGGAAAGGGATCCCGTGATCCACCAAATCCGTAAGTTCCTTGCGGACCCCGTGGCGTCCCCAATTTCCCCACAAGAGTTGCAACAGTCCCGAGACTTAAATCACCTTCACAATCTCAAAAACGGCTTAAAACTCGAGAAAGGACTCCTGGTGTACACACCACGCAACCAGGGACCTCCCCGGTGGGTCGTGCCCACAGATCATAGGGGGGTCATGTTGCAGTACGCTCACGACAGCCCGTGCGGGGGCCATAGGAACGCTCAGGCGACCTACCAGACACTCCAACAGATTGTCTATTGGCCCTTCATGATTCAGGACGTTACCGAGTATGTTAAAGGGTGCTTGATTTGCTGCCAATTCCGACCAGCCCAACCGTTGAACCGCGCCCCACTGCAAAGCAAAGGCATCTCATTCCCCTGGTCTAATCTCCAGATAGACTGGGTCGGACCGGTGCCGAAATCAGCTCGAGGTAATAAGTATCTCCTGACCGTCACTTGCGCGTTCACGAAGTGGGTGGAATGCTTGCCCGCCCCAAACGAAACCGCAGAGACCACCGCTCTCCTTCTTATGAACCATGTGTTCAGCCGTTGGGGCTTGCCCCTATCCATTGATTCCGACCGAGGTACTCATTTCACCGCAGAGGTCATGAGAGTGTTGTGGGAGATGCTCGGAGTCGAGGCAAAATTCCACATCGCGTATCATCCTCAGTCTTCCGGTCAGGTCGAACGCGCCAACCAAACCATCGTGAGCATGCTTCGCAAGTATGTGAGTCACCATGGCAAAGATTGGGACATCAAACTCCCTCTGGTGCTGATGGCCATTCGGTCCACTCCTCACCGCACCACCGGAGTCACCCCGTTCGAAATGATGACTGGCCGTGAAATGGTTCTTCCCTTACACCTCCTCTACCGACCAGAGGACCTAAGCGTTGCCACCGCGTACACTGCACACCAGTACGTCACCGACTTGCAACGCCACTTGCAGGCCACATTTGCGTGGGCCCAGGAACACCTCGAAAAGAGTGCGAAAGGACAGAAAGCTTACTACGACAGAAAGGCGACACACCGTGAGTACGAAGTAGGCGACAGAGTCCTATACTTCAATTTCACCAAACCGGTAGGAGTAGCCAGAAAATTCTTACCCCGTTGGTCCGGCCCTTTCGAAATCGTCGGTAAACTGTCCCCCGTCGCCTACCGCATCAAAACTTCGAAGCCCAGCCAGGCGCCTTCGTATAGATGGGTCCATAGCAACCAAATAAAGCTTTTTGAGCAGTCCACACTCCATAGGGGGGTGGACAAACAGTAAGTTATAGCCTGCCCAACTTAGTTGCATGCCTCTCAATCCATAAGCGTGCATCTATAAGTAACCACCCTTGTTACCACTCAAATCGGAATAACAAACTCCTGTATGTTGCAGAAATCCAGGGTAGACTACTAACTCAACAGGAGGAGCTGCAGGGCCTAGGCAAAACCCTGCAGGGAACCATACTAACCGTTAACATGCATTCTACATTAATCAAGAACACAGTACATGCCGTAGACAGGCTAGCAGCAATCATGAGAAGCGAAGTCAAGTACGTCCGAGTAATCCGAGACCTAATGCAGGACCTGATGAGAGAAGTAAGTAGCTCTCTCAGCACCCTGAGTGGACGTAAAATCCCACCATATTTGATACCCCTCAGCATGGTTGACAGCATACTCCGATCTACTACCACGACTAACGTTTACTCATCACAGATTCATCTGGCTTATAGTCTTGGCAGTGCTATCCCCATTTTTGTGAACCCTCAAAACCTAGAAATAGGCTTCATCCTCAATCTCCCCGTTATTGAACGGCAAAACATATACAGAATCAAATCTGTCCTTAATGTAGGTTTCTGGAACAACGACGTACACGTACGTTTGCAGACACCTCCCACCATAGCCTATCACGATGACAACCCCTCTATCTACCTCGTCCCTAACTTAGACATGTGCATCTCTACCAAAGATATCCACTGGGTCTGCCCCAGCAATCCCTTTATCCGAGACACCACAGACCGTCTCTGTGGATTGACAAAAGTCCCCGAGCAGAAGTGTGCAGGCAAATTGTCTATTAAAGATGAAGGAATAGGAACTAGAGTAGAAAGAGCTGGTAATCGGTGGCTAATCAACACTCCCCAAACTGAGATTCTGGTATCATATGATCAACATAACACTGCCACTAGAATGAAGATCCCTAACGAAACCTCTCTCCTAAGTGTCCCACTAGGAGCCACTGTTCACGTGGGTGACATCACCCTCCATCACCTTAGCGCTGACCAGTATGAGACCGAGATAGAAATGCCCGATGCCTTCCCAGGTCACGAACTTGAGATAAACTCCACCCTCCAAGCACAACTACTGCTGGAAGGGACCAAAACCGTGCAATTCGATCTTAAGCCCACTGGCATCGCTACCACTTTCTTGAATAACCGCGCAAACCCTTCGTCCGATCAAGGATCTTTAATAAGCCGAATTGCGCTGGGATTTCTAGCTAGCGGTTGGGTTATCACAGTCTTCATAGCCATCACTCTACATAGGTACATACTGACACTACACCGCAAACTGGACAAAATGATCTACGCACCTGAGAAATTAGATCGTGGCATTGTCCGATTCTCCATCAGGCCTAAGGCCTCCACTAACTTTCTTGAAGAGTAGGCTTGCTAACACGCTAACTAACCCCTCTTTTCCATTTTCCTTTATGGAGTTTTGATTATTTTTGTTTGCTGTGTGAAATATTGTATGTAGAAGGTAGTTAAGTAGCCATAGTGTAATTGTTTTCATGTCCAAGTGCCTATGCTTTCATGCCCAAGTGCCTATGCATCTTATGGACTGTATGAAATGAATTGAACTGTTGAACTGTGTCTGAAAGACTTTTCACAGAAAGGACCCTTGGAACTACCTCATTGTGGAACTACCTCATTGTGGAACTACCTCATTGTGGATTACTAGGGACCGTGGGTCGCAGACTAAACACCATGTGCCCATAGGGTATCACTCCTTTCAGCGCCTATGGCCAAGGGGGGAATGTTGGTAACTCGGCAGCGCCCCCTATAACGATCCCACAATTTCCTTGCGCGCTCCACCCGGATGTGACGTGAAGTGGAACTGCTTTAACTGTATCGAGAGCGCCTCGATTCGCTCTCTCATGTTCTGACTACTGGAGTGGTCGGACGGACTGTAGGCACGCAAGCTACAGTGTTGAGACTAACCGCTATTGTCTGAGAACAGCCTGTTCAAATTAGTTTCGGCCGAACTTTTGAACGACCCGCTAAGTTTCAGCGATATAGTGGTTTCGATTCTAAACCTTTGCAAAGTTTAACTACAGTTAAGTAGTTTTCCACGCTAAGAGGCATTTGCGGACAGCTTCGCTCCTCTCAGCCTTTTTCTCGTCGACGCATCACCGGAGGTTTCTCCTGAAGCACCGTGGGCCAGCTAGGCCTTCATCTCCCTGCTTCGTTAGCCGCGGTTGGACGCAACGCGCCGCTAACCTCCTCTCCTCGGACTGCGACCCTCAGCGCGGACATCGGAGAAAGAACTTCCATCGCATTGAGTAGGCACTTGGGCAAATTTTTAATTTGTAGCTTATTCAGATGGTTGTTAGGGTCATGTTTAAGCTTTGAGCTATTTAGCATACCCGCTCAGACACGGAAGGTGTTTGTTTGTTTTTAGTGTTTGTTTGTTTGTTTTATTGTTTGTTTTGGTTCTGTTTTTTTTTCTTTGAACTTGTTAGACAGGGTATCTTGCATGATATCTTTCCTTAACTCCATTGCTAGCTTCCCTATCTGATTAGCAGCGCAGCGACAAGTTTGTTATTTTAAGCTCCGAGGCTAGACCGCTACAAGGCCTAGTTCTCTCCATCCAACACATATACACACTCTCTCACACTCTTTCTCTCTCTCTCTCTCTCGCGTTGAGTTCTTTGCCTAGATAGTCTGTTGGAAATTGTTGTTAAGTGCAGTGTTTGGATCCAGCTGTAGCGTGGTCAGATTCTCCTTAGCAACTTATTGCTAGCTGGTAGGCTTGTGTTCTCGACTAGGCCTGCAGGCGCCATTTTTCCGACGCCATTTTGATACCTTCCTCATTGAGTTACCTGTGATACGACACCTAGGCACTGACCGCCATTTTGTTTAAGCATTACCAGAGTGGCTAGCATTAGCATCTGCCCACAGATACACACACAAAGCACACATTAGCCACAGAGCTAATCCTTTGTTCTATTTAGCTAACATTCCTTTGTTTTAGCTAACATTCCTTTGTTTTAGCTAACGACAAGCTAGGTCACACACACACGCATCGGCTTGCCCTAGCCTCACACACACGCACACACAAGGGATTCTTTTCTTTTTTTTTTCCTTCTCTCTTTCTCTCTCTCTTTCCCTCAAATTTATAGTCCAGGTGTAATTGTTCCATTGTTTTGTCTTGTTATTACCTTTGCTGACATTGAATGTATTTTGAGTTTATTATTATTAGTGAGTAGTAGACAAATAAAAGCTAATAAAATTGAATTGCATTTTACTTGTTCCTGTTGTTTATTCACAAGGTCAACTATTTAGAACTCCTTTTTCCTTCAGAATTTAGCTTTTGTATACAACTGGGTTTCCCATCTAATACAGAGCTACCATTAATCTTGAGTGTAACCATTCACGGTGAGTATTAAGATTAATAATTTAAGATTTTATGAGACTGATCTTTATTTATAAATTGATTAATTTAATTATCAATTATCACATAATTTATAATTTAATTAATCCCAATTCAACCTACAAATGTAATAACAAAGTCACAAACTCAAGGTCCATGGGCTATCAAAAGTCAAATAATGACAATAGTGCAATTGTGACAAGGGTGGGCAGAGTTGGGGGGCCCAAAATTCTAATCTTTCATGGGGCCCAAAATTTCTGGCGGCGCCCCTGCCTGTTGCACCCTGTTTTTGGTGTGTCTGGCTGTTTTGGCTGAACTCAAGACCCAGCTCTAATCGTAACTGTTCACCACTGAAGGGTTCATATTTATCCATCCATCCATCCATTATCTGTAGCCACTTATCCTATTCTACAGGGTCGCAGGCAACCTGGAGCCTATCCCAGCTGACTATGGGCGAGAGGTAGGGTACACCCTGGAAAAGTCGCCAGATCATGGGTTCATATTTAACTACGGTATGTAAAATAACAATATAAAATACATGTCTGTGTATGTAAACTTCTGACTGCAGTTGTAGATAAAGCTACATGGAGCACTAAACAGATGCAGATTGTGTCATTGCGTTTCACCCCCAGAGTGCACATGTTGTGGTGTGGTTGTATAAGTGTTCACGCCCATTGCCGTGAAGCCCCTAAATTAGTTCTGGTGCAATTAGTTGCCTTTAAAAGTCACATGGTTAGTTGAATAAAATGCACCTGTATGCAATTGAAGTGGCACATGATCTCAATCTACATATTCCTGTTGATGGAGGGTTTTTTTTTTTAAAGAACATCAGCTGTGTCCAAAATCACTCACTCATTCATTACTCCCTACTCACTATCTAGGGAATTCTATTTCGAGGACTATATCATGAGCTCATTGGTAAAATGAAAAAACACTTTCGGACGCTACTCCACCGTGCCGTTATTTACATCATTACTGTCGCACAATTAAAACGTGCCAGATCAGTCGACTGGTGGGTTTTCAAAATAAATACATGCATGTATTTTTGTGATAAATCCATATTATACTGAGCGTATTTCCCACATTAATAAATACAAAGCACTTTGGGTCTGCTGGATCTTTCAGTTCTTTTAAATCAAGGCTGAATACTTTCTTCTTTGCCACTGACTTTTATTAAATCAAATTTGAGGCGTTTGATTAATTCCTCGCTCTGCACTCTAACTTTTATCCTTGTATTTTATCTGTCTTATTCTAATTTAGCTTATTTTCTATTCTCTTACTATTTTAATTGGACTTGAATGTCTGTTTATGTGTTTCTTCCTCCATTCATTCATTCATTCATTCATTCATCCCAACACACTTTTTTTTTCTTTCAGCCTGACTGCAATACATGATGGTATATATTGCTTGGTTAGTGACCATCAGTTGGACACTACTTTTCACAATGCATTGTGGGATACTTTGAGTCCACTATATCAAGTCAAAGTCCCTCTCACACCAGAATCTGGTCTTCCCAGGTAGTCTTCTGTCCCAGTACTAACCAACTCTTTCAGGTGTATGGGTGCAGCGCCGATCTCCATTTCGATAGCTCTCAGCCTCTCGCCTACACAGCTAGGGTTACAGTGGGGGGGCTAGTCCTCTGGTAACCATGAAAGTTTGACTTCCCCACTCACATCTGTATTGCAGCATACCTTGCCAGATGGTAGTAGGTACCATTTTTATGATGGTCTTTGGTATGGCCTGACTGCGAGTAGAACTCACGATTTCCTGGTCGAGAGGCGGACACACCGTCCACTAGGCCAACTCGTGGGGAGTCCACTATATAGGGTGTAATAATTCTCACTATACTGTACATTCGGACAGCAATACAAACTGGTGAACTCACTATATAGTCGACTATATAGTGAGTAGTGAGTGATTTCAGACACCGGGATAGTTTCATGAAGATCAAGGAGATATCAAAACTTGGATACTTACTTAGAGAATGGGTGTCAGGGTTTGGTTATCCCAAACTTCTCCTCCACTTATCCTGTGGACAATCTATCATTAAAAATTGGAAATAATATTGCATCTGGCCACCCAACAAAAGTTTGGTCGTTTATATTGAGATCATGTGGCACTTTAATTGCATGCAGGTGGACTATCTGATTTTTGATGGCATCAGAACTAATTTAGGTGTTTCATGGCGGGGGTGAATACTTATAGCATTACAATTTTTCATTTCTTTATTTGTTAACAATTCTGCAAACCATACTGATGTTTTCCCATCACTCAGTGTGATTGACTATTATCGATAAATTGTAGCACAAGCAAAATAGGCGATGGGGAATACTTGTGCAAGGCACCATAGCTACCTTTCCCAGTGTGTGTGTGTGTGTGTGTGTGTGTGTGTGTGTGTGTGTGTCCGTCCCCAAAATGTACCCTCATCATCACAGTGATTATAACAGCATCCAACCTCAATTCTCACACAATTCATCCACCATACACACACATACCCCCCAGCAATTTAGGATTGAAAGAGAGGTGCCACCTCCTCTCAACCCTTCATCACCACGGCAACATACCAGCACCAGCGAGGCCCTGAAAAGGCCAAAAAGAAACAGGAACAAAAGGCAATATTGTGTACTTCCTCTTTGTGTCTGCAGGAGATTAGGCCTGTATCTCTGGCCACTTTTCATTACGGCTGCAGGTGAGAAGACAGAGGCAGGGGCTATCAGTTCCTAGTAAGCAAGCCATAGATGAATGGGATGGAACAAATGATAGGAGGTCTTTAGGAGTGAGAATGGATGGTGGAGGGAGGAGGGGTGTTTTAGTGGGATAATATATGTGTTTGGGGTGGACGCGGACTGGAAATGTTGCTTTCTGTTTCATGGTTGGTGAGAAACCATATCTTCTCTTTTTCCAAGAAAGGATCAGATCATAAATGCTTTTTTTGCGCAACATTTCTTCTCTTGTTGTTTTGTTGATGTGCTTCACAGCATACATTATCGTCGAAAATTGGTTGAGACGCCAAGATCCCACTTGCGCTTGGTGATGGTATTTCGGAGTTTATCCCTTGGCTATATAAAGAATTTAGTATCTATAGTTTCATACTACAGTATGCGTTCAATTATTTTCACTAAACATTATAATCTTCTTTCAGAATGACAGCTAGGTGTGATATAATTAGTTGTGATATCTTTCAGTAGCTAGTCATTGAAATTTGGGTGAAGTAATGGATGATATCACAAGGCCTCATCAATGGTATAATAAAAATGAATCTTCCCCATTCTTTCATTTTATTAGCTGCCTTTGTTAGTCGCCCTTTTAGTGTTTGTGACATCCTGGTTACATTTACCATTGGTGTATATATCCATTATGAAATGAATTCCTTATTACTATTACTTACTATTATTAGTTTTAAGGCAGGTCATTGCTATTCGTCTTCCTGAGTGAAAGTAATTTGACTTGCATTGAAAACATTCCTGCTGGTCATCTCTGCTGCTGTAATAAATGGAACCAATCAATGGTGCAGGGTCTCATTATTTGGAAAGATTCTCAGAGCCAATAGCAGATTGGTTCAAGTCACAGGAACACATTGACACAAAACCGTTTTACAGAAATCCAGGTTTAAATCTAGATACCTAATGAGCAAGGCTGAGTTCCCAGTAGTAAGGGATTAAAGAAGAAATACATACAGTTGGAAAGATTCTCAGAGCCAATGGCAGATTGGTTCAAGTCACAGGGACACATTGACACAAAACTGTTTTACAGAAATCCAGGTTTAAATCTAGATACCTAATGAGCAAGGCTGAGTTCCCAGTAGCAAGGGATTAAAGAAGAAATACATACAGTTATGGTCAGAAGTTTACATACAGTGACAAGAATGTCATCCTGGATATGAATGGCATGGCAATATTTGGGCTTTCAATAATTTAATTGAACTGTTCTTTTTCTGTGGCAGAATGTACAGCATGCATCTTTAATTAAAAACCACTAGAATTTGGTGCACAAGTTTTAATTTTCTTTGGGTTTACTGAAATCAACACAGGGTCAAAATTATACCTACAGCACACCTAATATTTGGGTAAAATGTCTCTTCGCAAAATTCACCTTCTTATCTCATCTCATTATCTCTAGCCGCTTCATCCTTCTACAGGGCAGCAGGCAAGCTGGAGCCTATCCCAGCTGACTACGGGCGAAAGGCGGGGTACACCCTGGACAAGTCGCCAGGTCATCACAGGGCTGACACATAGACACAGACAACCATTCACACTCACATTCACACCTACGGTCAATTTAGAGTCACTAGTTAACCTAACCTGCATGTCTTTGGACTATGGGGGGAAACCGGAGCACCCGGAGGAAACCCATGCGGACACGGGGAGAACATGCAAACTCCGCACAGAAAGGCCCTTGTCGGCCACGGGGTTCGAACCCTGACCTTCTTGCTGTGAAGTGACAGCGCTAACCACTACACCACTGTGCCGCCCAAGATTCACCTTGACCAAACATTTTTGTTTACATGAATAAGCTTCTGGCAGAATTCTGGTTGGATATTTCATGACTCTTGATGGTAGAATTGGTAAAGTTCAATTAATTTTTCCTCCCCTTGGCATAGACTCAACTTATAAGCACAGTCCATATATTTTCAATAGGGTTGAAGTCAGGGCTTGTTTTAAGCTTAATGTTAGCCTGCTTTATCCTCCACAACCAGCTCTGATGCGTGTTTGGGTTCACTGTCCTGTTGTAACTCCCAAGTCGTGTTCAAGTTTCTGATGGTTTATGCTGAAGAATTCTGAGGTAGTCCTCCTTCTTCATTATTCCATCCACTTTGTGCAATGAACCAGTTCCACTGGCAGCAAAACAGCCCCAGAGCATGATAATCCTACCACCACCACCAGCTGGTACAGTGTCCCTCTGTATATGGTGGTCATTGTGGCCAACAACTCAAGTTTTGTCTCATCTGACCATACAGCTATCCTCCAGAAGGCTTTTTCTTTGTCTGTGTGGTCAGCTTCAAACTTTAGTTAAGCTTGAAGGTGTCAATTTTGGAGCAGGGAATTATTTCTTGGATAGCAGCCTCTTAGTCCATGGTGATCTGAACTGTAGACAGTGATCCATCAGCTTCCAGTTCATGGCAGGGCTGTGCCATGGTGGTTCCCAGGTTGTTCCTGACCATCCAAACCAATTTCCTTTCAGCTGAGGGTGACAGTTTTGGGTTTTCTTGAAGCAAAGTGGCTTGACAAAGTGACTACACCTCACAATAACTTGGATACAATTGTTTGAACTGATCTTGGAATTTGCAATTGTTTAGAAATGGCTCCAAGAGACATTCCGGAGTTGTGTATATCTGTGATCCTCTTTCTCATATCTGCACTGAGCTCCTTGGACTTTCCCATTTTACTGTGTATTGGTCAATCCAATGAGTGCTGTAAACAAACCCTTTTTATGAAGGCACAGAGAAGAGGATCACGTGACCCATCGACAGCGATGCCTGCGTAGTTTTTAGCTCTGCTCTCAAAGTCTAATTTTTTCAATAATCCTATCATATATCTCGAATACTTCAACAACATTTTCATCATGAATCCTTCCCCAAGCAAAGAAGCACAGAAAAGGGAGAATGAACAGTCGTCTATAAAGAAAAAATTAAAGGATTCTGCCATCTCTAAGGATGAACTATTTAGCTATAGCTAATGGCATAAAGCTAGCCCTCCAAGAGCAACAACGTGGCCTAGATGTGGCGGTAGCCTCTGCTGTCAGGGAAGCGGTGGACTCTATCCTTGTCCCAGTACTACATGATTTACGAACAGAAATCCAAAAGACTAATGAAACTGTGAAAGAAATTAGTAGGAAACTTGAAGATGTAGTCAAATCTACTAAAAGGACCTAAGACCGCGTGGACTCTGTCCAGGCAGCTGCACGAGAGGATAGGCAATCGGCTATCGAGCTAAGAACACAGCTAGAGCAGCTCACCACAAAGTTGATGGATCTGGAGGACTGGGGACGAAGAAATAACGTAAGGCTGGTTGGCTTACCAGAAGCAGTGGAGGGTTCGGATGCAATCGGTTACCTCAAAGATAACCTCCCCAAGTGGATCCCTTCATTGGTGGACCAAGACATTGACATAGAGCGGGCTCATCATGTGTATGATGGAGGAGAGACTAACCCCAACAAGCCACACACCCTCATCTTCAGATTACTGCGTTGGCAAGACAGATCAGCTATCCTCAACGGGGCACGTCAAGTTTATCCAGTTAAGTACGCTTCCAACAAAGTTACCCACTGGTCTCCGTCTGATTCGGCATCAACAGCTAGCACGCTCCTGTTCTTCCCTGACTACAGTCCACCGACTGCAGCAAGGAGAAAGAGCTTCAGTTCTGTCATAAAGAAAGCTAAAGACATGGGTCTGGAGCCATTCCTCATCTACCCGGAGCAGATCAAGCTGCAGCATAAAGGCGAAAAGAAGATGTTCAACTCCCCCAAAGCCGCCAAAGATTTCATCAACTCTCTTCCACGGAGGTCCACCACCACAGCGGTATGGCGTGATGGTGGAGCTACTGCCTCTGCAGCCTCTAATCCAAGCATCGAGAAGAACCACGGGGCTCCTCCACATGCAGAAGGCAACTTAGTGGATATGAAGGAATGAACTTTCATAATTTAACGTGCACAAGTTATGTAGCAATGGACAGTCTCAGGAGCCTTACAAGGTATTTGGAATGTTTTGAAATGTGAGATTAACTAGGCTACATCTTCTGATAGTTGTTTCCAGTATGATTTAACATTAGCATGCTAAATTGGCCTAGTTTCACCAGTTCGAGAGGTGATGTTTTTTTTTTTTTGTTCAGGTTATGACTGTGTGGGCTTAAGGCCAATTTATGCTGACAACCCAGTCCTCGCAGATAGCGTCGCAGACAGTGTCTGCGTAGCCCCCCCACCTTCGCAGACGCTCTGCGCGCACCTCCCAAAAATTGTGACCACCGCAGAAGCCTCGCAGACAGCGCCGCAGACAAGAGGGCTCTGATTAGTCCACTCTACATCCGCTGTACACGCACTTCCGCTTCCCTACTTTCCCGGTTTGGTTTGTTTTCACGACCGGCATTTTTAAAAACACGAGCGAAGATGGAGCAGCATGAAGAGCGGTTGACTGAGGAAGTGAGGAAGTACGTACATCTATACGACTCCAGTTCTAGTCATTATAAAAAAAAAAAAAGTTTGAGTCATTATAAGCAACCGGAGGATAAACTCTCCACTAACCACACCCACCAACTACTCCTAGCGACTTCGCGCCCCCTTGCGTTGTGCCGGTGAATAACATCGTGCACGCCTACCCGCTCAACGATAAATTATAACTGTCTGCAAAAAGCTATCTGCAAAAGCCTTGCCGCAAGAGCATGCAGAGACCTTTAGCTGTTACTACAGCCATGCGTTGGTGTGGATTGGTCACGAATCAGACAATGCATATGTTTTTACAGACCTACGGATTCATGTCTGTGCGGTCTGTGTTTGTTTTTTTTATATATAGTTTTACCCATCCCTTTCCCATTACAGACATATTCATACTCTTTGTTAGGATATCAGCAAGCATGCATATTCTCTATCTTATATTAACACGCTTATACTTTAAGGCAGATCTTAGCCATATAATATGTCGACGCAGTCATTGAATATATTATCACTCAACGTGGATGGCCTAAACTCTGCTATCAAACGAACTCGTGTTCTTGAGTATCTCCATCGTAAAAAGGTGGACATTGCCCTGATCCAAGAAATGCACCTAAAACAATGTGACGTGGCACATTTTCAAAACAGGCATTACAGATTAATGATATCATCGTGAGCCCGAAATAAGACCAAGGGGGTATGCATCCTTATTAACCGGAAGCTGTCTTGCGATATAAATGGCACTGGTAATGATGAGAATGGAAGACTTGCTTTTGCCCATATTAGCATGCATAATCATAAATTGGCGTTCACATCCATATACTGCCCAAATGAGCCTGACAGAGACTTTTGTTCTTATATTGGAAACACATTATTAGAACATAATGACTGTTCTTTCGTGGTGGGGGGTGATTTCAATGCAGTCCTTAACCCATCTCTTGATAAATCTAATTCAGATGCAATAGCTAATCCTTCATCTACCCTATTGAATATACTTATCAAAGATTTAAATCTTGTTGATATTTGGCGTATGCAGAATGCTACTGCCAGAGATTACATGTTTTTCTCCAATAGGCATAAGACATTTTCCCGGATAGATTATATTTTTCTAAGCCCAACATTAATTGCTGGACATACAGTGGGGCAAAAAAGTATTTAGTCAGCCACCAATTGTGCAAGTTCTCCCACTTTAAAAGATGAGAGAGGCCTGTAATTTTCATCATAGGTACACTTCAACTATGAGAGACAGAATGGGGGGAAAGAATACAGGAAATCACATTGTAGGATTTTTAATGAATTAATTGGTAAATTCCTCGGTAAAATAAGTATTTGGTCACCTACAAACAAGCAAGATTTCTGGCTCTCACAGACCTGTAACAACTTCTTTAAGAGGCTCCTCTGTCCTCCACTCGTTACCTGTATTCATGGCAGCTGTTTGAACTCATTATCAGTATAAAAGACACCTGTCCACAACCTCAAACAGTCACACTCCAAACTCCACTATGGCCAAGACCAAAGAGCTGTCAAAGGACACCAGAAACAAAACTGTAGACCTGCACCAGGCTGGGAAGACTGAATCTGCAATAGGTAAGTAGCTTGGTGTGAAGAAATCAACTGTGGGAGCAATTATTAGAAAATGGAAGACATACAAGACCACTGATAATCTCCCTCGATCTGGGGCTCCATGCAAGATCTCACCCCATGGGGTCAAAATGATCACAAGAACGGTGAGCAAAAATCCCAGAACCACATGGGGGGACCTAGTGAATGACCTGCAGAGAGCTGGGACCAAAGTAACAAAGGCTACCATCAGTAACACACTACGCCACCAGGGACTCAAATCCTGCAGTGCCCCTCTGCTTAAGCCAGTACATGTCCAGGCCCGTCTGAAATTTGCTAGAGAGCATTTGGATGATCCAGAAGAGGATTGGGAGAATGTCATATGGTCAGATGAAACCAAAATAGAACTTTTTGGTAAAAACTCAACTTGTCGTGTTTGGAGGAGAAAGAATGCTGAGTTGCATCCAAAGAACACCATACCTACTGTGAAGCATGGGGGTGGAAACATCATGCTTTGGGGCTGTTTTTCTGCAAAGGGACCAGGACGACTGATCCGTGTAAAGGAAAGAATGAATGGGGCCATGTATCGTGAGATTTTGAGTGAAAACCTCCTTCCATCAGCAAGGGCATTGAAGATGAAATGTGGCTGGGTCTTTCAGCATGACAATGATCCCAAACACACCGCCCGGGCAACGAAGGAGTGGCTTCGTAAGAAGCATTTCAAGGTCCTGGAGTGGCCTAGCCAGTCTCCAGATCTCAACCCCATAGAAAATCTTTGGAGGGAGTTGAAAGTCTGTGTTGCCCAGCGACAGCCCCAAAACATCACTGCTCTAGAGGAGATCTGCATGGAGGAATGGGCCAAAATACCAGCAACAGTGTGTGAAAACCTTGTGAAGACTTACAGAAAACGTTTGACCTCTGTCATTGCCAACAAAGGGTATATAACAAAGTATTGAGATTAACTTTTTTTATTGACCAAATACTTATTTTCCACCATAATTTGCAAATAATTTCTTTAAAAATCAGACAATGTGATTTTCTGTATTTTTTTTTCTCATTTTGTCTCTTAGTTGAGGTGTACCTATGATAAAAATTACAGGCCTCTCTCATCTTTTTAAGTGGGAGAACTTGCACAATTGGTGACTGACTAAATACTTTTTTGCCCCACTGTATATCCATTACCATTTTACCAATTCTACTATCTGATCATTCTGCAGTATTATGCAACGTTGATCTGCCCAACATTAAGACAAAGGCCCCCAGGTGGCGTTTAAACACATCTTTACTAACTAACACTAGTTTTATTGGTTCACTCAAAAGTCAATTAAAATATTTTTTAGATATTAACACAAAGGAATGCTCCAATCCGCAAATTTTATGGGAAGCCACAAAGTGCTTTATTCATGGTTTCTGTATTTAATTCTCCTCAACTCTAGCTAAAACAAAAGCTTCCCAGATCACAAATCTTGAAAACAAAATAGAATTGTTAGAGAACTTACAAAAACAGTTTCTCAGATGAGCAGTCTAAACTGCTGACATCTTTGAAAAATGAACACAAGACGCCATCTGTATCAAAGGCGGAATTTATGCTGCATAGAATTAGACAAAAGTACTACTTTGATTCAGAGAGACCTAGTCACCTGCTGGCTCTTATGCTTAAGGAATGTGAAACAAAAGCTCACATCCCAGCAATAAATAAGCCTGATGGCAAAATTACAACCAATCCGCAGGCCATCAATAATACTTTTTCAACATTTTATGAAAATCTATACAAATCAGAGATTGCTCATGACGATGCTACTTGTAAACATTTTATTGACAAATTGGAACTTCCCTGCCTTGAACAAACAGACCAAGATGATCTGGAAGCTGCGTTGAATCTGGATGAACTACACAGAGCTTTGAAATGTCTCAATAAAGGCAAATCACCTGGTTTGGATGGCCTCCCACCAGGGCTTTATGTAGAACTTTGGGACATGGTGGGCACACTCATACTTGATTCATTTAATTTTGCAATCAAGAGTGGGACCTTTCATAGAGACCAAAAAACAGCACTCATCACCGTAATCTTGAAAAAGGGAAAAGATCCATTGGAATGCTCTAGTTTTAGACCAATATCCTTACTTACAAGTGATCTTAAGATATATGCCAAAGTTCTTGCTCTGCGCCTGGAAAAGGTTATTCAATCTCTAGTCAGTGAAGACCAAACAGGCTTTATCAAGGGACGCTATGCATCTGACAACATGAGAAGGCTGCTACACATTATAGATGTGGCAGAGACACACCCAAATCCTTGTGCCGTATTTTCTCTTGACGCAGAGAAAGCCTTTGATAGGATAGAGTGGAAATATATGTGGGCAGTATTACAACGTTTTGGTTTCGGACATAATTTTATAGCAATGATCAAGGCGCTATACCACTTACCTTTAGCAAGTGTTCTAACAGGGGACATAATCTCTTCTCCTTTTACCCTGCAGCGTGGAACAAGACAGGGGTGTCCACTTTCGCCACTTTTATTTTGTCTTTCTCTGGAACCTCTGGCACAAGCCATTAGGTAATCTACAGCTTCTCCGATGAAAATTGGTCATCATAACCATATTATATCTCTGTATGCAGATGATATAATTTTGTTCTTAGATAACTTTGACACCTCTATTCACCCAGTCATTAAGGAATTCAGTCATTTCAGCAGCCTGTCAGGCTACAAAATTAATTGGACAAAAGCTGCCCTTGGGGCGGCACGGTGGTGTAGTGGTTAGCGCTGTCGCCTCACAGCAAGAAGGTCCGGGTTCGAGCCCCGTGGCCTGTGAGGGCCTTTCTGTGTGGAGTTTGCATGTTCTCCCCGTGTCCGCGTGGGTTTCCTCCGGGTGCTCCGGTTTCCCCCACAGTCCAAAAACATGCAGGTTAGGTTAACTGGTGACTCTAAATTGACCGTAGGTGTGAATGTGAGTGTGAATGGTTGTCTGTGTCTATGTGTCAGCCCTGTGATGACCTGGCGACTTGTCCAGGGTGTACCCCGCCTTTCGCCCGTAGTCAGCTGGGATAGGCTCCAGCTTGCCTGCGACCCTGTAGAAGGATAAAGCGGCTAGAGATAATGAGATGAGATGAAAATCTGCCCTTATGCATCTAAATAATATACACACAAACGCTCCTATTCTTAACTATATTCAGACCAAAAGCTCTTTTACATATCTGGGCATTACAATCTATAAACACATACATAAAATTAACAGAGACAACTTTAACACTATGCTAAACAAAATAAAATCAGACATCCATAGATGGAGGAATCTAAAGACGTCTCTTCAAGGTAGAATTAGCACAGTGAAAATGAATATATTGCCCCGTCTCAACTTCCTTTTCTTTACGCTACCACTCTGCCCTCCTCCAAACTGTTTTAAAGACATTAACACCATGGTTTCACGTTTTATTTGGGATGGGAGGCGGCCTAGGATCCATTTGACTACACTGCAACGACCCAAACTGCTGGGGGGTTTGGCAATACCAAACTTTGAACTTAATTATTGGGCTTTTCAGATCAAAGCACTCAGCACATGGGTTGACCCACAGTCTACCACTTCATAGAAATCAATTGAATCTGCTAAAATATTACCACACAAGCTGCAAGACATCCTATTCTCTAATGTAACAAACAAAACGATTAACCCTTTGGTGACTGACCCCTTGAAAATGGTTCCTCCAGGACAAGACAACGGAAAAACTAAAATACAAAAACAGAAAGATACGTCACAATGCTCTTGTGCACAAAACAAAATGCTCTTGTATTTTAGTTTTTCCGTTGTCTTGGCAGCTGAAACGTCATCGTTCCTGGAGGAACCATTTTCAAGGGGTCAGTCACCAAAGGGTTAAACATAATTTTGGGCCCATCATTGCGAATTCTATACAGGTGTGGAAGAAAGCAGAACACTGGATGGGCGCACCCTCTAAATTCTGTCAGAACACACCACTATGGCATAACCCAAGGTTATTATGTGGTAATTAGCCATTTCATCAGCCATCTTGGTCATCTCTTGGAGTAAATACGTTAGGTGATATATATGATATTCAAGGTCTTTGTTCCATACAAGACTTAAGAACACGCTTCTCTCTTCCTGTGTCCTCTTATTTTGTTTACTTTCAACTAAGATCTACCCTAAAAATGTATGGAGTTCCCTGGGATTCTCCTCTCCCCTCACATCCCATGTTACGATGGATTGCACCATTACTGGGCAGATCATCTGTCTCTTTAATATATAGTTCACTGATACAGCACAAGGCCAAGGCTTTACCAATTGAATCCATATGGAACAGGGAGCTGGGGAGTTTGAATATAGACTTAGATTGGGAGACAATATGGTGTAATTTAAGTATGACTTCTAAGAACCTAGCTCACCAACTAATTCACTTCAAAACCATACACAGAGCCTACATCACACCCTATAAGAGATTCCGGATGAAATTGCAAGTTACTTATGAGCAATTCCAGCGTTATGGACGTGACACTTGAACTCAAAATGGCAACAAATGACCCAGTGCATGTTTTATTGTCTCCCAGTATTTAAACAGGTGTTGCATATTTTAAGGCTGTACCATACCGGAGAAGTGATAGAACAAGAACAATTCCCATAGTACATCTAGGGCATGCCAGAAAATGCCAATAAAAGATGCGTTATGGATGTGACAGAAAAAGTATCACTTTTCTTGGGTGACTGTACATTTTTATCAAACTCTGTGAAATTGTAAACCTAATGTCGAAATGGAGATATCCATTTGATAGAGGGGTCCAAGGGTCCAAGGTGAATATTAAAAAATATTTGTTTAAAATATTTTGTATTTCATGCAGAGTTTCGGAAGGAAAGGTCAGCGTTATGGATGTGACGAAATTCCGTTATGGATGTGACGCGTCTGAAATAGACGTGGCATATGTTTAGAAAATCAGCAATTTAACCACCATAACCCTTTGAAAAACTCTCTAAATATCAGCTAAAACTATCAAAGTTCTTAAATAATATTTAGGATGGCTATTGTTTTGCTGTTTTGTGGATTTTAGCATACATTTCTGTGGCTTGTGGCAATAATATAGAATTGTACATGATCAGGGCGGCACGGTGGTGTAGTGGTTAGCGCTGTCGCCTCACAGCAAGAAGGTCCTGGGTTCGAGCCCCGGGGCCGGCGAGGGCCTTTCTGTGTGGAGTTTGCATGTTCTCCCCGTGTCCGCGTGGGTTTCCTCCGGGTGCTCCGGTTTCCCCCACAGTCCAAAGACATGCAGGTTAGGTTAACTGGTGACTCTAAATTGACCGTAGGTGTGAATGTGAGTGTGAATGGTTGTCTGTGTCTATGTGTCAGCCCTGTGATGACCTGGCGACTTGTCCAGGGTGTACCCCGCCTTTCGCCCGTAGTCAGCTGGGATAGGCTCCAGCTTGCCTGCGACCCTGTAGAAGGATAAAGCGGCTAGAGATAATGAGATAATGAATGTACATGATCAAAGTTGATTTTAGCTTGGGTTTTACATTATAAGAAAGAAAGACTGACAGTGACATATTAGGTTGGTTACAAATTGGTTCAACTTATTCACATCTGTAAAATACAGGCCTAGGTGATATCTCTGGGAGTGGTTTTGATGTATTACATGTTGCTTTATTTTTGCATGGTGAGATTGACATTTACATGGAATTGCCCTTATAACTGTCATATATGTAACACTGCTTCACCAGGAACATTCTTACACATGTTTTGGGATCGTCCAGTTATCTCTAAGTTCTGGTCTCATGTAAACTCGGTGTTAGCGGATATACTTAACATTGTGTATGTTCCTAATCCTGGTTTTTGTCTCCTGAATGACAATTCTGATATCAATCTAAAACAAATTCAGTTCAAAATGGTATTCGCAGGGTTTACCTCTGCAAAAAAAAACAATTCTGAAAAACTGGTTTACTCCGGATTTGTGTATGAAATCATTCTGGATTCATAGCCTTGTCAACATTGTCAACCTTGAACATACAACTGCACGACTTAATAAGGCTCGACCAGTGACTGTTCAAGCTTGGAACTCTTTCTCATCCAAGATAATCTGTTGGGCTAAGGTCAACAACAATTAGACAATCTGCTCTCGCGATCTACCTGCTGAAAAGGTCTGTAATGTATGTACTGTCTTACCAACCTGATATTTTTTCTTTCTTTTTTCTCATTTAACATGTGCCTTTTGATATGTCTGTAACCCCCTCCTTTTTTTGATTAAGCAATTAAATGTTGATAAAAAAAAAAATGAAGGCATAGAGAAGCTACCAGCTGTAGTCAATCATGATCGCTAACAGGAAGTTATAGACTTCGGCCTTGGCAAGATAAGAGACATTTTGGAAGTTTCAGCACCTCTGAATTAATAATCTAACTAAGCCTATGATAATTTTTGACCCTTTATGTATAATTTTGACCGTGTTGATTTCAGAAAACCCAAAGAAAATTAAAATTTGTGCACCAAATTCTAGTGGGGTTTTTTTGTAATTAAAGCTGTATGCTGTACAATCATTCTGAGACAGAAAAAGAACAGTCAAAGAAATTACTGAAAGCCCAAATATTGCCATGACATTCATATCTAAGATAATATTCATGTCACTGTATGTAAACTTCTGACCACAACTGTACATAATTTTGATACGAGCACAAAACATTTTTGGGTGGACTGCAAGAGTTTACAATCATGACAGTAGGTAAGATTACTGTCTGCATTAGGAAGGCCAATCATGTGTACAAATAACTCCAATCCCTCATTCCCACACAATGGTGAAAACTGTCAATGTTCTGCTACTATGCAATAATGGTGTCCTGTGGGAATGGGGGCAAAATGGCAAAGTTGAAATGTTAATGTACCCCCTGGCAACCTTGTAACATTTACAGAAATCTTTTCTTGCGGCTCCGGTGGGAAACAGAACCATCAGATTTGCATGTTGTGGCAGTCGTGATGTTGCTAGTGGTGATGTAAATGATGTAGTGATATTGCGATGGCATTACTCATACTCAAAACACAAAGCAAACATCATCAGATACAGTGAAAGCACCATATCTGCAACGGATACGTTCCAAGATCTACTGTAACACGGATAGACAAAACCATAGATAGGAGCAAACCATATACAACCCCGATTCCAAAAAAGTTGGGACAAAGTACAAATTGTAAATAAAAATGCAATGCAATGATGTGGAAGTTTCAAAATTCCATATTTTATTCAGAATAGAACATAGATGACATATCAAATGTTTAAACTGAGAAAATGTATCATTTAAAGAGAAAAATTAGGTGATTTTAAATTTCATGACAACAACACATCTCAAAGTTGGGACAAGGCCATGTTTACCACTGTGAGACATCCCCTTTTCTCTTTACAACAGTCTGTAAACGTCTGGGGACTGAGGAGACAAGTTGCTCAAGTTTAGGGATAGGAATGTTAACCCATTCTTGTCTAATGTAGGATTCTAGTTGCTCAACTGTCTTAGGTCTTTTTTGTCGTATCTTCCATTTTATGATGCGCCAAATGTTTTCTATGGGTGAAAGATCTGGACTGCAGGCTGGCCAGTTCAGTACCCGGACCCTTCTTCTACGCAGCCATGATGCTGTAATTGATGCAGTATGTGGTTTGGCATTGTCATGTTGGAAAATGCAAGGTCTTCCCTGAAAGAGATGTCGTCTGGATGGGAGCATATGTTGCTCTAGAACCTGGATATACCTTTCAGCATTGATGGTGTCTTTCCAGATGTGTAAGCTGTCCATGTCACACGCACTAATGCAACCCCATACCATCAGAGATGCAGGCTTCTGAACTGAGCGCTGATAACAACTCGGGTTGTCCTTCTCCTCTTTAGTCCGAATGACACGGTGTCCCTGATTTCCATAAAGAACTTCAAATTTTGATTCGTCTGACCACAGAACAGTTTTCCACTTTGCCACAGTCCATTTTAAATGAGCCTTGGCCCAGAGAAGACGTCTGCGCTTCTGGATCATGTTTAGATACGGCTTCTTCTTTGAACTATAGAGTTTTAGCTGACAACGGCGGATGGCACGGTGAATTGTGTTCACAGATAATGTTCTCTGGAAATATTCCTGAGCCCATTTTGTGATTTCCAATACAGAAGCATGCCTGTATGTGATGCAGTGCCGTCTAAGGGCCCGAAGATCACGGGCACCCAGTATGGTTTTCCGGCTTTGACCCTTACGCACAGAGATTCTTCCAGATTCTCTGAATCTTTTGATGATATTATGCACTGTAGATGATGATATGTTCAAACTCTTTGCAATTTTACACGGTCGAACTCCTTTCTGATATTGCTCCACTATTTGTCGGCACAGAATTAGGGGGATTGGTGATCCTCTTCCCATCTTTACTTCTGAGAGCCGCTGCCACTCCAAGATGCTCTTTTTATACCCAGTCATGTTAATGACCTATTGCCAATTGACCTAATGAGTTGCAATTTGGTCCTCCAGCTGTTCCTTTTTTGTACCTTTAACTTTTCCAGCCTCTTATTGCCCCGTTCCTACTTTTTTGAAATGTGTTGCTGTCATGAAATTTCAAATGAGCCAATATTTGGCATGAAACTTCCAAATGTCTCACTTTCGACATTTGATATGTTGTCTATGTTCTATTGTGAATACAATTTGTACTTTGTCCCTACATTTTTGGAATCGGGGTTGTACAGTATAAAGTTTGTTTTCCATGTACATACATATCTATGATAAAGTTTCATTCATAAAGAATACACAATGACATCAACAACAGTAAGTAATAATAAAATGAAATGTAATAAAAGTGAAGTGAATTTGCTCTCTCTCTCTCTCTCTCTCTCTCTCTCTCTCTCTCTCTGATGAACAGTATTCTGACATTTCCACTTATTATTTTTATCGTAGTTGCAGTGCAGAGTTAGATGCAAGTGCAGAAACCTTTTATTTACACAGAATAGTCAAAGCAACAAAAAACACCAGGCATGAAACCATGACCATTGATGTGAGGAACACAACATGCACCAGCATGGAAAATAAAAACAAATGCAAGACAAACTACCAGAAGCTGGGGTTTTAAATAAGGCACGTGATAAGTGTCCAAAGTGAAAGCAGGTATGTGTAGTTAACGCTGCCTACAAGCAGGGTGTGTAGTTTGAGGGGTTATGCTTGAGCAAGTCAGCGGATATGGTGGTCCCACTGTATAAGCAAAAATGTTATACATAACCTTTACTTGAAAAAAGGTCACAAATTTACAAGAAAAAAAACCTCAGAAATTCCATGATTAAAAAGTCACAAATTTAAAATTAAAAAAACTCATAAATTTGTGATATTTTAATCCCAAATTTTGAGGGGTTTTTAATTTTAGATTTGTGGCTTTATAAGCACAGAATTTCTTTTTTTTCTTGTAAATTTGTGACATTTTAATCCCAAATTTTCTAAGAAAAAAAAAGAAATTCTGTACTAATAAAGTCACAATTTTACAATTAAAAAACCTGAGAAATTATGGGATTAAAAAGTCACATATTTACAAGAAAAAACCTCAAATTCCACAAATCAAAAGTCACAAATTTACAAGGAAAAAAAATCAGAAATTCTGGGATTAAAAAGTCACATATTTACAAGAAAAAACCTCAAATTCCACAAATCAAAAGTCACAAATTTACAAGAAAAAACCTCAGAAATTCCATGATTAAAAAGTGAAATTTACCAGAAAAAAAATATCAGAAACTCTGGGAATAAAAAGTCACAAATTTGCAAAAAAAAAAAAAAAACCTCAGAAATTCCATGATTAAAAAGTGAAATTTACCAGAAAAAAAATATCAGAAACTCTGGGAATAAAAAGTCACAAATTTGCAAAAAAAAAAAAAAAAAACTCAGAAATTCCATGATTAAAAAGTCTACAAATTTATGAGGAAAAAAAAATTGGAAAAAGTGTGTGGGGGGGGGGGCAATTCACCACTTCACTTTTCAAGGTTGGATCAATATTGGGAATGCAGTTTTTCCTCCTCAATCACACAATATGAAAGAATAAAGGCCTCAGGGATTTCGACTACATTTCTCAGAATGCACTGCAGCCAGGAAGCATGAGAGGTTTTTTTTCTTTTTTCTTGTAAATTTGTGAATTCTTAATCTTGGAATTTCTGATTTTTTCATCTCAGAATTTCTGAGGAGTTTTTTTTTTCTTGGAAATTTTTTACTTGTAACTTTCTAATCTCAGAGAATTTCTGTGGGGTTTTTTTCATAAATTATATTTATACTTTAATCTTTGGAAATTCTGAGTTTTTTCTCAGAATACTGTATTACCCCCTCCCCCAGATTTTTTTAAACCTTCAATAGCCCTAGTTAACCATCGTAAGTACTTATAATTATGTACAACAAAAGTACTCATATACCACAACACTGAAATTGTTGATTCTCAATTCATTTTCGATAACAGCAGCTCTGACAGTTACATTACACCTGTAATTGTTGATATGGTGGAGTTTCCTGTGAAGAGGTTTCTTGAACATTTTTGGAAGGAGTCTTAAGTGTCAGTGCTTTGTAAGACTCAGAGATAAAGCTATAAACCAGGCTCAGGACAGAAGGATTTTCGGTTTCTCAGTAACAAGCTGTGTTTAGCCATTCTCACTTAAGTGACAACTCGTAGACATTCCACAACATTAAATGTAACTATAACCAGATAAAAAGTCTGATGTTTTGTTCTTTAAAGAAAAGCAAAATTGTTTCAAAATTTCTCTTGGATACAGAAAGATACTTCAGGATATGCCGGTTTTGGAAAATAATCAGATTTGAAGGAGTATAGTATGAGAGTGGCAGCTACAATTATTGACAGTCCATAATTATCGACACCTTTTCAGATTTACCAATAAAAAGCAATTTATAAAGGTGAGTTTCAGTTACAACAGTTATCATTGGTTAATTAATCAACCGGAAGACCCCCCTTGCCCTTTGATCTCTGTCGTCTGATGACAGCTCGTTACCTGAGATGGAATTTTTTTAGCATGATCAGCAAGTTGAGGAAAACCTGGATGTTATCATCGCAGGTAAGCATGGTGGAAAGATCGTGGACATGTATTTACTTATCAAATTCACTGATATTTCATGACATACTTGTCGAAAACTACTTTGTTTCTTACGCTTTCATTTGACAGTCGCCATTTTGTATCTAAACGTGCATATCACGTGAAGTGTTGATAATTGTGATCACTTTCACAGGTGTCCACTATTATCGACACCCTGTGGAATTAAGTGACATTTACAACTGTTATGGCTCAATCTTTGTGTAACATTGTTAAAGTAGATGAAGTACAACCCCGATTCCAAAAAAGTTGGGACAAAGTACCAATTGTAAATAAAAATGCAATGCAATGATGTGGAAGTTTCAAAATTCCATATTTTATTCAGAATAGAACATAGATGACATATCGAATGTTTAAACTGAGAAAATGTATCATTTAAAGAGAAAAATTAGGTGATTTTAAATTTCATGACAACAACACATCTCAAAAAAGTTGGGACAAGGCCATGGTTACCACTGTGAGACATCCCCTTTTCTCTTTACAACAGTCTGTAAACGTCTGGGGACTGAGGAGACAAGTTGCTCAAGTTTAGGGATAGGAATGTTAACCCATTCTTGTCTAATGTAGGATTCTAGTTGCTCAACTATCTTAGGTCTTTTTTGTCGTATCTTCCGTTTTATGATGCGCCAAATGTTTTCTATGGGTGAAAGATCTGGACTGCAGGCTGGCCAGTTCAGTACCCGGACCCTTCTTCTACGCAGCCATGATGCTGTAATTGATGCAGTATGTGGTTTGGCATTGTCATGTTGGAAAATGCAAGGTCTTCCCTGAAAGAGACGTCATCTGGATGGGAGCATATGTTGCTCTAGAACCTGGATATACCTTTCAGCATTGATGGTGTCTTTCCAGATGTGTAAGCTGCCTATGCCACACGCACTAATGCAACCCCATACCATCAGAGATGCAGGCTTCTGAACTGAGCGCTGATAACAACTTGGGTCGTCCTTCTCCTCTTTAGTCCGAATGACACGGCGTCCCTGATTTCCATAAAGAACTTCAAATTTTGATTCGTCTGACCACAGAACAGTTTTCCACTTTGCCACAGTCCATTTTAAATGAGCCTTGGCCCAGAGAAGACGTCTGCGCTTCTGGATCGTGTTTAGATACGGCTTCTTCTTTGAACTATAGAGTTTTAGCTGGCAACGGCGGATGGCACGGTGAATTGTGTTCACAGATAATGTTCTCCCGAAATATTCCTGAGCCCATTTTGTGATTTCCAATACAGAAGCATGCCTGTATGTGATGCAGTGCCGTCTAAGGGCCCGAAGATCACGGGCACCCAGTATGGTTTTCCGGCCTTGACCCTTACGCACAGAGATTCTTCCAGATTCTCTGAATCTTTTGATGATATTATGCATTGTAGATGATGATCTGTTCAAACTCTTTGCAATTTTACACTGTCGAACTCCTTTCTGATATTGCTCCACTATTTGTCGGTGCAGAATTAGGGGGATTGGTGATCCTCTTCCCATCTTTACTTCTGAGAGCTGCTGCCACTCCAAGATGCTCTTTTTATACCCAGTCATGTTAATGACCTATTGCCAATTGACCTAATGAGTTGCAATTTGGTCCTCCAGCTGTTCCTTTTTTGTACCTTTAACTTTTCCAGCCTCTTATTGCCCCTGTCCCAACTTTTTTGAGATGTGTTGCTGTCATGAAATTTCAAATGAGCCAATATTTGGCATGAAATTTCAAAATTTCTCACTTTCAACATTTGATATGTTGTCTATGTTCTATTGTGAATACAATATCAGTTTTTGAGATTTGTAAATTATTGCATTCCGTTTTTATTTACAATTTGTACTTTGTCCCAACTTTTTTGGAATCTGGGTTGTATTTTTAAAAAATAAAAGTGCTGCAATTTATATTTTTTTCTGATTCATAACAGAATGGAATGTTTATAGAGTATTTGGAATCTGATTGCAATAAATAGAATTAGACCAGAATTAAATTCTTAGTATATAAAAAATTACATGCTTGAAATATTCAGATTTTTTCTTTTCCATTCAGATTTTTTTTTACAGTTTGTTGTAAATATCTACCAAATGTTACAATATCAGTAGACATTTTATATTTTGGTTCAAGGAATGACATGCAACCTTTGACCTGGATTTTCATGTGGTTACAATCTCAATTCCTTGTTGAGATTTATTGGTAAACTACAAAACTAGAAATTAATACAAACAACAACGAATGATTAACAAAATGTGATCTACGAAAATACGTAGAAAATGGAACAAAAAGATTTTCTGACAGGTTAAACATTATCAGCTCATTTGTTTACAAACATTAGAATTACTTCCTCATTTACGTAAACACCGGCATCAATATATTTATATAAAAGATATTTTGTACTAAATATAAGTCTATGTAAAACAAATTTCAAATAAAAACTGTTTTGTTAACTTAATACCACATACGGATTTTTTTTTTTCATATAAATAATCATCTGGGTGTCGATAATTGTGGAACAGTGTCGATAACTGTGGGCAAAGGTGTCGATAATTGTGGAATGGTGTCACATGATCTGATATGCGAAGTAATTGGGAATTAACTCATTTTTTTTCCAGTGGAAGTTTGAGTAATTATTCATGCACCATTTACATATTGAACGTCTTTTCTACTTTTGTAACGGCCAAAAGATCGTTAAGGTGTCGATAATTGTAGCTGCCGCTCTATTATGTTTTACTCCTGACATAATACTTTTTTTTTTGCATTTTTCGCTTTTCTGATACACATTCAACAG
Source organism: Neoarius graeffei (assembly GCF_027579695.1). Lineage (NCBI taxonomy): Eukaryota > Metazoa > Chordata > Actinopteri > Siluriformes > Ariidae > Neoarius > Neoarius graeffei. The sequence continues at coordinate 11,670,877 of NC_083572.1, forward strand.
ACATTTTTTGAAAATTATCTCCATATTTGGATATCACTGCAAAGCATAAAACATTACGTATTGTCATAGATTCCCTTACACCACATAATGATCTGTGCTGAAATATGTTTTGAAATCCTGCAGCGAAATACACAAATGGTTCATCAGCTGTTTTCTTAAAATGACTTGTTTTCCATACGCCTTGAATTTAAATGGACACAGCTACATAATTTCACACACTGGTTATGTCTTTGTCAAAGATGTTTTCAATCATTTCTTAATTTTTTTTTGTTTAGTTTTTAATAAATTCACGTATGAAAGTACATTGACCATTTAGTATGTTAAAATACCAAAAAATAAATCTCAGTCAGCTCAAAAATTTGCTTTTTTGATCTGCATCATTTTGGAAATTATTATCTTTAAAAAATTGTCTTGAATTATACATTCAAAAGGTACATTTTCATTCAAATACTTTTATAACTTAATAACGTTGATTCAGGAAGTACCTGGTTAAGCTCGCTCAGGTTGCCTCTTCTCTCCTCAATTCTTGAACACTTCCAAACATTTGATATGGCCTTGATGTTGTCAGACTTCGATTCTTTTCTGAAGGACACAGGACACAGGAGTCAAAGATACATCAAGTCGAGCATTGAGAAGACCCCAGGGATGCTAATGAACTCGAGTAGTTCAAATTAGGAAAGAGGAGAGCAGGAGAAATTCAACACACAGCTTAAAAAGTGATTGTCAGAGTGAACAGAAAGATTGTGTTTAATTCCGTCTCTTGTCAGACTTAAGCTGGTGTTAGACTATGCAATTAGAGTGGGCTTTTATTATGAGTTGTCACGTAGGATGAGATGATCCCAACAGTGTGATAACAGATTATATGGTGACGATGTTCTAAAAGTTAACGTGCGATTAAAGAAAATGGCTAAGTTACGTTATTGTTAAATCATCAATCAGACGATCTGAGCTTATGAAGAAATGGCACCTGGATTTACAATAACATTCCTCAAAGTGAGTTTGAGTTAACGTGGATATTTGTTCTGTTCATTTGCATGTTTTAGTTATGTTTCGCTATTGCAATTGTTTGTAGCTGTTCTATGAGGTTTGCCGAACTGGATGCCATCCTAATATTGGTGGCTCTTTGACAGGCATTGGAGCAGAACTCATAGTCTGAGGTTTTAATTAAAAAATAATAATAATTCTCGCACCATTTTGAAGCACATTAAACTTCTTCTCCCAGCTGCTCCCATTAGGGGTCGCTACACACCCCTTGATTTGACAAAGGTTTTATACTGGATACCCTTCCTGACACAACCCTCCCCAATCTATCCAGGCTTGGGACCAGCACTGAGTACACATTGGTTTGTGCAACCCCAGTGGCTGGGTATTTTAGCAAATCTGCATGTCTTTGAACTGTGGGAGGAAACCGGAATACACCCACACAGGCACGAGAGAACATGCAAGCTCCACACAGAAAAGCCTCCGTCGGCCATGGGGTTGGAACCCGGAACCTTCTTGCTGTGAGGCGACAATGCTAACTACAGCACCACCATGCCACCAAGTTAAACATTAAACATAAACCCAAAATGAAAATTTTTGTTTCGTGAACATCAATAAAGAGTAGTGTGGGGATTTGTTGTTGTTGTTGTTGTCTGGTTGTTAAACCTACTTTTGTGTCCTGTAGCTATTAATTAAAATAAAAAAAATAGCCCTGACACTAAAGCTGCTTGCTCCGTGAACCGGGGACAGTCATTTGTCCACCTATGAGTATCCAGCATGGAATGAAACCTAAAAATCAGCAAATTGTAAATGTTATGGAGTCTGATCTGTGCTTATAGAATCTGAGTAAACTCATGGATCAGGGGTTTGAGCAATGATGGAATATACTGTATAAATGTGTTCAATACTGTCTCACTATCAGGCTTGTAAAGTGGGTGTGGGTGGGTGTGTGGGTACACCCTCTCCTGCCATGTCATATATCATAAGGACCATGGTTGTATCATTATATAGCCAAATATTTAACATCGTATGTACCTTGGAGAACAAAAAATGGTGGCTCTTTACCTCTTATCTGAGTCTCACCAGTGGTAAGTTCTTGATTCTCTCAAATGAAAACAAAGACTCTGTCATCTTCAGTATACACAGCAATGTACAGTACACTCCCGAGTCATCAGTTAGATTTCACTTGAGCAAAAATAAACAGAACATTTGGCCATATTGCATTCAAAATACTGGATCTCTTACTCAGTATTAATTTCTTGTTTCGAAAACTATTGTATAACAGAAATTTATTATATCCACATTCACTGGATATGAGCAATCATACGCTCTGATTGGCTACTCTACTATTAGGCTATCAGCTCATATACTGTGAGTAGAGAAAAACAAAATGGCGGAGCGTGTTGCTGAACCAACCGAGGATGAAATAAAAACTCTATTCATAAACAAAACCCCCAAAAAATTAAAAAAGCAACAAAATATGGAATGAAAGTATTTGATGGTAGGAACATATCTTTTTTTATTTTTCAATAATTAAATAATATTGGCTGGCTTTGAGTGTATCAGATATATTCCATTCAGCTAGCATGATATTCAACGAGTCGAAGACAAGTACCTGAATGGAATATATCTGATATACCATGAAAAAAACCAGCCAATATTATTTTTATTATTATTATACATACACATTCAATGGAATAATTATAGATTTTACCAAAAGTTAAGAACAGGGGGGTAACTTACAAGTATTGAATGCTGATTCTGATCGAATGTAATTCAGTGTTCTGTCAATCCAATGTACAATGTATAAAGTCAAGCTTCTAACAATAAAAATGGTACAAGTCCAAAAAGCCTGAACAACAACCTAACTTATATACAAGCTATATACAGGTTGACAGTTCAAGTTCAAAGTTACTTTTGGTCATAGTTAATTGTTACATTGCAGTTGTTCAAAACAAAAGGGCTTTGCTGAGTGAAGTCCACTCGTAAAGGTCTCTGTCACTTTTCCTCACCTCCAAGTACATCCATCCATCCATTATCTGTAGCCACTTATCCTGTTCACTTATCCAGCAGGCAAGCTGGAGCCTATCCCAGCTGACTATGGGCGAGAGATGGGGTACACCCTGGAGAAGTCGCAGGGCTGACACATAGACAACCATTTACACCTACGGTCAATTTGGAGCCACCAATTAGCCGAACCTGCATGTCTTTGGACTGTGGGGGAAACTGGAGCACCTGGAGGGAACCGACACAGACACGGGGAGAACATGCAAACTCCACACAGAAAGGCCCTTGTCGGCCACTGGGCTCGAACCCAGGACTTTCTTGCTGTGAGGCGACAGCGCTAACCACTATACCACCGTGCCGCCACTACAAGTACAACTTTAACAATATTTCTGCTATTGCTTTCTTTTCCAGTTTTTCGATCTCTGATGGTATGTTTTTCTCTTGTAAATATGCGTGAAGAATATCCAATGAAGTTTTGGTAGACTTTCGGGTGTTCAGCGCATCTTTGTCTTTAAATCTTCCACTTTTAATGAAGCAAACCTCGCAGCCATGTTTGTGTACAAACTGTCACAGTCACTCGCTAGCATGGAAGTTTTACATCTCTGATGTGTCTCTTTTCCAGTTTTTCAATGTCCATTGTTATGTTTTTCTCTTGCAAATACGCGTGAAGAATATCCAGTGAAGTTTTTGTAGCTTTTCGGGTGTTCAGCACATCTTTCATTTTCAAAATTCTCTCCAAATCTTCCAATTTTAATGAAGTAAACCCTGCAGCCATGTTTGTGGACAAACTGTCACAGTCACTCACTAGTGCAGAAGTTTTACATCTCTGACGTGTCTCTTTTCCAGTTTTTCGATGTCTGTTGGTATGTTTTTCTCTTGTAAATATGCATGAAGAACATATAATGACATTTTGGTAGCTTTTCATGTGTTCAGCGTGTCTTTAGTTTCAGTTTATTTATTTTGTGCTTAAACCTAGCACTGAATTAACTCCGTCTTCTCTCCCGGCCGACAAAGAAATGATTCTGTGCACATGTGCAACAGAAAAGTTTTGTTATTGGATCTTCACATGAGCTCCAAAGTGTGACATTGTGTTGTCTTGACAACATGCAATATTATAACAATATTGCACACTCATTCTCCATTAGGGAGAGTGGCATAATACATGGAGGATAAGCAATATGATAACAATATTGCATGGCATCAAGAAACCCGCTAGAAGGGAATAGAATACAGATATGTTATTTACCAGCTGGGAGGTCCGTATCGTGAAATACCGTGACCGAGGTCTTGAAATTACTGACCGAGGCCCTCTGGACCGAGGTCAGTATTCAAGGCCGAGGTCACGGTATTTCACCATACGGACCGACCTTAAGCTGGTAAATAATATATTTATTTTTTTCTTTACCAAATTATAACAGAAAACGAGATCGCCCGAAAGGGAAAACTGAGCCGAGCCGCCATTTTGAATCCTCGTTCACGGCTGTAATGCACATTGCTTTCTCCTCGGTATACAAGTGCACTTCCATGGCAGGAAAACAACTACATTTTGCCGCCTATGTAGTCCCCTATTTATACAAAACTGAGTCATTCAGGATTCAGCCATGTTTTTGCTCGGCGTTAGTAACAGTTAGAGGTTTTTAGCTTTCTCCTGCAATGTTTTCTTTTATTTCTTCTTCCTCAGGGTAGTAAAACTCGCTTTCACTGTGAACACTGTCATTATCACTATCCATGCTGTAAAATTAATGCTATTTTCCTGAGAAATGTTGGCAAAAATTTATGATTCTTGATAATCTTATGAATAAATCTTATTAAAAAAAAGATAAATGTTGACAAAAATTGCTACCATGTTTGTTGTTGTTGTGAACGAGCGAGTTGCCAGAGGTCCGTAACTGGGGTCCGTACCGTAGGATACGGACCCGCTTGCCAGCCAATCAGAGCGCAGGATTTGGACCGCAAAAAAAATAAATGTTTTTATTCCATGGAAAAAAATGGTCCATATGTATAATAATTATCTCATCTCATTATTTCTAGCCGCTTTATCCTGTTCTACAGGGCCGCAGGCAAGCCAGAGCCCATCCCAGCTGACTACGGGCGAAAGGCGGGGTACACCCTGGACAAGTCGCCAGGTCATCACAGGGCTGACACGTAGACACACACAACCATTCACATTCACACCTACGGTCAGTTTAGAGTCACCAGTTAACCTAACCTGCATGTCTTTGGACTGTGGGGGAAACCGGAGCACCCGGAAGAAACCCACGCAGACACGGGGAGAACATGCAAACTCCACACAGAAAGCCCCTCACTGGCCACGGGGCTCAAACCCAGGACTTTCTTGCTGTGAGGTGACAGCACTAACCACTACACCACAGTGCCGCCCTGATTGCAAGTATGATATTGCTTAATTATGAGATATATTATGTAATAAATATACAATTCTAAAGCCTAAATCCAATTTCAAGATCATTTCTGATAAACATGTATCTTTCGAAAAATAAGATTGATTTCCATTGCTTGCTTGTAACATTAGTGACCTTGTAGTTCCAGTATAAAACTGCAACAAAGCAAACATCGGACACTAATTTTCTCTCGTCCAACTACATTTGGTGTAAGTGGAAATTGTGTACTTTTGATTTTTTTTTTTGCCCAATTGTTCATTTGATCACATGAATTTAAACTATGCCAGTCCCCACAAAGATGAAACAAAGGTGGAAGAATTGAAATATTCAATTTATATAAATATTCAGAGCTTTTATTCAGTGCCTTGATTACAGCTGTTAAGGTTTTTTAGGCTGTACCAGGCTTTGCATGCTATTATTTGAGTGGACTTTTAATTCCTTCCATATCCTCCCAATCTCTGGCGTGTCTGTGAACCGAACGATTCTTTGAGTATGGAAGGCTCTCTACATGAACTGTAGCACCTCTTAAAAAAACAATAAAACCGTCCAATTAAAGTCAAGTGCAATACAGACATATTGCAGACTCCTAAAATATGAACAGGTTTATTCAAATGCAGTGCATTACCGTAGTGGCTTTTGGTTTTTTAATTGAAGTGCTGTTGCTTTCCAATCTGAAATAAAAAGCTATATAATGTGAGACCATTAACTCATATTATGCTGTCAAATTGGAGTTTGAGAGCTGGATTGTAGTGTACTTCAACCATAGTGAGTGTGTGTGTGTGTGTGTGTGGGGGGGGGGGGGGGGGGGGGGTAGGTTTTGCTTTGCTCTCTTTTGAGAAACCAGATGTCAAGATTTTAAAAAAGAAGTTAAAATTGTACCTTTGTGTTCGACTAAATGCTAAACAAGTCAATAAATTGCTTTTTATTAAATAAGTGTTTGTGTGTGGGGTGTGTTTTTATATCTTAGTGGGGACCAAATATCCCCACAAGGATAGGATATGTGACTTTTTTTTACCTTGGGGGGGGCAACGCAAATGGGTTGGCCCTACAGTCGTACAAGGAAAAAACCCCTAAACATCAGGTTTCATTTTGGTTACTGAAATTAGATTTTTAGGTTTTGATTTAGCTGCATTAATAATTGTCATTGGAAGGTCCTCACAATGTTAGTAAGACAAGTGTGTGTGTGTGTGTGTGTGTGTGTGTGTGTGTGTGTGTGTGTGTGTGTGTGCTTGTTCCATATTGAGGACCAGAATACATTTTTTACCAATAAAGTGAGGATAATTTTGGGAAGTGAGGACATTTTGGCTGGTCCTCACTTTTTCAAAAGGCTGTTTGAGGGTTAAGATTTTGTTTTAGGATTCAGGTTAGAATTAGGTTTAGATTAGGGTCAGGGTAAGGGTTGGGGTTAGGCATTTAGTTGTGATGGTTAAGGTTCGAGTAACCGGAATACATTTTTTACCAACAGAGTGAGGATATTTTTGGGAAGTGAAGACATTTTGGCTGGTCCTCACTTTTTCAAAAGGCTGTTTTAGGGTTCAGGTTAGAATTAGGTTTAGATTAGGGTAAGGGTTGGGGTTAGGCATTTACAGTGGTGCTTGAAAGTTTGTGAACCCATTAGAATTTTCTATATTTCTGCATAAATATGAACTAAAACATCATCAGATTTTCACACAAGTCCTAAAAGTAGATAAAGAGAACCCAGTTAAACAAATGAGACAAAAATATTATACTTGGTCATTTATTTCATCTCTCATCTCATTATCTCTAGCCGCTTTATCCTTCTACAGGGTCGCAGGCAAGCTGGAGCCTATCCCAGCTGACTACGGGTGAAAGGCGGGGTACACCCTGGACAAGTCGCCAGGTCATCACAGGGCTGACACATAAACACAGACAACCATTCACACTCACACCTACGGTCAATTTAGAGTCACCAGTTAACCTAACCTGCATGTCTTTGGACTGTGGGGGAAACCGGAGCACCCGGAGGAAACCCACGCGGACACGGGGAGAACATGCAAACTCCACACAGAAAGGCCCTCGCCGGCCCCGGGGCTCGAACCCAGGACCTTCTTGCTGTGAGGCGACAGCGCTAACCACTACACCACCGTGCCGCCGGTCATTTATTTATTGAGGAAAATTATCCAATATTACGTATCTGTGAGTGGCAAAAGTATGTGAACCTCTAGGATTTGCAGTTAATTTGAAGGTGAAATTAGAGTCAGGTGTTTTCAATCAATGGGATGACAATCAGGTGTGAGTGGGCACCCTGTTTTATTTAAAGAACAAGGATCTATCAAAGTCTGATCTTCACAACACATTTGTGGAAGTGTATCATGGCACAAACAAAGGAGATTTCTGAGGACCTCAGAAAATGTGTTGTTGATGCTGATCAGGCTGGAAAAGGTTAGAAAACCATCTGTAAAGAGTTTGGACTCCACCAATCCACAGTCAGCCAGATTGTGTACAAATGGAGGAAATTCAAGATCATTGTTACCCTCCCCAGGAGTGGCCGACCAACAAAGATCACTCCAAGAGCAATGCGTATAATAGTCGGCGAGGTCACAAAGGACCCCAGGGTAACTTCTAAGCAACTGAAGGCCTCTCTCACATTGGCTAATATTAATGGTCATGAATCCACCATCGGGGCGGCACGGTGGTGTAGTGGTTAGCGCTGTCGCCTCACAGCAAGAAGGTCCGGGTTCGAGCCCCGTGGCTGGCGAGGGCCTTTCTGTGCGGAGTTTGCATGTTCTCCCCGTGTCCGCGTGGGTTTCCTCCGGGTGCTCCGGTTTCCCCCACAGTCCAAAGACATGCAGGTTAGGTTAACTGGTGACTCTAAATTGACTGTACAGTAGGTGTGAATGTGAGTGTGAATGGTTGTCTGTGTCTATGTGTCAGCCCTGTGTTGACCTGGCGACTTGTCCAGGGTGTACCCTGCCTTTCGCCCGTAGTCAGCTGGGATAGGCTCCAGCTTGCCTGCGACCCTGTAGAACAGGATAAAGCGGCTAGAGATAATGAGATGAGATGAGAATCCACCATCAGGAGAACACTGAACAACAATGGTGTGCATGGCAGGGTTGCAAGGAGAAAGCCACTGCTCTCCAAAAAGAACATTGCTGCTCATCTGTAGTTTGCTAAAGATCACATGGACAAGCCAGAAGGCTATTGGAAAAATGTCTTGTGGACGGATGAGACCAAAATAGAACTTTTTGGTTGAAATGAGAAGCGTTATGTTTGGAGAAAGGAAAACACTGCATTCCAGCATAAAAACATCTGTGAAACATGATGGTGGTAGTATCATGGTTTGGGCCTGTTTTGCTGCATCTGGGCCAGGACGGCTTGCCATCATTGATGGAACAATGAATTCTGAATTATACCAGCGAATTCTAAAGGAAAATGTCAGGACATCTGTCCATTAACTGAATCTCAAGAGAAGGTGGGTCATGCAGCAAGACAATAACCTTAAGCACACAAGTTGTTCTACCAAAGAATGGGTAAAGAAGAATAAAGTTAATGTTTTGGAATGGCCAAGTCAAGTCCTGACCTTAATCCAATCGAAATGTTGTGGAAGGACCTGAAGCAAGCAGTTCATGTGAGGAAACCTACCAACATCCCAGAGTTGAAGCTGTTCTGTACGGAGGAATGGGCTAAAATTCCTCTTAGCCAGTGTGCAGGACTGATCAACAGTTATTGGAAATGTTTAGTTGCAGTTATTGCTGCACAAGGGGGTCACACCAGATACTGAAAGCAAAGGTTCACATACTTTTGCCACTCACAGATATGTAATATTGGATCAGTTTCCTCAATAAATAAATGACCAAGTATAATATTTTTGTCTCATTTGTTTAACTGGCTTCTCTTTATCTACTTTTAGAACTTGTGTGAAAATCTGATGATGTTTTAGGTCATATTTATGCAGAAATATAGAAAGTTCTAAAGGGTTCACAAACTTTCAAGCACCACTGTAGTTGTGATGGTTAAGGTTCGGGTAAGGGGCTAGGAAGTGCATTATGTCAATAAGTCCCCACAAAGACAGAAGTACAAGTGTGTGTGTGTGTGTGTGTGTGTGTGTGTGGTATTGGATACTTTTTTTAAATCATCTTTTCATATCTTTACATCAGCGGCTGTTTGAGCAACTCTGCGTTTCCCATCAAGTGACAAAGTCGAGGCAGAGAGTCTTTCTAACAAAATGACTGCATTCCCTCTGAACACGATGGCCACACATTCAATTTGTCTTTCTTTCACATTCAGGAGCTGAACAGTCCCACTTTTGACAATTTCATCGTAACAGCTTTCTCAGCTTTATTGCTTTCCCAGTCTGAAAGCTCACATGCCAGCTGAGGTTCTTGCCCCAGGGAAGCTAGAACACCTTTGGACACAAGGAAAAATGCTATGGAACTTCATGTGTACAATTGTACACATTATGTCCGAAGGGAATAATAATAATAATAATAATAATTTTGAATATGGTTGAATATGGTTTACGATATTGCATGGTTGTCAAGACAACACGATGTCACATGTTGGAGACGTAAAACTTTGGCGCTAGTGAGCAACTGTGACAATTTGTCAACAAACATGGCTGTCAGGTTTGCTTCGTTAAACACGGAAGATTTCGAGAGAATTTTGAAAGAGAAAGATGTGTTGAACACCCAAAAGGAATGTGTCTTCGACTCATTCAATATCATGCTTAGTGAATGTAATATATCTGATATACCACGGAAAAAGCCAGCCAATATCATTTAAATATTCTTAAAGTAGTTTTGTCTGCAAGGCAAATCACAGGTTTAGGTATATTAATACACAATCTAAAACATAATGTTAAGAAGAAGACTTTATTTGTCACATCCACACTCAAGCACAGTGAAATTTGTCCTCTGCATTTAACCCATCTGAAGCAGTGAACACACACATACGAGCAATGAGTACACACACATACCCAGAGCAGTGGGCAGCTATGCTACAGCGCCCAGGGATCAGGTGGGGGTTAGGTGCCTTGCTCAAGGGCACTTCAGCCCAATGTCACCCCCCCCCCCCCCCCCCCCCCCCCGTTAACCTAACCGCATGTCTTTGGACTGTGGGGGAAACCAGAGCACCTGGAGGAAACCCACGCAGACACGGAGAACATGCAAACTCCACACAGAAAGGCCCCCATCGGCCACTGGACTCAAACCCAGAACCTTCTTGTTGTGAGGTGACAGTGTTAACCACTACATCACCATGCCACCCTGTTATAGTTTCTATAGAGGCAGCTAATCCACATAAATGTTCCACTTAATAGCCTACCTAATAAACCTATTATTTAAAAATAAACAGATTTAAAATGTGCTGTTACTTTGCAAAAAAAAAAAGATTAATATTGTGAAGCTTTGTTTAAGATGTTTATTTATCATTTATTGAAGGAATCTCTAGTGTCAGGTCTTTGTAAGACTCAGTTAACGAAGTATGTTTTCTGCCACAAAAGTATAAGAGTATAATAAAACACTTTGGAATGTGCTGGTACAGGAAAATAATCAACTTCAGGGAGTTCACAGTAATTTCACTTCATAACACCACCCTGTCAAGTGAAGTCAAAGTCCCTCTCACACCAGAATCTGGTCTTCCCAGGCAGTCTCCTGTCCCAGTACTAGCCAGCTCTTTGAGGCACATGGGTGCGACGCCTATCTCCATTTCCATAGCCCTCTGCCTCTTTCCTATACAGCTAGGGTTACAGTGGGGGGCTAGTCCTCTGGTAACCGCGAGAGTTTGACTTCCCCGCTCGCATCTGTATTGCAGCATTCCTTGCCAGGTGGCAGTAGGTACCATTTTTATGATGGTCTTTGGTATGACCTGACCGCAAGTAGAACTCATGCTCTCCCAGTTGAGAGGCAGACATGCTAACCACTAGGCCATCTCGCGATCTCACCACCCTGTTGTTGATCATTTTTCCATAACAGCATGCTCCCCAAGTGTTTTATCAGGATGACTTGATGCCCAATTATACCTGTTTTTCTGATCCAATTGAAGAATATAAATACAAAATAAATTACAGAAACTTTCTCCTGATACCATAGATGACAGCTTCCTATATAGGACACATAAATGCTCGACATAGTTTGGTAAACTGGCTGTTATTTTACGGTACATACAGTCCTTCCCTGCTGCTTAATTGAGCCACCTGTACATTATTCCACGCAATGGTATGCAATGGCCCTGTTGGCCTCTTTCTCTATGCTTCTCTAATGAAAAGCCAATTAGCCAACATTATCATGATGGTGAGGAAAAGGAGCAAAGCGTGGGTGCTAGCGTCATGAGAGGGAGTTCAAAACACAAAAGCAGGTGTTGTGGGCCCTCTGAGGCTCATCACATGCCATTATTTATCCTTCTCACTCATTTCCTGTACTGTCAGGAACCAGGCTCTTTGTGATATTCTCAGACAGGATATGTTATCATTTGCCAGGGCCTGTATATTCTTTCTGCTTGTCTCAATAATGAATGGACATGGTTTAAGTATGCAATTTGTGTGCTGGATAGAAGTTAGTTACAAAACATTTCCCAGACCATGAATCTCCTTGTGTTTTTTCAGATCTTCTCAGCATTACATCTAATGAGCAATAACATTTATCCTGATGGCGGCATGGTGGTGTAGTGGTTAGCACTGTTGCCTCACAGCAAGAAGCTTCTGGGTTTGAGCACAGTGGCCAACAAGGGCCTTTCTGTGTGGAGGGTGTATGTTCTCCCCATGTCTGCATGGGTTTCCTCTGGGTTCTCTGGTTTCCCACAGAATCCAAAGACATGCAGGTTAGGCTAATTGGTGGCTCTAAATTGACTGTAGGTATGAGTGTGAATGGTTGTTTGTCTCTACATGTCAGCCCTGCAATGACCTGGCGACTTGTCCAGGGTGTACCCTGCCTCTCACCCTTAGTCAGCTGGGATAGGCTCCAGCTTGCCCGCAACTCTGCGCAGGATAAGTCTCATCTCATCTCATTATCTCTAGCCGCTTTATCCTGTTCTACAGGGTCGCAGGCAAGCTGGAGCCTATCCCAGCTGACTACGGGCAAAAGGCAGGGTACACCCTGGACAAGTCGCCAGGTCATCACAGGGCTGTCACATAGACAACCATTCACACTCACATTCACACCTACAGTCAATTTAGAGTCACCAGTTAACTTAACCTGCATGTCTTTGGACTGTGGGGGAAACCGGAGCACCCGGAGGAAACCCACGCGGACACGGGGAGAACATGCAAACTCCGCACAGAAAGGCCCTCACCAGCCATGGGGCTCGAACCCGGACCTTCTCGCTGTGAGGTGACAGCACTAATCACTACACCACCGTGCCGCCCGCGCAGGATAAGTGGTTATGGATAATGGATGGATTTATCCTGATAATACAACAATGTTTTTTTTTTAATATTTACAGGTAACATGAAGAGTTTCTGAAGACCTATCTGGTAAGATGGAGACACAAAATCGGATCCTGGTATCTGGACTCACAAAACCGTGGGGCAACAATTCCTTTCTCCAAGGCAATTTGGGCTTTACTGGCACCCCTCCACTCCCAAATGATACATTCCTCCTTAATGGCTCTCTGCAGAACTGGACGGAGAGCTACAACATGGACTTCATGCCAAGTGTTGCTGGTATCCTTATTCCTCTGATCTATATAATAGTCTGTGTGGTTGGTTTAGGGGGCAACACCCTGGTCATCCACATCGTCTTGCGCTACTCTCAGACCCAGTCCGTGACAAACATCTACATCTTGAATCTGGCCATAGCTGATGAACTTTTCATGCTTGGCCTTCCCTTTCTGGCTGTCCAGAATGCTCTTCTGTCCTGGCCATTTGGGTCACTGATGTGCCGTCTGGTTATGACTGTGGATGCTATCAACCAGTTCACGAGCATCTTCTGCCTGACCGTAATGAGTATTGACCGGTACTTGGCAGTGGTCCATCCTCTCCGGTCTTCCAGATGGCGCCAACCTCGAGTAGCCAAGACAGTCAATGCCACAGTATGGGCAGTTTCCTTTCTTGTTGTACTTCCAGTTGTGATTTTCGCTGATGTGTTACAGGACGATGGGAACTGTAGCATAGTATGGCCTGAACCTGCAGAAGTCTGGAAAGCCTCGTTTATTGTTTACACAGCAACTGTAGGATTCTTTGGCCCTCTGCTAGTCATTTGCATGTGTTACCTGCTCATTGTAATCAAGGTCCGCAGCTCTGGACGCAGAGTCCGAGCCACATCCATCCGACGGCGGAAATCTGAGCGGAAGATCACACGAATGGTGGTGATCGTGGTAGCTGTGTTTGTGTTTTGTTGGCTACCATTCTACATATTAAACATCGTCAACCTGCTAGTGCTGCTTCCTGGAGAGTTCAGGGGTCTATACTACTTTGTGGTGGTCCTTTCATATGCCAACAGCTGTGCTAACCCCATTCTGTACGGATTCCTCTCTGAGAACTTCAAACGAGGCTTCCGGAAAGCTCTGTGTCGTTCAACCAGGCGAGTGGAAAACCAGGATCTACAACAGGGTACTGTCGGAAACCATACTCTGCCTCTTGAGGAAATGAAAAAGGACCTCGAGCTGACAAATTGCCTAAAAGAATCCTGCGAACAAATACAGCAAAACAGTGAAGAAGAAGAGGAGGAAGTTCAGGATGCAGATATGGGTTACATAGAGAATGCCACCCAGATGACAGAAATCTGTAGTTCTGTAAAGAATGGCTGCGGGAATAGGCACAGGGAGGGTACTAGGACCATAGACTCATGTATGGTTGATGCCAAGGAAGCAGGTCCAAGTTATGGAAACAGAACTGGGGAAAATGGAGAGTATATTAGTCCAACCTATGGACATGTTGTTAGTGTCAATGGATCTCAAATAGGAAGCATCAAACCAGTGGCAGAGGAATTGGGAGACACTGTTCTGGAAATCAGTTATTTGTAAAACTGTGCAACCTCTCGTAATATCCAACAAAAGTGAAATACTCAGTGATGCCAAAATGTAGAGTTTCTTATTCATTATCAGCAAGTGTCTTATTGTCTTTAAATGTCTCTTGGAATTTTTTTGTGTGTGTGTGTGTGTTTCATAAACTGGAATGTACAAAAAAAACAAAGTGAAACAATTAGAGCAGGGCCTTTCTTTCCAAGTACCAGAACCGTTGGTACCAGAAGACTGTGACTGTTCTTTTTTCCATTGGTTAACCAAACTACAAAACTGAGAATCTGTCAAAACAATCTGACAAAAGACACAAGTCAGTCCAGGTACTTCTTTCACAACGTGCATTGAAAGTACAATAGAACCACTAGAACCAGAGGTTTTGTTCATCCCTGTTTGGGCCAGTTCCTCTCAAAGCAGTTTTATTGTGCTTGAGCAGACTGGGTTCCCTTTGAAAGCTTGAGTTAAGCAGGTTTTAACCTGTTGTACCAGAGCAATGTTCTCTACGTACTGTATATGTTTATACATCTGGCTCTTTTATGCTCTAAGCAGTGTATAGAATAACAACGATACATGCACTTTCATGAGATATTGTTATTCAAAAGAGACTTGGAGGCAAGGCTAATTAACAGTTATTCCATGAAATCGAGTCGTACATGAGCGCTGAGTCGGCTATAAGCCACGTACGATGAGATTGAGTGGAATAACTGTTTTATTCTATTCACATTCACTGGATTTTGAGAAACAGAGCATTTGTATTTTTATTTTTTGCAAATTCGATAAATAAAAACTTTATACAAAACATCCGACAAAGTCATTTCCGCTGACAATGTAAACAAACTGGTGAAATGACAGTAGCGATTTGTGAAAAATGCGAGAATAATAGTTCTTGAAAAATAAAAAAAGATATGTTCTTACCATCACATACTTTTATTCTATATTTTGTTGCTTTTTTTTGTATTTTTTGGGGTTTAGTTTTCAAGTAGAGATTTTATTTCATCCTCGGTTGGTTCAGTAACACGCTCCGACATTTTGTTTTTCTCTCCTCACGGTATATGAGCTGTTATCCTAGTAGTACAGCAGCCAATCAGAGCATGCAATTGCTCATATCCAGTGAATGTGGATAGAATAATGTCTTATGCTTCACTTGTATTACTGTATAGTATATTTATACATTCTTATAGTATTGTGTAAAGGGCATATTGTAATGAATGTTACAGATGTTATATGTTCATATTTCCAACATTAAAACTACCTAACGTAAGTTGGGGGGTGGGGGGTGGGGGTTTGCATTTTTTACAAACTGATGCTGGTGAGTAAATGAAGCACTGATTTGTAATGAGATTTACACAGAGTTTGCAAGCCATGCCCTGGGCAGAATGAGGTGTCTTAGTGCTTGCTTATGAAGACATGAACACAGTCTCTGCTCTGCTTTTTATGCTCATTGTGTGCTTGTTTGTGCTGTGTAATATTTTATCTCTTTTGTTCTGATCTTTCAAAATAAATTTCACAACCAAAGTTGACTGTCCAAATACCTTCAGTTGATTAAAGTAAAAAAAAAAAAGTGAATATAAACAAAACAGGGTTTTTAAAATGTGTTGAAGTGAATAAATCAAGAAAGTTCACTTTTCCATAAAATAAAATACATTGGGGAGGGGGGGAAATCAACATAAAGTGACTTTATTAGGTGTTGAACCACAACGAACCACCAGAAGAGCTTCAATACACCTTTAAAAAGTGCCGTCAAAACAATGAAGGACTAAAGGTTAGAGGGATGGCTTTAAGGAACAAGTCAGTGTGTGTGTTGGGCTCATTTCTCATTGCATCGTCAAGTTGCAGAATAGGTTTTGGTTATTAATTTAAAAATTGGTGTTTGTACCAATAATTTGTTGTTTGTATTGTAAAATGCATATTAGGGTGCATCAGTTGCCCTCACTTTCATAAAATCTGATGCATTTTTGTTTGGGTGTTCCTTTTCACCAATAAAGACATCCTGTAAAATTTTTTGACCATATTCAAAAGTCTAATGGTGGCACCATGAGGTTCATTTTTTGCCAAAAAACGCTTATTTTATGTTTTCGTGTAAGGTTTGAATCACAATGTTGGACTCCATTTATTGATTTCTTGTGACCCAGAGATCATGTTAAGAACCTTTGCAAGGGATTGAGAAGCATTAATGTGATTCATAATACATTTGTATTGTTTAAAAGTAGTTGAACAATGATTCAATGAACAGCTAAAACTCAAACTGTGCTTGATAATATATTTAGAATATGTATTAAAAATGTGTATCTAAGATATTTGGTATACTCTATAAGGTGCCATAATGTTTCATGAAAAGTGATCGAAATTTTGTCATAAAAGTCATAAAATTGCAGCTTTTTCCATAACTTTGAGCTCCTGGTGCCACCATTAAACTTTTGAATTTTGTCAAAATATTTCACCCAGTGTGTTTTCTTACCAAAAGCAACATAAAAACAAAAATGCATCATGATCGGAGGAACTTTTCATTTTTAGGGGGCAACTGATGCACCCTAGTGCATATAAAATCATGAAGAACTAGAAGGGCACTTGGTAGAGCGCATACCTCCGCCAAGCCACATTTTGATTTGCGTCAAAATCTAATGAATTGTTCTTTGGCCCATGGCTCATCTTTCCTCCAAATTTCATCAAAATCTGATTGCTACTTTTTGAGTTATGTTGGGAACAGACAAAAAATCCTGGATCTGCATACATATCTGGATCTTGGATCCACATACATATCTGGAATTGCATTAAAATCTAATCAAATGTTCCTTGGCTCATGGCTCACCTTTCCACCAAATTTCATCAAAATCCATTCACTACTTTTTGAGTTACACTAGGAACAGACAAACAATCCTGGATCCGCATACATATCTGGTTCTTGGATCCACATACATATCTGGATTTACATTAAAATCTAATCAATTGTTCCGTGGCTCATGGCTCACCTTTCCACCAAATTTCATCAAAATCTGTTCAATACTTTTTGAGTTACATTGGGAAAAGGCAAACAAAAAAACAAACGGAGGCGAAAACCACCTCCAGCAAAATTGGCAGAAGTAATAAAAAGAAATATGCACTCAAATGGTGCAACAAAAAAAAAAAGTGGATGACTGGCTCAGGATTCGCAAATGCAATCTCCCAAAGATGGCACAGCCATCCGTGGACAGGGGCCAAGGCAGCAAAATTGGCTCTGCGCTTTAGATGGGAAGGATGGCATACTTTCATAATCTGTGAACTCATGGATGTGGAAGAGGGTTGATAATACTTGCCTCTAATCGTGTGACACAGCATGAATCACAATTCAAAAAGATTTGGTTGGCTGGGTTATATGTCTCAGAGGAAGCACTTCACCCCAATTGGTAGATGTCAAAAGATCTGGAAGAACTGCCTGGTGGATGGGAACTCAAAAAGTAGTGAATGGATTTTGATGAAATTTGGTGGAAAGGTGACTAAATTGGAGAGTAATTTTTTTTTATTAAATGAATAAATAATAAATGGAAAAACTGCTTAACCTCTAGGGTTAATGAATCAAATGATTCAGTTGTTCATATTGATTAAAACCAGTCTCCAACTCGAACTTAACTCATGGCAGTTCTCCAATGACATGCTGATAGTCTGAGATCAATTTGTGTTCTGGAAATTGGCCCACAGGGATTAGAGATTCCAGGCTATCTAATCCAAAGTGTCTCTTGAACCCCACTAAAACAAGTCTCTGAGAAGATTCACTTGAGTCTCACTCGTGTCTGTTAGATAAGACTCATTAGCTGAAAATGTCCAGTTCTCTGTTGTCTCATGTCCAGGTGATCGCAAGGAAATTGAGGCTGACCAATGACGAAAGAAATCAAGTGGTCCTCATGCATCTCATTTTTGGAATGTTGAAGTAGTTTCGTCTCATCTCATCATCTCTAGCCGCTTTATCCTGTTCTACAGGGTCGCAGGCAAGCTGGAGCCTATCCCAGCTGACTACGGGCGAAAGGCGGGGTACACCCTGGACAAGTCACCAGGTCATCAGATGGCCGACACATAGACACAGACAACCATTCACACTCACATTCACACCTACGGTCAATTTAGAGTCACCAGTTAACCTAACCTGCATGTCTTTGTACTGTGGGGGAAACCGGCGCACCTGGAGGAAACCCCCGCGGACACAGGGAGAACATGCAAACTCCGCACAGAAAGGCCCTCGCTGGCCACGGGGCTTGAACCCGGACCTTCTTGCTGTGAGGCGACAGCGCTAACCACTACACTACCATGCCGCCAAGTAGTTTCGTGTGAAAAGCAAATGAATCATTGTTTACGCATTTCAAGTGAAGGAAACCAGATGTTCCACGTACCGTAATACGTACAGCATGGTGCAAGTTTGGCCCAGATATGTATGCATGATTAGAATGGAAAGGATAGAAAACATGATTAGAACATTATTTATACATTGTTCATTCATTTAATTAAAAGTAATGCAGAATACAAAGAAAAACGCATACAGTCCTTTCTATACTTTGTCCCATTTTCATCATTTTCTAGATTGTGTATGAGTGTGTTTCATTTAATGGCATAAAAAGCGCCTCTCTTTTCGCACCTGCTTAAACAGCAAAGTGTTTCAAGACCTTCTATAAATATTAGCCTACGCTTAGACAGGAAAGGTGAGAAAAAAATTGATGTTTGAGAGTCTGAGACAGCATTAATGCATGTTGCTTTTTGTGTGCAAAAAGCAACTGACTCATTACTGAGAAATTTAAAGTGACAGGAACCAGATGGCCTACTAATACTGCAAGCTGCAAACGGCAGTGCTAGGCAAACGGATTTATTTTTTTTTTAACCACATCTAAGGACATGCTTTTATGTCTCAAAAATGTTCATTACTCATATGAGTATATATATGAAAGGCAAAACACCTAAATGCAAAATTACAGTTCTGTTGTATTACAAAGTAACTCCAAAAACCTAAATATCCCATGTACTAGTGCATCTCAAAATATTGGAAAATTGTGAAAAAGTTAATTATTTCATAACTTAATTCCAAAAGGTAAACTTTCATATATTCAATATTCATGATATGTAAAATGGAATATTTCAAGGCTTTTTTGTTTTAATTTTGATGATTATGGCGTATAGCTCATGAATATCAGAAATCCAGTATCTCAAATTATTACAATATTTCATTTTGAGTTTGAGTAAAACAGTATAAATACAGTGCATGTCTCGATCTCGTTCAGTACACACAACCACAATCATGGGGAAGACTGCTGACTTGACAATTGTCCAGAAGACGATCAGCGACATCCTCCACAAGGAGGGTAAGCCACAGAAGGTCATTGCTGAAAAGATTGGCTGGAAAAGGTGCGCAAGCAAAAGGGATGACTGCAGCCTTGAAAGGATTGTCAAGAAAAGTTGATTCAGGAACTTGGGAGAGCTGCACAAGGAGTGGACTGAGGCTGGTGTCAGTGTATCAAGAGCCACCATGCACAGACGTCTTCAGGAAAGGGACTACAACTGTCACATTCCTGATATTAAGCCACTTCTGAACCAGAGACAACATCAGAAGTGTCTTATCTGGGTGAAAGAGAGAAAGGTTAAAGTTATTGTGTGTGCAGTGGGAGCTCAGTAGTGAAAATTCTGTGATAACTGGTATATACAAGTCAAATACCAGAACTGCCACAGAGTCACTGCAAGCAAGTTGCTCAACTGTCTTCTGAGTCAGTTATTATCTCATCCAGCCGACAGGCAATGAGCTTATCCCATCATGTGTTGTCCGTCGTCTGTCGCCTGGCCGGCATCGTCCACATTTCATGAAAATTGCTTCTTCTCTCTCGATTCTTCATGGATTTTTATTCTTTTTGGCAGGAAGGTAGGTCTGCCTGGGGTGCATATGGCTTCTACCCAAATTTGCATAATTGCAATTAATAATGAAGATATGGAGTAATTAGGCCCTAACGAGCAGTTTCCACACAAATCACTGCTTCTCCCTCAATTCTTCACCGATTTTGATTCTTTCTGACATGAAGGTAGGGGTACCTAGGGTGCATATAACTTGTACCCAGTTTTGCTTAATTACAATTATGAATGAAGTTCTGGGCTAATTAATCCTTAATGAGCAGTTCAACAAAAAATGCTTCTTCTCAGTCAGTTCCTTGCCGTTTTGGATTCTTTCTGGCAAATAGGGTGTATATACAACCCCGATTCCAAAAAAGTTGGGACAAAATACAAATTGTAAATAAAAACGGAATGCAATAATTTACAAATCTCAAAAACTGATATTGTATTCACAATAGAACATAGACAACATATCAAATGTCGAAAGTGAGACATTTTGAAATTTCATGCCAAATATTGGCTCATTTGAAATTTCATGACAGCAACACATCTCAAAAAAGTTGGGACAGGGGCAATAAGAGGCTGGAAAAGTTAAAGGTACAAAAAAGGAACAGCTGGAGGACCAAATTGCAACTCATTGGGTTAATTGGCAATAGGTCATTAACATGACTGGGTATAAAAAGAGCATCTTGGAGTGGCAGCGGCTCTCAGAAGTAAAGATGGGAAGAGGATCACCAATCCCCCGAATTCTGCACCGACAAATAGTGGAGCAATATCAGAAAGGAGTTCGACAGTGTAAAATTGCAAAGGGTTTGAACATATCATCATCTACAGTGCATAATATCATCAAAAGATTCAGAGAATCTGGAAGAATCTCTGTGCGTAAGGGTCAAGGCCGGAAAACCATACTGGGTGCCCGTGATCTTCGGGCCCTTAGATGGCACTGCATCACATACAGGCATGCTTCTGTATTGGAAATCACAAAATGGGCTCAGGAATATTTCCAGAGAACATTATCTGTGAACACAATTCACCGTGCCATCCGCCGTTGCCAGCTAAAACTCTATAGTTCAAAGAAGAAGACGTATCTAAACACAATCCAGAAGTGCAGACGTCTTCTCTGGGCCAAGGCTCATTTAAAATGGACGGTGGCAAAGTGGAAAACTGTTCTGTGGTCAGACAAATCAAAATTTGAAGTTCTTTATGGAAATCAGGGACGCTGTGTCATTCGGACTAAAGAGGAGAAGGACGACCCAAGTTGTTATCAGCGCTCAGTTCAGAAGCCTGCATCTCTGAAGGTATGGGGTTGCATTAGTGCGTGTGGCATGGGCAGCTTACGCATCTGGAAAGACACCATCAATGCTGAAAGGTATATCCAGGTTCTAGAGCAACATATGCTCCCATCCAGACGACGTCTCTTTCAGGGAAGACCTTGCATTTTCCAACATGACAATGCCAAACCACATACTGCACCAATTACAGCATCATGGCTGTGTAGAAGAAGGGTCCGGGTACTGAACTGGCCAGCCTGCAGTCCAGATCTTTCACCCATAGAAAACATTTGGCGCATCATAAAACGGAAGATACGACAAAAAAGACCTAAGACAGTTGAGCAACTAGAATCCTACATTAGACAAGAATGGGTTAACATTCCTATCCCTAAACTTGAGCAACTTGTCTCCTCAGTCCCCAGACGTTTACAGACTGTTGTAAAGAGAAAAGGGGATGTCTCACAGTGGGAAACATGGCCTTGTCCCAACTTTTTTGAGATGTGTTGTTGTCATGAAATTTAAAATCACCTAATTTTTCTCTTTAAATGATACATTTTCTCAGTTTAAACATTTGATATGTCATCTATGTTCTATTCTGAATAAAATATGGAATTTTGAAACTTCAACATCATTGCATTCCATTTTTATTTACAATTTGTACTTTGTCCCAACTTTTTTGGAATCAGGGTTGTAGCTTCTATATATAGCTTGTATATAGTGTATATAGCTTGCAACATTTATTGCACAAGGTGGTCCACTTTAGATCATTCCTTCTGGACTAGACGGGGCCGGAGTGAGCTACACTGTCATTGACAGTCTCGTTATGAATTGCTTTGGATAAGCAAGATGCAAAACACCGGGGTTGCAAGGTTTCACATTGTGTTGCATACTTTTAAACCAAACTACACAAAAACTGGAGCAGCACGGTAGTGTAGTGATTAGCACTGTCGCCTCACAGCAAGAAGGTCCTGGGTTCGAGCCAAGTGGCCGGCGAGGGCCTTTCTGTGTGGAGTTTGCATGTTCTCCCCGTGTCTGCATGAGTTTCCTCTGGGTGCTCTGGTTTCCCCCACAGTCCAAAGACATGCAGGTTAGGTTAACTGATGACTCTAAATTAACCGTAGGTGTGAATGTGAGTGTGAATGGTTGTTTGTCTCTATGTGTCAGCCCTGTGATGACCTGGTGACTTGTCCAGGGTGTACCCCGCCTCTCGCCCATAGTCAGCTGGGATAGGCTCCAGCTTGCCTGTGACCCTGTAGAACAGGATAAGCGGCTACAGATAATGGATGGATGGATGGATACACAAAAACTGCTGTCATTTGGCCTGGATACAAAGACCATGCACATGATGGGTAAAACCACCTTCATAACATAACAAAGCAGAATATGAAAACCTGTATCCCTGTTTTCTTGATATGTCAAGAATTTCTTGCTCATCAGTGATTTCAATTTTTAAATTGAATTCTTTTTTCATTCATTTAGTGTGTAATAACATAGGACCATTGTCATGCCCAATGTAACACAACGGCTCCTTCAATAAGGTTCTGTAAATATGATGCTCATTGTCGTCGGCTGTTCATCGCTAGCAATGATGACTGCTTCATTAGGATGCACAGAAAAGCAGATGGGCTGCGAGGCCTTCTTTCTCCTTTCCTTATGAAGTGCCTTGCACAGTACGGATGTCGTGCCCCCATCGTGTTGTTTCTCTGGACCGCCAGACCTGATGTCAAGTGGTGCACAAAAGTGCCACAGATCTGACGGGTATGGAAGTTGCCCCACAGTGACAACTGACTTGCCAAGTGATGCCATCCATTGGCCATTTGAGTGGCTCTTCCGCATGCCAACTGGTGGTGTGCCATTGACCTTGTTGGGTTCATCTGCCACGCTGCACCGAAACGCACCCTGCTGCCAGCATCTCATTGGTGATGTACTATTTAACCCATAGCTGGAACCCAGGCAGGTGCTACCACTCTGGGTCAGAGCGGACCTGGGAGCAATGGTGATTAAGGGGTAACTCCACTTTCCCCAATACTCAAGTCCTCCCGGACCTAAGACTCACCACCGGTTGCAGTTTAAAGTCATAGCCAGGACTAAGAATGACAGTATAATGCATTATGGATAGAAATAGAGAATAGAATAGGATGCAAATGAGCCTTCGACACCCATGACCCTGTCGCCAGTTCACCAGGTTGTCCTTCCTTGGACCACTTTTGGTAGGCACTAACCACTGCATACCAGGAACACCTCACAAGATGTGCCATTTTGGAGATGCTCAGACCCAGTCATCTAGCAATCACAATTTGGCCCTTGTCAAAGTCACTCAGATCCTTACGCTTGCCTATTTTTCCTGCTTTCAACACATCAACTTCAAGAACTGATTGTTCCCGTCTTGCTGCATAATATATTCCACCCCTTGACAGGTGCGAATGTAATGAAATAATCAGTGTTATTCACTTCACCTGTCAGTGGCCATAATGTTATAGCTGATCAGTGTGTATAATTAACAGTTATTCCACAAAATCAAGTCGTACTTGAGCTGATAGCTGATGAAGCACGTTGCGCCGAGTTGGCTATAAGCCACGTACAAAGAAACTGAGTGAAATAACTGTTTTATTCTATCCACATTCCTGATCAAGTTCCATTACCCATTCTATTTCTTGATAAACTTCGGAACTAATCAGAACTAGAAATGAAATGAGAAAAACCTCGTTATAACTTCATAGTATCGGAAGATAATTGGCAGATAAAAAGACAAACAAAATTCACTTTGTGGTTCACCAAGGTTACTGATCCGATATCAAGTAAGTGGTGTTTATTTTCAGAAAATTTACCTTTGATTATCACAGCTTTTGTTCGGTTCTTCTGAAAGGTCAAATGAAAGGTTTTATAAGGCTGTTGGGTTTTTTTTTTAGCTTTTTGGCAGATATTTAGGCTAAGAATTCCAGCCATTCAACAAGAGTTGGAATGAGTACTTATGTTTTTCAATTAATAATTTTTTTAAATAAATTTCTGACATAGGGCAGCACAGTGGTGTAGTGGTTAGTGCTGTCGCCTCACAGCAAGAAGGTCCAGGTTCAAGCCCCATGGCCAGCGAGGGCCTTTCTGTGAAGAGTTTGCATGTTCTCCCCGTGTCCGCATGGGTTTCCTCCGGGCGCTCCGGTTTCCCCCACAGTCCAAAGACATGCAGGTTAGGTTAACTGGTGACTCTAAATTGACCGTAGGTGTGAATGTGAGTGTGAATGGTTGTCTGTGTCTATGTGTCAGCCCTGTGATGACCTGGCGACTTGTCCAGGGTGTACCCCGCCTTTTGCCCGTAGTCAGCTGGGATAGGCTCCAGCTTGCCTGCGACCCTGTAGAAGGATAAAGCGGCTAGAGATAATGAGATGAGATGAGAAATTTCTGACATAGGGCGGCACGGTGGTGTCATGGTTAGCACTGTCGCCTCACAGCAAGAAGGTCCGGGTTCGAGCCCCGTGGCCGGCGAGGGCCTTTCTGTGTGGAGTTTGCATGTTCTCCCCGTGTCCGCGTGGGTTTCCTCCGGGTGCTCCAGTTTCCCCCACAGTCCAAAGACATGCAGGTTAGGTTAACTGGTGACTCTAAATTGACCGTAGGTGTGAATGTGAGTGTGAATGGTTGTCTGTGTCTATGTGTCAGCCCTGTGATGACCTGGTGACTTGTCCAGGGTGTACCCTGCCTTTCGCCCGTAGTCAGCTGGGATAGGCTCCAGCTTGCCTGCGACCCTGTAGAACAGGATAAAGCGGCTAGAGATAATGAGATGAGATAAAGTTCACAGCACTGTATTTTGAACAAAACCCTGATGCTGCTCACAGCTTGATGATATGCTTGTAAGAGATGAGGTGAGTATAATTGATAACATGTATATATGCTATATTTACTGTATGGACATTGTATCAGAAAACAATTTTATTTATAAGCAGTAGCCACGTGTACCCATAGGGTACCTATTTTGTTTTTCTCTACTCAGGGTATATGAGCTGAGTAGCCAATCAGAGCGCACAAGTGCTCATATCCAGTGAATGTGGATAGAATATTTTAGATATAAAGTGTAACTGTCCTTTCAATAATTAAAAAAAGGAGTTGTTGGCAAATTATGAAAAAGCTGCCAAAAAGATAGAAAATCAGATTTGGCCCAGGACTGTGTTTTTCTGTCGATATCAACTCCATTTCAATTTTAAGAAACTACCACCCATGAATTTCACCAAATAGCATGGAAATGATTATATTCATTTGTAAAAGCCGATTATCGATGCTTTTCGCACAGTCAGTCTGCCTGAACACGTCCACAACCTTGTGACAGTGAATGTCTTTGATCAAGTTGCTGGGGAGCTACATATTTTCACAAAATGAACATTAGGCTGATTTATTCAGCTTGTAATCAGATACAGGCTGGCAAAATGTCAGTGATGCTCCTGTGCTGCAGGCAGAATGAAATCTTGAAATGCAGTTTTCCCCCTTTTCTTTTAGGCAGGTTTTAAAATGTGTATCTCGAGACGGTTTGTGTGCAGATGGCAAGTGAAACTAGCTGCCCTACATATTCAAATGCGCACTACACCAATATGAGGGTGAGCTGACTATTTTTGACCCTCTCTTGAAGCACATGACCGATATGCTGTCATTTGGCCCAGATGTATATCATTTGAATGGAATAGATTTCACCTCCCAATATGTCAATTCATTCCTGAAACATTTCATCTCATCTCATCTCATTATCTCTAGCCGCTTTATCCTGTTCTACAGGGTCGCAGGCAAGCTGGAGCCTATCCCAGCTGACTACGGGCGAAAGGCGGGGTACACCCTGGACAAGTCGCCAGGTCATCACAGGGCTGACACATAGACACAGACAACCATTCACACTCACATTCACACCTACGGTCAATTTAGAGTCACCAGTTAACCTAACCTGCATGTCTTTGGACTGTGAGGGAAACCAGAGCACCCGGAGGAAACCCACGCGGACACGGGGAGAACATGCAAACTCCGCACAGAAAGGCCCTCGCCGGCCACGGGGCTCGAACCCGGACCTTCTTGCTGTGAGGCGACAGCGCTAACCACTACACCACCGTGCCGCCCTCCTGTAACATCACGGGCGATTGCTCTAAGACAACGAGGGAGGCTCATCCTCCTCTAAAAATGACGAACATCGTGTAGGATGAATTGCGCTAGGCTTATGTTATAGCCGACCTTATAACATTGCTATTTCAGATCCAGAATCATAGAAATATATGTGCTCAACCCAACTACAGTGTGAAATCATTCCGTTATAACTTTCCCCAGTTCGCCTAATGTGTGCGTGAGTTTTTCCCCCTCGTGACAGCGCGATGCAGCGCAGCCTCAGTGGACTTCAATGGCATTTGGGAGCTATGCGCTTTTCAAGATCAAAATGCAAGACGATTATTGGACAAATACTGCGAAAACGCCCGCCCACCGGACTCCCAGCCTCAGTGGACTTCAATGGCATTTGGGAGCTATGCGCTTTTCAATATCAAAATGAAAGACTGTTATTGGACAAATACTGCGAAAACGCCCGCCCATGGACTCCGAGCCTCACAGTGGGAGGGACATGGCAGTTTCCGTGAGGAGACTGGTGATTGGTGAAAGCGGCCGGATATTTTTCTTTGATTGACAGCTCGTTTCAAATATAGGCAGGCAGCGGTGAATTTCAGTTCAGTCCCATGCGGATTCGCAAGTGCTGTGGTGTATTGTAAGAGATCAGCTTACATTTCGATTTCATTCATTACATACGGTTTCTACCAGCTTTTTTAGTTTGTATATATTTTCATTGTAAATAAAGTGTAAATATAGTGTTGTCAAGTTTGCTATCTTAGTTCCAGAAATTTCGTTTATTTGAGTGACTGAACTTGAACTTGAGGGGGCTAGTCAGCTAGCAAGAAAGCTGCGCACGGATGCCAAGCATTGCTGATTTAATTTTGGCGAAGCCATTTGCCAGTCTTCCTTTCGAGGAAAAAATTAAAATTAAAGAGCAGGGTAGACCAACGCCTCAAATTGACTTGGTGAAAAAGGTAGGGAATAATACTCGTTCCTTTCAGCTCTCCTGGTACGAGAAAGTGAATTGGCTAACAGCAAGTGACCCACATCAACAACAGTAAATAGGCTACTTTAGTAATATGTCATGGATGAACCAAAAATATAGAATCTATTTAAAAGGTTTATGCTGAGTATATTATATTGGAATATATATTTTTCTGGATATGAATTAAACACAGCTACAATTTGGAAAACATTTTTAAACAAAAACACAGCCGAGAACATTTCACACTACAGACCTGGATTAAAAGTGAAGGGTTATCAAAATTGTCAATAAAACATTCCTCAGTCAAAATAAGTAAAATATAAGGAAAGTGTCATTGAATGAAATGTGTGGCACCCAGCTCTATGTTTGGCTCCCCAAGGTCAGTGCTTGTGCCTATTCCAGAACACTCTGCTGTTACTGCTGAGGTTCCTGACAAAGAGCTGCTTTCAATAATGATCAATTTTTAAACAACATGCCACAATTTTAAAAAATAAAATGTTAAAATATACCTCTCCCCCCCAACACCACCATCATGTATATTGGACAGTAGGCTAATGGGCCAAAAGAACCTGTTATTTCACAGTTTGTGACGCTGCCAACAATCAGCCAGATCAGAGGCAAGAGTATGGGCAAAATTGATGTGTTTTTTCTTTTAAAATCTGAAAATATCGTAAACGACCAGCCTCCCCTGTTTGAAAGACTACCAGCCGCCTCTGTGTAAAATGTGTGACTTTTTTTTTTAAGAAAAAAGAGCGAATGTGAATAATGCAAAAGGACTAAAGATAAGATCTTCTGCTCGATGCATTATGACTTCTCACCACTGTTGGTTTCAGTCAAGGAGAGTGTGCATGCTGCTCTGTGCATGTTTGAGAAGAGAGTTTGAGTGAATGACTCTCTCTAGTGGCAGCACATGACATTAAAACTTCTCTGCTGTTTCGATGAGATGTAAAACATTTATGCAAACTGTTCCCTTTACACAAATAAAAAAAACATCTGCAGCAGAGCCTGGAGCTATTACACTCCGTCAGAAGCTCTAAAATATTCAAATATTAAATTATCCTGTATTCCTAGTGGACCAACAAGAAGTTATTCGATTCAAACTGTAATTATATGGAGGAAACATTCATTAGGAATGGATCTATTTTGAGATTAACCTCAGAGATTGAACATTGTTAGCAATTTTATGTCGCCGCTTTACCTGGTCAGAGTCACGGTGGAAATGGAGCTTGTTTTAATATGTTATTGGTTCTATACTAACACCTCACTCACAGGGACTTGTGTGCACAGAAAATGTATATTCTCCGGTGGACATTTCACTATATTACATGTAACTGTAAATGGATAAAAAAAAGTACAATGTATTGAAATTATACAGTTAGGTCCATAAATATTTGGACAGGGACAACATTTTTCTAATTTTGGTTCTGTACATTACCACAATGAATTTTGAACAAAACAATTCAGATGCAGTTGAAGTTCAGATTTTCAGCTTTAATTCAGTGGGTTGAACAAAATGATTGCATAAAAATGTGAGGAACTAAAGCATTTTTTAAACACAATCCCTTCATTTCAGGGGCTCAAAAGTAATTGGACAAATTAAATAATTGTAAATAAAATGTTCATTTCTAATACTTGGTTGAAAACCCTTTGTTGGCAATGACTGCCTGAAGTCTTGAACTCATGGACATCACCAGACGCTGTGTTTCCTCCTTTTTAATGCTCTGCCAGGCCTTTACTGCAGCGGTTTTCAGTTGCTGTTTGTTTGTGGGCCTTTCTGTCTGAAGTTTAGTCTTTAACAAGTGAAATGCATGCTCAATTGGGTTGAGATCAGGTGACTGACTTGGCCATTCAAGAATATTCCACTTCTTTGCTTTAATAAACTCCTGGGTTGCTTTGGCTTTATGTTTTGGGTCATTGTCCATCTGTATTATGAAACGCCAACCAATCAGTTTAGCTGCATTTGAGCACACAGTATGTCTCTGAATACCTCAGAATTCATCCGGCTGCTTCTGTCCTGTGTCACATCATCAATAAACACTAGTGACCCAGTGCCACTGGCAGCCATGCATGCCCGAGCCATCACACTGCCTCCGCCGTGTTTTACAGATGATGTGGTATGCTTTGGATCATGAGCTGTACCACGCCTTCGCCATACTTTTTTATTTCCATCATTCTGGTAGAGGTTGATCTTGGTTTCATCTGTCCAAAGAATGTTCTTCCAGAACTGTGCTGGCTTTTTTTAGATGTTTTTTAGCAAAGTCCAATCTAGCCTTTTTATTCTTGAGGCTTATGAGTGGCTTGCACCATGCAGTGAACCCTCTGTATTTACTTTCACACAGTCTTCTCTTTATGGTAGATTTGGATATTGATATGCCTACCTCCTGGAGAGTGTTGTTCACTTGGTTGGCTGTTGTGAAGGGGTTTCTCTTCACCATGAAAATTATTCTGTGATCATCCACCACTGTTGTCTTCTGTGGGCGTCCAGGTCTTTTTGCATTGATGAGTTCACCAGTGCCTTTCTTTCTTTCTTTCTCAGGATGTACCAAACTGTAGATTTTGCCACTCCTAATATTGTAGCAATTTCTCAGATGGGTTTTTTTCTGTTTTCGCAGCTTAAGGATGGCTTGTTTCACCTGCATGGAGAGCTCCTTTGACCGCATGTTTTCTTCACAGCAAAATCTTCCAAATGCAAGCACCACACCTCAAATCAACTCCAGGCCTTTTATCTGCTTAATTGAGAATGACATAACAAAGGAATTGCCCACACCTGCCCATGAAATAGCCTTTGAGTCAATTGTCCCTTTAAAAACAGGGTGGCACATGTTAAGGAGCTGAAACTCCTAAACCCTTCATCCAATTTTAATGTGGATACGCTCAAATGAAAGCTGAAAGTCTGGACTTTATGTCCATGTCCATTATATAACTATAACTTGAATATGTTTCAGTAAACAGGTAAAAAAACAAAACTTGTGTCAGTGTCCAAATATATATGGACCTAACTTTAATGCTGTACATTACATTACAGGCCTTTAGCAGACGCTCTTATCCAAAGCGACCTACAACATACCCAGAGCAGCCTGGGAAGCAGTTGGGGTTCAGCCATTCCTAAGAATCGAACCGGCAACCTTTTGGTCCCAAAGCTGCTTCAACCAAAAATGGCTTAAAAATAATGAAATGAAATGAATGAACATTTAAAAAATACAGTAAACAGCAGTAAGCCAGGCACGGTGGTGTAGTGGTTAGCGCTGTCGCCTCACAGCAAGAAGGTCTGGGTTCAAGCCCCGTGGCCGACGAGAGCCTTTCTGTGCGGAGTTTGCATGTTCTCCCCGTGTCCGCGTGGGTTTCCTCCGGGTGCTCCGGTTTCCCCCACAGTCCAAAGACATGCAGGTTAGGTTAACTGGTGACTCTAAATTGACCGTAGGTGTGAATATGAGTGTGAATGGTTGTCTGTGTCTATGTGTCAGCCCTGTGATGACCTGGCGACTTGTCCAGGGTGTACCCCGCCTTTCGCCCGTAGTCAGCTGGGATAGGCTCCAGCTTGCCTGCGACCCTGTAGAACAGGATAAAATGGCTAGAGATAATGAGATGAGATGAGCAGTAAGCCATAATAAATGAAACAAAGTCAATATTTGGTGTGAGACGATCCTTTGCTTTAAAAAAAATAAAAAAAAGTCGTCTCATGTACAACAAGTGTTGCCAGGTAAAACAAACCTCGCCTAGTAGCACTTATGATGAATATGAAGATATCGCAAAAAAAAAGGTACCCTATGGGTACATGTGGCTATTGCTTATAAATAAAATAGTTTTCTGATCCCATGTCCATACAGTAAATATAGCATATATATTTACTCTATGAAGCAGTAGCCACAAAAGTGAAGCATAATCCAAATGTGAACAATTTAAAAATCACAGAAGTAAAATATACCAAGTGTCTGTACTTTATATTATTCTACTCTTACCTCTTACAGTTTTCGAAACTGAAACCTCCGAACCGAGGCTGACATACACATGTTGTTGCCATGACCGAAACTCTTATTTCATGGAAATGGCCTGGCGCTAGAGCTCAGTGGAACGCACTTTCCCTCTGTAATAAGCATAAACATGTCTGAAAGCGATTTCTTTAGTCTAGTCCATTTATTTTGAATGGTGAACCAAATTGTATACACTCACCGGCCATTTTAAACAGAACACGTGTATGCATATGCACAGTGCACGATGATTACATTCTTACAGCACGATGACATAGTGGTTAGTGCCTCTATATGAGGCAGTAGACACAACAAAAATTATCTTGACCTTTTTGGTGACCTTGACCGGATGACCCTCAAAATGTTGGAGGTTCTATTTGAGATCAATGCCCATCTATCCTGAAAGTTTCATGAAGATTGAGCCAGATGTTTTCCTGTAATATCGTTAACAAAAAACAAAGAAACCCGACCAAAAACAATACCCCACCCCCTGGTGGACTCCGTCCCGGGCGAGATAATGAGCCGTAGGTTTTACTGAACATCTTGCAGAACCAGCCACAGTTCTTCTGGACACTTTGTCACACTTGCATCTTCGTTTTGCACCAAAACCCAGTGGCCTTCATTATGCTTTCTTTTTTAATCTGAAAAGCGCTCTCTTATGTAATATGCTGCTCAGAGACAAACATTCTTTTTTCTTTAACATTGGAATTTTGTGCTGGAAAACAAACGTTTGGAACTCTAAAATGTTTTTGCAATGACTCAATGTAGAAGTCGTAAAATAGAAATCTAGAAAAGTTTGTATGAAAAAAGGGGGCCTTTTGCACAGTACTCTGTGTGTACGGGTTAGGGTGACCAGACGTCCCAGTTTTACCGGGACAGTCCTGATTTGGGGTTGTGTGTCCCAAGTCCCGACAAAAGTCTGTTGGGACACGGATATGTCCCGGTTTTCGCCACTTGCGACGTTTGCGAATGAGCAGCGTGGGAATCATTAGCGGAGAAATGTCTGCATTTACTATTTTGATGAATTGACAGGAATCGCAAACTTTCCTGGTTACTGCCCCCTGGCCCTGTGGCATGGGTGTTTATTTAGCCACATTATTCCAGACAACAGAACGTGTTGCCATGCAACAATAAAATAAACATTAACTGGCGCGAATGTTCTTTGTCTAGCAGCTAGCAGCAGTAATGCCGCAGCAATTATGCCGAAAAGAAAATGTACCTTTTCCAAAGATTTACAGGGCACCTACCCCTTCCTCCGAGAGGTGCAGAACAATGCGCACGAAGCCTACTGCACACACTGTAAGTGTTTTGTTCTTGTACTGAGTTGGGTAGCCTATGCTGCAAATGCTGTGCGCTCCTGTGGGGGCTTTCCTCAGGCTGTCGCCCCTCTCCTCCTTTACTGCTGTTTTGTTTGAGTGTATATTCTCAAATCACTTGTCTCTTTTTTGTTTCTGTTTAACATACCATTCTGACAGTTTGGCCATATTGCTGTGTTGAACAGCTTGTTGCACCTTCCATTAAAGTGTTCACTTTTGTACACATCTTCTTGCTTTATTCATTCAGTTGTGGGGAATGGTTAGTAAGGTTGATTCTGACCTAGGCTATGTTGAGGTCACATATCTACTTTTTAAGTTCATGCTATAGTGCATACAATTTTAGAGATATAGCCTACATGTGCATATGCATTCTTCTTGGTGTTCTCACAAACAGGTGAAATAAATCAGTTTAAATTTGGCCTATGGACATAGCCTGGCCTATTCTCAGCCATTACAAAATCTGTTGTCTGACCATAATTTAACTGATCTGTATACCACTATGCTACTAGATAACGAAACGCCTGTTTGTTTTATTTCATGTGAGATGTTGATAAATGTGAGCTTCAACAAAATGATAAGAGCACCTCTCTGAGTGTCATGTTTACGTAAAAAAAAAAAAAAGGCGTGCGTGCACAAGCATGGTCGCACGCAAAAGTGTCCCAGTTTCAGACTAGGGAAATCTGGTCACCCTAGTATGGGTCATTCTAGAATTCGGGGTACATTTCGCATGTCCAACATAAACCTTTTGTTATTTTCCACAAAAGAAATCTTTATTGAACCAGTTTTGAACAATCATGCAAATTATGACAAACTTTCACCAATAGTGATGCTTGATGTACATTTTAGACCCAATTTATCCATAAACATTAAATGACTCCCACCCCTCCCCCCACATTATTGGCTGTCTTCGACTCCGGATTCATCCATTCAACTTCAATAAACATGAAGTGATTCAGTCTAACAATCTGTTTTTTGGGGGGTTATTTTATTAACTGTTATAAAATCAATTGCATTGGAAGTTTATTTTCTATATTATGTGAAATTTCAGTGGTAAATATATATATATATATATATATATATATATATATATATATATAAATTATCCATTCCAATGTTCTTTTACAATACACATGACACGTGCACCGAAAGATGTCACTTCCTCTGCCAGGAAACTTCAGAAAGGAAGTGAGGTATGTTATGTTTCTTTTCTCATTAATTTGAACAAAATGCTGTGGATACACCAACAGTCGATTAATTATTCATCAAATCTGTTATTGTCATATTGGAGTGAATCTCTCACTCATTTAAAAAAAAAAACAATAATACAGTTAAAATCCATAAAATTATGTTTTTATACACGCCGTGTGGCAGCTAATTTGAAGTTAGCATGTGGAGCTACAACACAAAATGGTGGAAAATATCAACTCTGTTATCAGATCCGTTAAAGCTAGACGGCCTTTCGATTTCATAAAATCGGTGAAATTAAGTTCCCTCTGAAATTTGGTCACTGTGATATATGCTTATTTCTGCAATGTCTAAAAAAATATATATCAGGCCATTCTGTGGCTGGGAAGTTATTTAATTTGAGGGGATTCCCAAGCAAATAATGTGCATGAAATCGCTCGTTTCGCACAATCAAGCAGACAGAGGAAGTCCGTGTGTGTGCGCATGCGCAGATTTACCTTTGAGCGTGCACTGACAGTTCCATCATTCTGTCGCTAAACGAATAGCTGATCACACCGAGGTGCTCGCTGACCGCCGATATTTATTAGTTTGGTCCTGCGTTTCCTTTCCTTCGCAACATACCGTCTTTTCTTCTCGTTACAGTAGTCGGTCTTTCACGTTTCATTCGCGTCCTCCATTTTCCTCTCCTGTTTTAAATTTGTATCCCACAATGCCTTGCGCGAACGGGGAAAGCCTACCACGTGATGCATGATGTAGTATCTTGAATTGCGTCAGGGTGAAACAGGAAAAAATAGTGGAGAATTTAAGGCCACATGGCTCTAAATTCATTAATTGTTCTTTTTTTTTTTAAACTAATAAAATTGGAAGTTTATGATTCGAATTCAGTAGCTTTCAGTCCACTAAACAAAAATAATTGGGTGTCGGGGAAAATTATTTTTATGACCTACGCTTGAAAAATCTGAAAAGCAGTCTACCTTTAATGGATTGCCCAGTTTAAGGATAACAGAGTTGACGATGAACAGAGTCAACACTTGAAATGTACCCGCAATTATAGAACGGACCATTATATTATACTCGCAGGTTACCTGGCGTTGCCAGGGTTTTGTAAAATTTGACTCCCATGTCAAATTTGGCAAGGATCCTTCGAGAAATGATGTTAACCCAAGACAAACAAAAAAACAAACATCCACCACCCAAGGGCCCAAATATGTAATTTTTAAATTCTGCCAAATTGTGGTGATCTCCTGCACCTTCATGCCAAGTTTTGTAAAGATCCGTTGAGAGTTTGTGTTGATAAATGTAACACAAAGGGCATTGAGGGAGCGGTGGGTGGATGTTGTGCCTCCCAGGGACCTCCCTAGGGCCCATACATGAATTTTGCTTATATCTCCAAAATTACAGTTCATCCCCAGACCTACTTGCCAAATTTGGTGAAAATCTGCCAAGAAATGGTGACATTAGCAAACAAACAAACTTTGCTGCTTATTATATAGGTAAGTTGGCAAATTCAATGATAAGATGAATAAAACACTTCCGGACATACGGTTCAAGGAAAATAATCAACTTTGGGGTGGCAACAGTAACAGCTTCACGTTGGGCTGCATCATTAAGCCAGTCACTGATTATTTTCCTGTCATTTCCTTTATACAGACAATATTTGACGTCACTATACCAGACACAAAATCTCATCTCATTATCTCTAGCCGCTTTATCCTGTTCTACAGGGTCGCAGGCAAGCTGGAGCCTATCCCTACGGGCGAAAGGCGGGGTACACCCTGGACAAGTCGCCAGGTCATCACAGGGCTGACACAGACAACCATTCACACTCACATTCACACCTACGGTCAATTTAGAGTCACCAGTTAACCTAACCTGCATGTCTTTGGACTGTGGGGGAAACCGGAGCACCCGGAGGAAACCCATGCGGACACGGGGAGAACATGCAAACTCCACACAGAAGGGCCCTCGCCGGCCACGGGGCTCGAACCCGGACCTTCTTGCTGTGAGGCGACAGCGGTAACCACTACACCACCGTGCCGCCGACACAAAATGCATTATTTTCAAAAAATTAGCATTACCTATTATAGTAACAGTTGCTTCGGGTATAGGCTGAATGCTTGCATCACTCTTTAGCACATCCAAATATTTTATTTCAAAACAAAACCTTTTCCACTCTAGTTTTTAATTTGCCAGTCCTGTCCTAAAATACATTTTACTTTTAAAAAATTGTTAATTTTACGTTTCCTGGTTAAGCGGGTGAATGTTGCTCATGCACTCTCAATATCTGGAACTTTAATTCATCGCTTGCAACATAGTTCATGTGTTTTTTCACTTGCAAGGCTTTCAATACAAATTCTTTGAAAATTATTACATCGACTGGATTGAATAATTTGTTTTTATCAACATTCGAGATGCACGATCGCTTCCTGTGTATCAAATTAGACTCATCAGCACTCAAGATTGTGCGGGAGCAGATTTGTGTTCTAACTTGCGAAAACCTTTTGGACATATCATAAATATGAGAGTTCATCTTTTGTATGTAAATTAAGTTGTTACAGAATATTGTATATATTATTCAACAGTAGTTGAGAAAAGCAATAACAGCAAGCGGCATCTTCGTCTTTTTTATTAAAGTGAAACTCAAGTTATTTCAAGTCAAAGCTGCACATTATTGGTGCTGCTGGTTGTTCTGCTCACATTTTTATATCAAAAAATAATAATAATAAAAATATGGAGATTGATTCTTCCTTCATGAACACACAGAAATAAGAAGCATTTTTTTCCAGGATCTTGTGGAGAATTTCTTTCATCCTGTCTGTGATTTTGCTCGTTTATTCAGGCACAATGTCTCCAATCCACTTCAGGTAGGGAGGGTTCCCCTGATCGATGGGCAAACTAATGACCTCGGCCACTTCGTACGGATGATTGGACCTGCAGCAGAAAATCATATGGGTGATCATCCGAGTCATTCATCGCATGTGATGCCTTACCTGTCCCTGAAGAAAACAATCCCATACGAACACTCAAGCATCGTTTCAGACTGTTTTCAGATGTTATTTCTGTTTACGTATTAAAACAAATAAATTGCTAATATAACTTTGTATCTGCATGTTTTTCTCTCTCCCATGACAATATATTTAAAAAGAAAATCAGCACTTTAGCCTGATCTAATTAAGACCTCTAACAGATTCAAAATATTCTGAATTTTTACTTTTTTTTTTTTTATTTTCATAACATACATTTTAATAGTTTTGATGATCAAATGTCCTCAGTGTCTGTTGATATCAGTAAAAAAAAAAAGGCGTGGCCTCTATAGACCCCTTTCACTGGCGTCACCCGAAACCGGAAGCAAACAGACCCTGCGCCATTTTGGAAGACCAACAAACTCGTGATTAGGGGAAAATAACAGCAGCGGTATGTGAACTCACGAGAATAAAGTGGAGTGGCAAACGACTTAAACAAACAAATCTGAGCTGTTTTATTTATGATTTATTGGCCCAACAGTAGACTTGAAAGAAACCTGTGTGAGACTTGGCAAAAAACTGTGGATATAATGGATAAGTCCGTGCATGATCTGTGAACACTTTGAGGTAAGCAAACGCAAGAAATTCAGATTTAAAACATGCTAAAGTGGCCCCAAGTTGATAACTGTATGAGGAGCAAGCCTCCCAGACTTCTCATCTCATCTCATTATCTCTAGCCGCTTTATCCTTCTACAGGGTCGCAGGCAAGCTGGAGCCTATCCCAGCTGACTACGGGCGAAAGGCGGGGTACACCCTGGACAAGTCGCCAGGTCATCACAGGGCTGACACATAGACACAGACAACCATTCACACTCACATTCACACCTACGCTCAATTTAGAGTCACCAGTTAACCTAACCTGCATGTCTTTGGACTGTGGGGGAAACCGGAGCACCCGGAGGAAACCCACGCGGACACGGGGAGAACATGCAAACTCCACACAGAAACCCAGACTTCTACAATTTAATAATAATAATATAGGATGGTTTGGGGCTTGCTCGCTGCTGCCAGGTTGGTTGTTGAGTAGCCTGACTTTTTTTTTTTTCTTGCGTGTGGTATCATTGTTGACGTGAGGTTGTTTTTTGAACATGCCAATGCGGACACGATTTCCCCTGATGAGTTATGACTTCAGACGCGATGCGTGTGTGGAGGTGTGGAGTCCGCGTGATATGTGCGCAAGATAGGCTTCTCATGTGTTTGGAGATCCGCGCTCCGAGACAAGCGCAAGCACCCCCCAAGGGAAAAAAAAGGGACCCCCCGAAAATATCAGCATAGTTCGAACACTGAGTGTAGGCACTGGGTGTAAACAACAAATAGTTTACAATGTCTGGGTAGCAAACAGATGGCAGAATTGGTGTCCGGTCCTCCTTATGTTTCCATTCTGCCTTGCTGCGAGTCTTATCATATGGGTCAAACCCATCAATCACAGCCAGTTTCTCCACATACCGTGCCCTTTCTGCAGCTGGTAATGTACTCACATAACCAGAATTATCATCCATCGTGTCACTTTACTCTCGCTCGTACTTTGTTTTATATTGTGAGTGCATGTACTTGGTCTTCCAATATGGCGCCTAACAAAATCTCGCGGCGCGGTGATGTCATGTGAAAGGGGCCTATACCTTTCAGTCCTGGTAAAAGAGGCGTGGCCTCTGCGTGTCAGTCAGTGTCCGTGAAGGAGGCGTGGCCTCTGTGTGTCAGAGAAGGAGTGGTCTCTGTGTGCCAGTCAAGGAGGTGTGGTCTCTGTGTGTCAGTAGACATCGAATTGGTCCTCGGTGCCCCCCAGAAAAAAATAAAATAAAATAAATAAATAAAAACCCACCCCAGACTGGGCCCCCTCCCCTTTTTTTTGCCCAGGAGTGAACAATGCCTCCTTCACTGACGCTGACTGACACACAGAGACCACGCCTCCTTCACTGACTGTGAAGGAAAAAAAGTTTAATTAATAATAATAATAATAATAATAATAACTGAATAATTTATGTGACATTATATTCAGAAAGTCTGAAATTTTTCTTACAATTGAAGACGCTCCTGGATGCAAAAACTGAAAACCACTGCACTGACTGTAATATCAAAACAGTAATATTTATCTTATTAAATCTACGTATGTGTTTGATGATTTTGGCTTACCGAACATATTCAGCGAGGGCAGAGATCTTTGTCGTCCTCGTCTTAATCATCTACCAAAGACATTTTGAAAAGTATACATCTATCAGACGACGGTGTGGCTTTCTTTTACCTGAAAATGGATTCGAGATTGAATTGAACTCACCAGCAGCACTTCACTGTCCTCTTCGATCTTTCCTTGCCATTCATATCTGTAGAGACAGAACACACGAGTCCATGAAACTCAGACGCAACCCAAAGCCCAGTGGGCAGAAGTGAGAAGTGTGTAGCGGTAGAAGTCTCTGTTCATTACACTCGATACAGAAGAGACACAGGAGGGTGGAGAAGCACTGATGTGTAAAAGTGGACTGTAATTTCGGGGACGGTTACTCACACTGATGTGATTTTGGGCACGATGTTCACGCAGGCTGCCAGTTTCTTCTCCACTATCCCTCTGCAACACGAATAAACAAGTATATATTTCACTGAAATTCGAGTTAAAGGACATGGGACATGAAACAAATGTACGCTATATCAGTTTCTTTCCATTAAAAATATGAAATAATTGCATCAACAAATACAAAATTATCTATTAAATTCAGCAAAATCGTTATATTCGTGATGATTATATGGCATTTCTGCTCGAGCTCCGATATGCATATTTTACAACCGGAAGAGCCGCTGTCACGTGATCATACGCCACAAAAACTTTCGGGTACAGCACAAGCGGGTAGATGAATATGGAGAAGTGTGAATCGTGATGATGACGAATGTGACAAAATAGTTTTTGTGTCTTGGATGACAAGAAAATTGTTTCGTTTTTAGAGTGTTTAACGTACATTGAACATCATGGTGTATTGCGACCTCCCAGTCAGTCAGACGCGCTGTCACTCCTGTTAGCAATGTAGCTAGGCTCAGCATGGCCAATGGTATTTTTTGGGGCTGTAGTTAGATGCGACCAAACTCTTCCACGTTTTTCCTGTTTACATAGGTTTATATGACCAGTGACTAGTGCTGTCAAAAATGTCGCGTTATTAACGCGTTAACTTGACTCAATTTTAACGGCGATAATTTTTTTTTATCGCGAGATTAACGCTCTGTGACATGATGCCACGCCCCGCACAGCCAGAGTCCTCTGCCCTCCCCCGAAGAGCCACGGTGCTCGGCTTAAGTTTCGTTTTCCCCATCGGCGGCTCCAGCCCCACTTTGCAGTGGCTGTGACAAGACGTGTTATGCTCTGTTATGTTATGTTATCATTTTGCCAATAGAGTGCTTCGAGATCAGTGCGAACCCGGCGGCGGCCATATTGGAAGTCAAACGTCGCTGTGTCAGTGCATTGTTGTTGCTCAGCGAAGCAAAATGCCGAATACGTGCGTCATTGTTGGCTGTAGTAGCCGGGGGGAAAAGGGTGGCAAAAGCTTCCACAGACTCCCTAAAGTCGTGACAAACCCGGGAATTGCAGCACAGGAGAAAAGCGAGCGGAGGAGACGACAGTGGCTGGCTGCCATTAACCGATCAAATTTAGGACTAGACTGTATCCGGATTTGTTCTGATCACTTTGTGACAGGTAGGTTAAATTGTCTTGAATTTCATAGTTACTAAAATAAATGTGATACAAACTATTATATTTTCTATGTACTTTCAGCAATGATTAATGGATATATTTGTCACATTAGGTAGCTTATGTCTACTGCAGTGCATTGTTGCATCAAATGGCATTTAAGATCTAGGCCTAGTAATGTTTATGTACACATGCTGTCAGTACAAGTTACATACTAGGCCTACATTTTATTCACTGACTAAAATAATTGATAATTATGCGGCAACAAGCTGGGGTCAGCTTTCCATTCCTTCTCACTAATGCCGCTTTTCCACTACAAACGCGGCTGAGTTGGGCTGAGCCGTGCCGTGCTGAGTCGAGCTGAGCGGGGCTGTTGGAGTTGCATTTCGACTACAACCGCGCTGAACCGTGCTGGCTGGAAGTGGGTGGACACATTGGGTGGAGTTAGCGAAAGTGGGTGGACGTCACGTGATGTCGTTAAGCAGCGCAAACAGTGACATCAGTGAGCTTTTAAGCGGTAGTCTCACGACCCGAATAGTAAACAATAAACATGGAGGACATGGAGTCGTTAGTGTTGCTGGTCTTGGTGCTGTGGCTTGTTGTCACCGACAACGCCAACAGATACTGGCAAGA
The DNA here is from genome assembly GCF_027579695.1 of Neoarius graeffei. Classification (NCBI taxonomy): domain Eukaryota; kingdom Metazoa; phylum Chordata; class Actinopteri; order Siluriformes; family Ariidae; genus Neoarius; species Neoarius graeffei. The sequence goes on from NC_083572.1 coordinate 11,712,127, forward strand.
GCGTATAGATGAGGCGAGGCGCATAAGGCTTCATAATTCTCGTAATTATTCTTCTTCCGGGTTTACGGTGTTTACAGATCCCAGCGTGCTCACGGGGCGTGTGGGCACGTGAGGACACTCCTCCTCACCAATCAGTGCACAGGGGAGTGTCTGCTCACGCCCCCAGCCTCACTCGGCTCGGTTTGGCTCGCTTCAGCCCCACTCCAAAACCGTGCGAGTTCTATTTCGTTTCTACTGACCGCCAGAGGCGGTGCTTTCAGCACATGGATATCCATCACACGAACGTGCAGGTCGAGTAATAGTAACAACAAAGTCACGTGTGACCTGGGTGACGTCACCCCGTGACCCCGGCATAAAAGACCGGTAAACCCAGGAAGTGACCTCTTACATCTTCTCGCGTTTGCAGGTTGCGAGTTGGGTTGAAATTTGGACAAAGCGCTGTGGTAGTTTCGTTACCCGTAGGGTTGGGGCTGTGCTTATGCACCCTCCAAGAAACTGCGCTAAGTCCACCAACTCTTGTCGTTATATTCGTATTGATTTATTACTCCGTAAGCTGAGCGCTCTCGCTCGGTGGAGTTAGCTGATTAGCCCCCCGGGGCGGTGTCCTCACCGCTGGAGGCCGGCTTGTTTTCGCTTCAGGTAAGCGGGTTTCATTTATTTAAATTAAAGCGGCGTTCCTCTCGCCGCTGTTTATCAGTTCTGCGGCGCTCGGCGCCTATCCTTGTTAATATTATTAACCACCTTGTTTCGTGTAGCCTCGCCACCGGCCTGTTCACAGGCCGGCTGTCTTGTGTGTTGTATTCGTATTGATTTATTACTCCGTTAAGCTGAGCGCTCTCGCTCGGTGGAGTTAGCTGATTAGTCCTCCGGGGCGGTGTCCTCACCGCTGGAGGCCGGCTTGTCTTCATTCAGGTAAGCGGTTTTCATTCATTTAATTTAAAGCGGTGTTTCTCGCCGCTGTTTATCAGTTCTGTGGCGCACTGCGCCTATCTTTGTTAATATTATTAACCGCCTTATTTTGTGTAGCCTTGTCTCCGGCCTGCTCACAGGCCGGCGGTCTTGTGTTGTATTGTTTGTTACTCCGTTAAGCTGAGCGCTCTCGCTCGGTGGAGTTAGCTGATTAGTCCTCCGGGGCGGTGTCCTCACCGCTGGAGGCCGGCTTGTCCTCATTCAGGTAAGCGGTTTTCATTTATTTAATTTAAAGCGGTGTTCCTCGCTGCTGTTTATCAGTTCTGTGGCGCACTGCGCCTATCTTTGTTAATATTATTAACCGCCTTATTTTGTGTAGCCTTGTCTCCGGCCTGCTCACAGGCCGGCGGTCTTGTGTGTTGTATTCGTATTGTTACTCCGTTAAGCTGAGCGCTCTCGCTCGGTGGAGTTAGCTGACTAGCCCTCCAGGGCGGTGTCCTCGCCGCTGGAGGCTGGCTTGTTGTCGCCCAGGTAAGCGGGTTTCATTCATCTAAATTAAAACGGTGTTTCTCGCCGCTGCTTATCAGTGCTGTGGCGCACGGCGCCTATCCTTGTTAATATTTCCGACCACGGGTGTGTTCGCCCGGTCGTTTTTCATTACCGCCTGATTGTTTATTTTGGGCTGCTTACTTGGGGTGTTCTCGCCCTATTTTTTAAGTTCCCTTCTGCCAGCCAGGCGTCATGGACCTCTTCTCTCGCTGCGCTGCATGTGCCTGAGCGTGGCTGCGCGGACCGCCAGGCTGGCTCGGCTGGATTCTCCGTCTGACATCCCCCGGGCCTCGGGGGGACAGGACACGGTGTCGGCTGCAGCAGCGGGGCCCAGCAAGCGCCGTGGGTTCCCCCACACGTCTTCGCTTTTAGGCGAAAAAGAAGCGCTCGGGCGATTTGGCTCAGAAGGTGGAGGCGATGTCCACCGAGCTGGAGGAGATGAAGGCCCTGCTGGCGAATCTTCAGCCTCCGCCACAGGGGGCAGTGTTCCCGCTGCAGGGCCCTGGCGGCAATGCAGGACACCCCTACCTATGGCCTCCTGCAGATGCCCAACATTGAGAAGCGGCTTTCATTCATTTAAATTAAAGCGGTGTTTCTCGCCGCTGTTTATCAGTTCTGTGGCGCACAGTGCCTATCCTTGTTAATATTATCAACCGCTTGTTTTGTGTAGCCTTGTCTCCGGCCTGCTCACGGGCCGGCTGTCTTGTGTGTTATATTCGTATTGTTTGTTACTCCGTTAAGCTGAGTGCTCTCGCTCGGTGGAGTTAACTGACTAGCCCTCCGAGGCGTGTCCTCGCTGCTGGAGGCCGGTTTGTTGTCGCTCAGGTAAGCGGTCTTCATTCATTTAAATTAAAGCGGTGTTTCTCGCCGCTGTTTATCAGTTCTGTAGCGCACGGCGCCATCCTTGTTAATATTCCCGACCACGGGTGTGTTCGCCCGGTCGTTTATTTTTTATTTCCGCCTGATAGTTTATTTTGGGCTACTTACTTGGAGCGTTCTCGCCCTATTTAAGTTCCCTTCTGCCAGCCAGGTGTCATGGACCCCCAGACGCTGGAGGGGACGAGCGCGGCATCACGGGAGCTGTGTGACGCGGCTCCAGGCCTTTGCCTACTCGTCGCGGGAACTGGGCCGGCTGATGTCGTATCTCACCCTCGGCCGCCAGCAGATATGGCGGGCACAGTCCCCTCTGGCCGAGCCTGACCGGCGTGTGCTGCACTCTCTCCCTGTTGTCCCCGGGGAGCTGTTTGGCGAAGCCACTCAGCAAGCCCTGGATCGGAGTGCCCAGGTCATCTAGGCGTAACAGCAGTTCGCTGGCCCCCGCCAGGCCCACCACCATGGCAATGCTGCCCAGTCCTTCAGGGGGCCCACACCGACTCTGTCTCGGCCACGCACCCGCCAGGAGACCAGACGGGTTGATGACTTTCGCCACCCCACCACCTCCCGGACCCGCGGTGCTGCCCCCTACACCCAGTCCACTCCTCGTCGCCCCCATGGTGACCGACGGGGGCGCTCTGGACGGCGCTGACATCAGCGCGCCGGCGGTCGGCCGCTTTTCCAGCGAACAGCTCCAAAGCTGGAGAGCGTTGACCCCTGGGTGCTGGTGACCCTCACCGAGGGTTACCGCATCCAGTTCTGCCGCCGTCCACCACGTTTCATGGGGTCAAACACCACCGTGAGCCATCCGGGGAAGTCCCTCGTCCCCCGGCAGGAAATCGCCACCCTCCTGGAGAAAGGAGCAGTCTCTCCCGTCGACAGGCAGAGACAGCAAGGTGGGTTCTACTCCAGGTATTTTCTGGTTCCGAAGGACGGCGGTATCCGCCCAATCCTCGACCTGAGGTCCCTCAATTCCCACTTGAGGACCATGAGATTCCGCATGCTGCGTACAGTGGATGTCTTACACCACATTCAGGCGGGCGACTGGTTTGTCACCTTCGACCTGAAAGACGCCTACTTCCATGCTCCCATTGTGCCACACCACAGGCAGTTCCTGCGGTTTGCCTTCGAGGGCCAGGCTTCGAGTTCAATGTTCTGCCCTTTGGGATATCGCTGGCACCCCGTGTGTTCACCGGATGTGCGGCAGCGGCATCGGCACTACTTCAGGCAAGGGGTTTACGTGTCCTGCCCTACCTGGACGACTGGCTTGTCTGTTCACGGTCAGCAGCTCAGGCCCGCACCAACATCGCGACTGTGCTCTCGCATGTCGTAGAGCTGGGGCTCAGGGTGAATTACAAGAAGAGCTCGCTGGTGCCCAGCCGGGAGACGACTTTCTTGGGCATGCACCTGGATTCGAGGTCGTTGATGGTAACTCCCTCCCAGACCAGAATCCACAACATCCGCCTACTGCTTGGCCGCTTCGGACGGGGTAGGTCACTCGCCCTGAAGACCTTTCAGCGCCTGCTGGGCATGCTTACGGCAGCCTCCTCTCTGGTCCCGCTGGGACTTCTGGACTTATGCCGCTTCAGAGGTGGTTCAACGGTCTCCACCTCCACCCGGTGCTGCACGGGCGCAGCACATCAACGTGCTGGAGCTACGGGCTGTGTTCCTCGGCCTACAGCACTTCCTCCTAGGCCTGACCGGCAGACACGTTCTGGTGCGGACGGACAACGCTACGGTAGTGTACTACATCAACCACCAGGGAGGCACAAAGTCCCTCCAGTGCTTGGAAGTGGCTGGCCAACTTCTGCGGTGGGCCCATCGACATCTCTTGAGCCTGTGTGCCATGTACTTGCCAGGCACTGCCAACAGGGCAGCAGATCTGCTGTCCCGCCAGGACCCCGATCCCGGGGAATAGAGACTCAACCCAGCGGTGGTTCTCGCCATCTGGGAACGTTTTGGCAGGGCAGAGGTGGACCTCTTTGCCTGCCAGGAGTCGACACACTGCCCTCTGTGGTTCAGCCTCCACGGCCCCAGTCCCCTGGGCCAGGATGCGCTGGCGCATGCTTGGCCGAGGCAACTGCTGTATGCCTCCCCCCCTCTGCTGCTGATCGTGCCAACCCTACACAGGGTTGCGATGGACCACCACGGGCTGCTGCTTGTCGCCCCCCCCGGTGGCCGGGCAGAGTGTGGTTCCCAAGTTGCTGCAACTTCTGAACGGCGACCCCTGGTGCCTGCCAGTGAGGACTGACCTGCTATCACAGCTGGGAGGGCAGATCTGGCACCCGGATCCAGCCCGTCTGCAGCTCTGGGTATGGCCGCTGAAGGGCCGGACCCCCTGCGAGGTCCTTGTGAGCCGGCAGTGGTCAATACCATTGCAAGCTCTCGGGCACCCCCCACCAATGCCCTCTATGCCAACAGATGGAGGCTTTTCTCCAACTGGTGCTTAACTCGGGGGGAGGAGCCTACATGCTGCCCCCTGCCGACCATTTGACTGTTCCGCCAGTCTCTGCTTTGATAAGGGTCTTACCCCTGCCACCATCAAGGTCTATGCAGCTACCATCTCTGCTCAGCATGCCAGATTTGGGGGAAGGGCCGTGGGGTCCCACGCCTTGGTGGCACGTTTCTTGAAGGGTGCTCTCCGGTTGAGACCCCCCCGACGGAGCCGGGTACCCACATGGGACCCTCATTGGTGCTGCAGGCTCTCTGCGACGCACCGTTCTGAGCCCCTGCTCACGGCAGACATTTCATGGCTCTTCCTGAAGACTGCTTTTCTTCTGGCCATTACATCGACGAGGCGCGTCGGGGAACTACACGCGCTGTCAGTCAGTGGGGAGTGCCTGCAGTGGCACTCCGGCGACGGTGGGGTCACCCTGTGGCCTAAACCCCTCTTTCCTCCCGAAGACCCTCTCTGCTACCTTCGTCAACCAGCCCCTTAGCCTTGCGGCGTTCGAGGCGGGCCATGGTGAGAGGTCGGAACTTTTGTGCCCAGTTCGCGCCCTCAGGGTGTACGTGTCGCGTACAGAGGGCTCCCGTAGGAGTGACGCCCTGTTTCTGTGCCACACAGGACCGCCGAGGGGTCTGGCGCTCTCTAAGCAGAGGCTATCCAAGTGGATAGTCGAGGCCATATTACATGCCTACAGGCACAGTGGCTTCCCGATTCCTCCGGCTGCCAGGGCGCACTCTGCACGGGGCGTGGTAGCCTCATGGGCATCACTGAAGGGCGTGCCCCTTTCAGACATATGCAGCGCAGCCTCCTGGGCTTCCAGCTGCACCTTCACCAGGTTTTACCGTCTTAATGTCGTCCCACATAATCCTGTGGCGACGGCTGTCATTCCAGGCCCGTCGCAGCAGCACTGGGTACGGGTAGGCACTCCTCATGACCTGGTTGGTATTAGTCATCCATGTGCTGAAAGCACCGCCTCTGGCGGTCAGTAGAAACGAAATAGAACGAGGGTTATGTATATAACCGCGGTTCTATGAGTTTCGGATGACCGCCAGAGCTTGGCAGTCACTCGGAGTGTACACGAGAAGATTTGCCAAGAGGTCACTTCCTGGGTTTACCGGTCTTTTATGCCGGGGTCACGGGGTGACGTCACCCAGGTCACACGTGACTTTGTTGTTACTATTACTCGACCTGCACGTTCGTGTGATGGATATCCATGTGCTGAAAGCACCGCCTCTGGCGGTCATCCGAAACTCATAGAACCGCGGTTATATACATAACCCTCGTTTTAGGGGCTAAGCAGGGCTGAAGCGAGCTGAGTCGTGCTGTTTTTTGGTAGTCGAAACGCGAGCCGTGTCGGGCTGAAGTGAGCTGAAAAAGGGTAGTGGAAAAGGGCCATAACAGTGTATGGATCTACATTCCCAATGAAACGTACCTTCTCAGCATAACGCTCCCGTGCCTGCTTATCCAAACTTTCACAGTAGTGCTCCATCACTTCAGATGTCTAAATTCTTAAAAAAATCAAAGCTTCTAAGCCCTCTAACGCGGAAACGAATCGGTGAATGTTTACTCTAGGACGTGTACTCTATGCGCGCTCTGGAGCGAGTGACTTCCAAGATGGCCGCGCCGACCGCATGGTTACTATTTTTAGCATCATCTCGGAGCACTCTATATTTTAGAGACCCCCCAACATTTCCCAAATCATGTTTTCAAGGGATCTCATGTCTGTTTCAGGGGATCTCGGATCCCCCGAGTACCCCCGTAGTTCGAACGGTGAGCAAGCCCATTCACTTTTTATGCTAAGAGAATTACAATGGTTTTTCATGTGACAAAAATGTGCGATTAAATTGCGATTAATCGCGAGTTAACTATGACAGTCGCGACATTAATCGCGATTAAATATTTTAATCGCTTGACAGCACTACCAGTGACATGAAACAAAGTTCAGTTACACAAATTGAAACGTGGCGATTTTCTATGCTATGGAAAGTCCGCACTATAATGACAGGCGTACTAACACCTTCTGCGCGCTTCGACAGCGCATTGATACCTTCACTCGGAGTTGTACCATTATTTTTTAGACAGGGCGGACGGACCAGGGCATTCGCTCGCCTGGCCGTGCCCGACGAGGAGCGCTCTCGGCCGGCTTGGGAGGCAGACGGCAGCCCCTCCTGGAAGTGTGGTTTTACCATGGGCCTCATGCGGTAAGGATTAGTATTATAATTTTGGGTGTATCAATTATTGATTATCATAATTCTGACTCGTTACGCCATTTTGAATGTTTTCATCTCGGACTCTGGAAGCATTGTATCTCAATCAATCAATCTCGAAAAATATCAGAAAAAAAAAAAAAAAAAAACTAGCTTGCAACGGACTTTAGCTAGATCTATGATGAACTTTCAATGTATGATACAAAAATAATACTTCTTTCAACAGATCGTTAGCCTTTGAGCAGAATTGTTTTTAACTTACCAGGAAGTGTTATCGAGCTGACCGCTTTCAGTTTCATGGGGACTGAATGAACTCTCACTCTCAGAATCATCTGACCCGTCAGAGTAAAGACAAGATCCATGTTCATGTGAATTTCCAGCTATCGGTTCGAATTGATAGGGTCTAACTTCACATCTCTGTGAAACATCGGGAATGTCACTGTCGATGGTGTCCATTTCGGTAACCTGTTTACATTAGATACCCAAGCGCTGGCTCCTTGGAAAGTTTTTGTGACGTCACGGGTCACGTGACCGCTTAGCTAATTAACGAATCATTGTTTTACGCTGATGTATAAAAAAGTTGAATAATGTGATTTTCACATTTTTGACGCCCTGCAGTGATTTAGATGGCATTTCTTATGTCCTTTATACATAATTATAGCCCATGTCCCATATCCTTTAAATATATCATTTACAGATACAGTGGGTACGGAAAGTATTCAGACCCCTTTAAATTTTTCACTCTTTCATTGCAGCCATTTGCTAAAATCAAAAAAGTTCATTTTATTTCTCATTAATGTACACTCAGCACCCCATCTTGACAGAAAAAAACAAATGTAGAAATTTTTGCAAATTTATTAAAAAAGAAAAACTGAAATAATCACATGGTCATAAGTATTCAGACCCTTTGCTCAGTATTGAGTAGAACCCTTTCGAGCTCGTACAGCCATGAGTCTTCTTGGGAATGATGCAACAAGTTTTTCACACCTGGATTTGGGGATCCTCTGCCATTCTTCCTTGCAGATCCTCTCCAGTTCCGTCAGGTTGGATGGTGAACGTTGGTGGACAGCCATTTTCAGGTCTCTCCAGAGATGCTCAATTGGGTTTAGGTCAGGGCTCTGGCTGGGCCAATCAAGAATGGTCACAGAGTTGTTCCGAAGCCACTCCTTTGTTATCTTAGCTGTGTACTTGGGGTCATTGTCTTGTTGGAAGGTCAACCTTCGGCCCAGTCTGAGGTCCTGAGCACTCTGGAAGAGGTTTTCTTCCAGGATATCTCTGTACTTGGCCGCATTCGTCTTTCCTTCAATTGCAACCAGTCGTCCTGTCCCTGCAGCTGAAAAACACCCCCATAGCATGATGCTGCCACCACCATGTTTCACTGTTGGGATTGTATTGGGCAGGTGATGAGCAGTGCCTGGTTTTCTCCACACATACCGCTTAGAATTAACGCCAAGAAGTTCAGTCTTCGTCTCATCAGACCAGAGAATCTTATTTCTCATAGTCTGGGAGTCCTTCATGTGTTTTTTGGCAAACTCTATGCGGGCTTTCATATGTCTTGCACTGAGGAGAGGCTTCCGTCGGGCCACTCTGCCATAAAGCCCCGACTGGTGGAGGGCTGCAGTGATCGTTGACTTTGTGGAACTTTCTCCCATCTCCCTACTGCATCTCTGGAGCTCAGCCACAGTGAGTTCTTCTTTACCACTCTCACCAAGGGTCTTCTCCCACGATTGCTCAGTTTGGCTGGACGGCCAGGTCTAGGAAGAGTTCTGGTCGTCCCAAACTTCTTCCATTTAAGGATTATGGAGGCCACTGTGCTCTTAGGAACCTTGAGTGCTGCAGAAATTCTTTTGTAACCTTGGCCAGATCTGTGCCTTGCCACAATTCTGTCTCTGAGCTCCTTGGGCAGTTCCTTCGACCTCATGATTCTCATTTGCTCTGACATGCACTATGAGCTGTAAGGTCTTAGACTACGTTCAGACTGCACCCTGAAACGACCCATATCCGATTTTTTTGCCCATATGCGACCTGTATCCGATTTGTTATTGACAATCTGAACGACACAGATCCGATTTTTTTCACATGCGACCCAGGCCGCTTGGATATGTGGTCCTAATTCTGATGCATATCCGTTATTTTCACATGCGACTGCAGTCTGACCGGACAGGTCGCATTCATGCGACCTACACGTCATCAACAAGAGGCAAACGTCACTATTCTGCGTTGGCTAATCCCGCCTCTTTGGTGGAAAACAACAACATTTGTACAGTTTTCAGAATTGAAATAGACTTTTATAGAATTGATCAAGCTAATGGTGGATTTGGTCGGGACCTGGGTGTTAAACCATCCTGTATTACAAGATAAGATTGTTCTGGAAATTTCCAGTAATTTAACACCTTTGGTCTCATTAGTCTGCTGCCCACATTAATCAGATTATTGTGCGAGTTCCGCCGCCGCCACAAAAACCACATCGCCAGGTCTCGCCTCATCTCCATGCTTTACTTGCAAACATGAGTGCGCTTTTTTTTTTTTTGTTTATGTATTACGTAGATGTGCTTATTACGTGTCAATTTGCGCATGCGGGACACTTTGGGGTCGTTTTCCGTTCATATTGGAGATCGCATAAAAGCAGGGCTTTGAACCGGTTCAAGGAACGAAAACAAAAACCAGGAACTTTTTCTATTTCACATGGAACAGAAACGAAACCAGAAACTTTATTTTTTATGTTCCGGAACAGAAACGCTTTTTAAAAATAATGGTAACCGGTTAATACCGGTTTTTATTTCGTTCCTCAAAGTTTCCGTAGCCTACAAATAAAGTCATTCTTCTCCTGCGCAAGTTTCTATGACCCGCTGGGGTTCACTTCCTGTGTGACGTTCGCTGACTGAATGGAGAGAGCGGGAGGGTGGACTACTATCACGTCTCCACGTCTTGAATAAGAGGTAAATATTGCAGTCTATCGTTATTCAAAAACGTCAATTTCAAACACGATATCAATATATTTGTCCACGTTAATGAGAGGCTCGCGAACATTAAATGACGTTAACCTCTGTTAGGGCCTGACTAGCCTTTGGTATGCATAGGGCCTGACTAGCCTTTGGTAACACACTAAACGAATTCTCTTTCATTTTTGGCACTTTTTCTGTTTGTGTAGATGGGAAGACATACTGAGAATCCAAATCGCCAACATTTGAAATAATAATTGTTTTGAATTATTTCTTGTCTTATTTAATGAAGGTTGTAATAGAATTAGCCTACATTTGGCTTAAGCTGGATGAGACAGAGACATAATTTTATAGCCATTTGTTAAACAGCTGACAGGGAGCGTAATTAACCGTTCCGGGAACGAAATTTTTTTGTTCTAACCGGTTCGGGAACGTCTATTTAATGGTGGAACCCAAAACCGGAAACGTTAAAATTCCGTTTCTGTTCGGAACGAACCAATAGGAAAAAAATTCTGGTTCAAAGCCCTGCATACAAGTCTCATACAATTGGTAATGTGAACGGCTTAACAAAAAAATCGGATTTCACAAATAATCAGATATGGGTCGTTTCAGGTTGCAGTCTGAACGTAGTGTTATATAGACAGGTGTGTGCCTTTCCTAATCAAGTCCAATCAGTTTAATTAAACACAGCTGGACTCCAATGAAGGAGTCGAACCATCTCAAGGAGGATCAGAAGAAATGGACAGCATGCGAGTTAAATATGAGTGTCACAGCAAAGGGCCTGAATACTTATGACCATGTGATTTCAGTTTTTCTTTTTTAATGAATTTGCAAAAATTTCTACATTTGTTTTTTTCTGTCAAGATGGGGTGCTGAGTGTACATTAATGAGAAATAAAATGAACTTTTTTGATTTTAGCAAATGGCTGCAATGAAACAGAGTGAAAAATTTAAAGGGGTCTGAATACTTTCCGTACCCACTGTATCACGTGCTCACCTTAAACCTCTAAAGCATGGATAATCGTGTACGTGTACTGGGGGTTGTTTTACCTGGCCAGGTCTTTGGCCACGGTGTCATTGGGGCAGGTGACGAAGGCTGCAGAGTGAGTCCCGGATGAATACGCTTCAGTCGCCATGGAGAACGCACGCAATCCCACAGTCCTCAGCAGCGGGAGCATCAACACACTCAGGAACGCTGTCTAAGGACACCACAACAATTCTGATTTTTCACAAGCTCCAATTAATGCTTCTTTCACACAATCTTGAAGAAAAACAGTTTAGTCTATCAGCGCTGAATTGCAAAAGGAGACTGTCATTTATTTTTTTTAAACCGTGGATTCTATTTCCTGTCTCGGCCCAAGTAGGTAATTAAATTTGTCGGTTAATAAAGTGCTGCATCAGCTCAATGGCACGGTACACACTGCAGAACCGAGTGCTTTTTGACAGATGGGGTGTGTCGAATGGCCTAGAACACGTAGCACCAAAGAAACCTAATCGACTTAACATTTTTTAAATAAAACAAAACAGTAAGCAAAAATAAAAAATCTGCAGGACCACACATCCCCAACTGATCTATCAGAATGTGCATTTCTGAGCTGATAAAGAAATGATGAGAAAGCCTTCCCAAGCTACTTCGAGTGCTCGTTAAAGTCATACGGTTCATCTTTTATGAAACTGAGCTCATGTTAGTGCAGCTGCCTTGGTTTCTGCCAAGACTTCAGTCACTCACACTGGCTCACTAGTTATAATCGTAGGACAACGAGCAAGCTTCGACATCAAAATGCCAGAAAAACATAAAAAAACCTCCCCACTGAAGGTCTCTTCGAACAGTTACACACCAAGGTGAAGCTTTGCTCCAGAACCATCAAGAGCTTCTGGTGTGCGTTGGAAAATACATACATAGATACATGTGTGCATGTTCAACACTGTCAATCACTGCATTGACTACGTCCTTATAATTATCTTCAAATAACTCCTGTAAAAAGGAGAGATACTGCAGTCAACTGAACCTAAAAATGAACAGTTCCCGAAAACCTGTCTGGTTTTAACATAAAATGTGTTTGGCTGCTTCTTTGTTTGCGAATTTGAATAGGTAGGCTGATAAAGAAAAAAAAAAAAAAAAAAGTGCTGCAGCCAGCCACTAGAGGGCATCAGAGACACAAACTCGTCCAATCATTGCTTTGACCGCATTTGATGGTCTGGAGCAGGGGTCACCAAACTTTTTTTCTCTGGGGGCCACATTTGCCCCTTTTCCACCAAATCAGTTCCAGGGCTGGTTCGGGGCCAGTGCTTAGTTTGGAACCGGGTTTTCTGTTTCCACTGACAAATAACTGGCTCTGGGGCCAGAAAAACCTAGTCTGGCTAACGCGACTGCAAAGCTCTCTGAGCTATTGGTCTGGCCAAGATATTAAGCCCAACCGTTTCCCAGAGCCCATGGTTGACCCGCCTCCCTGAAATGCCTCAGTTTGCTACTGGTCGAAGCCAGAAAAGGCTGTGATGAAGCTTAAACCAATCACATCACTCTTTCCTCTGACGTATGTGACGCGACGGGGCTAACTGGTAGATTAAACTCTTACCGAAGCCAGTCGGGAGCAAGGCGAAAACGTCCTTCCTTTCAATAAATACCTCCAGGGCTGCTCTTTGCTCCGTTTTCAATGAGAACCTGCTCCATGTTCGTAATGTTTCTAGTGAGTTTCTAGCTTCCGGCATAGATTCTGTAAACAATCTATGGCTTCCGGTCGCAGTTCTACTACGTCACTGCCTTGAACACGCCTCTACCCAGGGCCGTTGGAGATGCTCAAAGTTGATTGGTTCCCGATTTTTCGGGAGCTTGGAAGAGCTGTAGATAGCTTGCCTGGCCAGACAGGCCCTCATGTTGCGTCACGCTTAGGATGGGCAGGCCCAGGCTAAGAAAAACCGGTTCCAGGCTAGCACCAACTCTCTGCTGGGCCAGAGGAAAGAACCGCTTACATCGGGGGGGGGCGGAGTTGTTAAGACCAACAACAATAGCAAGACCGTGAAAGGTCGCCATTTTTAAGCGACAAGAAGCAGCAGCTGTACAAACGCGAAGTCATCCATTATTGTTGTTGTTGCTGCTTCTTCTCCGTGTTGTTGTTGCTTCGATGTTCGCGCCAAGGTTTATGCAAACGCAGCGACGTAACTGACGTATACAGCGACGTAACTGACGTGGCTCCCCTTAGCACCCCAAGCTATGGAACAGCAAACTGGTTCTCAGCTGGCTCACAAGTTGAACGAGTTGTGAACCAGCACCAGCCCCGAACCAGCCCTGGAACTGATTTGGTGGAAAAGGGGTAATTGTCGTTCCTGACTGTGATGGGGGGCCGGGGTCGGGTCAGCTATATAACATAGAATTGTATGACCCAGACAAATATGACCACCAGCAGGCCTCATTGTGTAGTAGAGATTACTAGCCTGGCACAGCCATCCCCACTACTATATCCCCCACTACTACATCAACACTTGATTCCTGGCACACATTTTGTTTATCTTTACTAGTGGTTTGCAAAAGTAGTAATCGAGTCTTCACACTTTGTTTTAATTTGAAATACCACAGATATTCCATTTATTTATTTTCTAATAAAAATAACATCAAAAGCTGTCAAGGTAAGAAACATCTGCCTAGTTGAGGTGATTGACACTGGCAAAGGTGAGTGGAAAATTATAAATTGTAGGTAGGCCTGTTGAGATTATAAATAATTGTATGCAGCACTTAATAAAGGTCAAGTAAATAGGCCTATAAAATAAATACATTTTAAAAAACAGTGAAATTATAATATGAGCAATAGAGCAATAGATCACAGCAGTTGTGCTGTGTCCTGCACGTCATTGCTCTCATCCATGGCCAAAGCAAAAAAATCCAATTCTGACGCTTTCTCATTCAGCTGGTCATACATGTTGTCCCTCAAATCTTCGGTTCGCCTGGTCATAGTAGGTGCGGAGAGACTCACCGCATTGAGCGCATCCTTCTTGTCGGGACACACCTCCTCGGCCACAGCAAGCATGCATACTTTAACAAAGTCCCCATCAGTAAACGGCTTTCCATGGGTAGCTAGTAGGTGAGCTACCTTATAGCGAGCTCAGACAGCAGCCTGGTTGATCTGGGTTTGGCGAAGGAATACATTCTGTTGTTCAGCCAGTCCGCATTTCATCCTCCGAATCCTGTCTTCTCTTGTTTGCCCTCGCAAACTAGCATACTCTTTGTGGCGGGTTTCGGAGTGACGATGCAGATTATATTCTTTGAAAACCGACACGCTTTCTTTACATGCAAGACAAACTGCACGGTCCTTACACTGAACGAAATAATCAGTGGTCCACTGTTCTTTAAAAACTCTGCACTCTCTGTCAGCTTTTCGCTGACCGCTAGCCATTTTGCTGTCCTGAACACTGACAGTTCTCTGCGCGTGCGCTGCCTGTCACTGCTTGATCGCGAGCATATGACGAAAATTCAGAAAATATGAATAGTTCATTTTATAACTAAATATCAATTTTAATTGATAAAAATCAACAAAATACAAGATGCAGACATGTTATTTGCCAAAAAGCAATTAAAAAAAAAAAAAAAAAAAAAAGGCCATGACCACTTTTGGGGATTGCCTCATAGGGCCGGTTCAAGTGGTGGGGGGCAGAGGGGCTGGGGGGCCGGTCAAAGAGGGGTGGCGGGCCGGAGTCAGCCCGCAGGCCGTAGTTTGATGACCCCTGGTCTGGACTATTTTAGGCTTCACTCATATGTCCCAGCTCTGCTAGAAACCATGGGTACTTGCATAGATGGGGATAAATAGCAAGAAAATGAACGAGTTCCAACACTGTACTGACATTTTAAACCATTTTGTCATTCTATTTTAATTGAGGCGATCATCTCCCTGTAGATTTATAACTGAAGAACACACTCACCACACAGAAAGCTCTTAAGAGTCTTCCTTGCACTGTCTCTGCAGATGGCAGTCCAAACTGCATTGCCTGTACGAGTAACATGCGGGTGTGAGCCAAACATGGACGATACACAACAGCCCTGTCTAATGATTCTCCACTGGCTGGAAGTAACGTGCTCGCTGCGAGAACTGCTTTTGATACAACCTGCAGTTGCAAACACATCAAGTGCTTCACGACTCGACTCCTCATACTTATTGAGGTATTTCACCTGACGTCACAGGGTCACGTGACGCCCCGGTGTCCGCCATTTTGAAGGTCAAGCTAGCTATTGTCAACAACATAGTAGCGAGCATGTTACTGTAGCGATGTTTACGTTCAGTCATTTGGATGACTGTTAAAACCTTTCAGTCTCAAGTTTTTCCTTTACTGTATTTACTAGTTTACTGTAATTATGATCCGGCAGCTATTTACACCGGATCCAGTGTAAATAGCTGCCGGAGCACGCTCCGGCTTGCTCCCCCTCAAATTAAGCAGCACGCTCCGGCTTGCTCCCCCTCAAATTAAGCAGCACGCTCCGGCTTGCTCCCCCTCAAATTAAGCAGCACGCTCCGGCTTGCTCCCCCTCAAATTAAGCAGCGCGCTCCGGCTTGCTCCCCCTCAAATTAAGCAGCGCGCTCCGGCTTGCTCCCCCTCAAATTAAGCAGCGCGCTCCGGCTTGCTCCCCCTCAAATTAAGCAGCGCGCTCCGGCTTGCTCCCCCTCAAATTAAGCAGCGCGCTCCGGCTTGCTCCCCCTCAAATTAAGCAGCGCGCTCCGGCTTGCTCCCCCTCAAATTAAGCAGCGCGCTCCGGCTTGCTCCCCCTCAAATTAAGCAGCGCGCTCCGGCTTGCTCCCCCTCAAATTAAGCAGCGCGCTCCGGCCGAGGTTCCGGAGCACGCTCCGGCTTGCTCCCCCTCAAATTAAGCAGCACGCTCCGGCTTGCTCCCGGAGTGCTCCGGCCGAGGTTCCGGAGCGCGATCCGGCTTGCTCCCCCTCAAATTAAGCAGCACGCTCCGGCTTGCTCCCGGAGTGCTCCGGCCGAGGTTCCGGAGTGCACTCCGGCTTGCTCCCCCTCAAATTAAGCAGCGCGCTCCAGGAGCAAGCCGGAGTGCGCTGCTTAATTTGAGGGGGAGCAAGCCGGAGTGCGCTGCTTAATTTGAGGGGGAGCAAGCCGGAGCGCGCTCCGGCAGCTATTTACACCGGATCCGGTGTAAATAGCTGCCGGATCATAATTACAGTAAACTAGTAAATACAGTAAAGGAAAAACTTGAGACTGAAAGGTTTTAACAGTCATCCAAATGACTGAACGTAAACATTGCTACAGTAACATACTAGCTACTATGTTGTTGACATTAGCTAGTGCTAACAGCTAGCTGCTAGTACACTGCTACAACACAGACACCAACCCTAATAATACAGTTCTTGGTCATTGCCTGGTAACAGCAAATTTATAATGGGCCATGGCTCAACAGACTAAGAAGTTATTTCAATGACATTTAATAACATTTTGTTTATCCTGAGGACCGAAAGTAAATGAAAATGTGAACAAACCTTAGCTGTAATAAGATGGCGACCACCGACCTCCAGGGACGACCCACTGGTGTAGGCATGTTACCCAGCCTGACACAAAATATTTGTAGGCATCCGAACTCTTATACGCTTTCAGATCAATACCTGTGTATGGCGATGGGTTTTTAACGACATAGGTATACAGATCATGTGGGCCGAAGTCAGGTAAAGACGAGGGCTTCGTGTACTTCCGTACGTCAGTGAACAATCCTGGTGGAAGCAGGTAAACGTCGTTCTCTAAGCCTGCTAACCTCAATTTTTGCAAATACCTCTCCCTCTGCTCGCCCTGTAAATGCCCTACGTCGCTGGATAGTGAAGGTGTTTTCTGCATCTCGCTCCTTTTTCTTTTATGTTTTTCGTTTGTCGCCTTCCTCGCATTCAAACTGATTCGAGCCGTGACATCCAAAACGGCAGCCTAACGATGCATCACATGACTTGGTCACGTGGGTGAAAAACCTCAATAGCTTTCAGCTGAATATATGAATAATAAAATGGTGTCTTAAAGGGTTGAGGATGGATGGAATGGGACACATCATATTCACACACTCATTCACACCGAGGACCACTCTCGAGTCATCAGTCCACCCACGTCTGGCATGTTTTTGAGAGGCTGGAGGAAACTAGAGAACCCAGAGGAAACCCACATGTTTTGAGTTTCATATTCAATAACATTATTATCTGATGTCTGAAAAATTGCACTAGCTTGTGATAAGAATTCAAGTGTTACACAACTTGTAAAACTTTGCAACTTTTAAAAATCAGTTCGTAACACAGCTGAAAGCAGGAATAAATAGATCCTTTAACACTTTATGCATTCTCTGTTATCTTGCTGATTTGTATACAGGAATATGTGGGAGTATTACACACATACAGGACAGTGGATTAATAACACAAGAAACAATCCTGGTGCAGAATAACTGATTACAGACTTTGCAATTATATATGGGTCTGTCTCAGAAACTGGGTACTGTGGGAGTACCCCACTAAATATACCAGGCTTTCGTCTAAACGGGGGAACAGGGGCGCTGCGCCCTCTTACTCTCGGCGTGCGCCCCCTTACCGACTCCGTGAAAACATCCCAGCAACACTACGTGACAATGTGTCTGATCATCAAATACGTTATAATTGCTCCAAAAATATTCCAATCATAGTAGATACACCGCCAGACGGTGCAAAAACAATCCGAATTGGCGGTTTCCAGACTGAGGCGCCATGTTGTTTAGTTGTTTACTTGTCGCGGCTGCTCTCGCGAGATTTGACATGGGTTACATACAAGGTCAGCTGACTTGTAGAGCGAGATTTCTCGAGACTGAATGACCTTTCACCCACCGGCACGGGAGCTTTTGACAGAAGTAGTTCGCGAGTTGTTTTTGTTGACACTTGGGCATTTAAAGATGTCATCCTGCGGCACGAAGCGGAAGAAAGCCAAAGACTGTCCGGGGCAGAAGAAGATTACTTCTTTCTTTTTCAATGTTGACAGACAATTTGTTACAATTTCCCTCTCAGATAGCCTCAGAATGTCCCATTGGAGCATTTTTCAAAGGCTTTGCACGGCGGCGGGGGGGGGGGGGGCAACCGGCACCATCTCTTCCCCCCCGCTTCGCTCCCTCGCCATGGTGAGCGCCCTCATACTAAATTTTCTAGAAAAAGCCCTGTATACTGACAGTCAATAAACTATACGGTTTTGAATGGTGATGTTGGTTTTAATTTGAAATAAAATGAGGAAAGAAATAATACAGATAAAACTAAATCTTTGATGTGAATATTCAGAATTTGGCAAAAATTCTGCAAATTTGTGGAAAAATGGCAGCTTGATCTGGGACATGATAAATGGTCGACTACATCACATTCCTTTAAAAAGGTTGTAGTCCACTGAAAAGTCTACAGTTATCACTAAATTGTATTTTAAGTTGTAACTTTATACACCTAAGGATTGGTGCGCTCACAGAATAATCATAACCGTAATAAAACACCATGCAAAATATTTGATCACCGCTGTAACTCCATTTTCCGCAAAACCAATACGATCGTGTGATTTGATCTAAACGGAAAGCTTCAGGGTCAAGGTCACTACCTCACCAAAAGTAGTAACTTAAAATCGCTACCCCATATAAAAATTTAGTTATAAATCTGCGATTTTGTTTTTTAAAACGAAAGCTGAAAGTTAGGTATAGAATATGTTTCTTATAGAATATGTTACGATGGTAGCTGGTCTTGTATGAATTTCTGAGCTATAAAATGAGTTGTGGTCTATTTTTTACCGTAGCGTGTTATGTGTGCGGGGAAGGACACACATTAACAATGTGCATGTGTAGAATGGAATTTTCCACTCCAACAGTTAGAAGTTGATCGTGCTTCCGTTTGCGGTCTTTCTGTTACGCGGGTGATCTGTTCGGACGTTATCGCTGAAAAGGTGAGTTTTGACAGTTTTATTTTGTTTTAGTCTTGCAGTATAAGGCAATAGAATGTTTATTTTTCATCTTGCTTTCATGTTTCATAGTGTTTGCGTATTTTTGGCCAGTATTTTGCGACCATGGTCAATTTAGATCGAACTTTTGATAGAATCTACGGCCAGTCATTTTGCCACGCCCCCACCCGGTGCGGTAGTGATGTCCCGTTACTCGCGCGCCGCAGCAGAGACCCGCGCGACCTTCAGCCGGTACAGTCGCTGTTCTTTTACCACCGCAGTTATTCTCATCTTTCCAGTGTGTTCATTTTTCCATTGCGTCCTATTTTGCCATATCAAATACCCAAAATGTATCATATTATTCATATCATCTCCAGCTGCTTTATCCTGTTCTACAGGGTCGCTGGAGCCTATCCCAGCTGACTACGGGCGAAAGGCGGGGTACACCCTGGACAAGTCGCCAGGTCATCACAGGGCTGACACATAGGTGGGGTTTACATTAGACCGTATCAGCGGATCATCAGATTAACGTTTTTAAAACGATTAGCGTGCACACAGCAACGCCAATACACGGATACGCTCGGCTCCGCAGGCATCCTGCGCTCCAAATCACTCCGCCCTGAACAGCGAGTGCCCTCTGGAGGGTGCGCACTCCGGCCCTGCGCAGCTCACAGAGTGCGCGAGTGAAGTGCACGAGCAGTGATTTGGGACTGAGCCGCTGTGTGTGTGATCTCAGTGCATGTCGGGCATGCGCGTCACTTACCACTTGCAAGTGGAAGGATGGCAAGCCTAAAGACAATCATAACTACACAATGGGCAGTATTTGCATCAGTATTTGCAGTATTTTCATACTTTTATACTCTAATGAAAGGTGATACAAGGCGGAAGTCCGCGCCGTTTTTCAGCAGTCGCGTCACATGACCAACGCCAGCGAATCAGGAAGGTGGATGTCACAGTGACGTTGTCCAATGACGACGCCAGCTAGAGCTCAGCACAGCGTATCCGAGTATTCTCAATGTTTACACAGCACCGGACCAGACACGATCTGGATTGAATACGTGGACCCTGGCGGATTCCCATTTCCCGGCGTTTTAATGTCAACGGACAGTGCATCCGCGAAGAAAACGAGACAGATACGGTCTAATGTAAACTTGGACATAGACAACCATTCACATTCACACCTACGGTCAATTTAGAGTCACCAGTTAACCTAACCTGCATGTCTTTGGACTGTGGGGGAAACCGGAGCACCCAGAGGAAACCCACGCGGACACGGGGAGAACATGCAAACTCCACACAGAAAGGCCCTCGCCGGCCACGGGGCTCGAACCCGGACCTTCTTGCTGTGAGGCCACAGCGCCAACCACTACACCACCTTGCCGCCCCCATATTATTCATATTTAAGTGAATAATCCATTCAGTCATCATAACTTGGCATTTTTAACCCAAGCAATCAAAAAGAGGAAATTTATTCAATATGTTCACCCATCTGTGAAAATTCAAGTTGGCTTTAATTCTTCATGATGTAGTTATTTTATATGTAAATCAATTTTACAAAAGCATTTGAACTGTAATCAAAAAAAACATTTCCACAGTGGAGGCCAGATAAAGCAAGATGACAAAAGAAACATTGAGTGTTAGGTAAATGCAAAAAAAAAAAAAAAAAGAAAAAAAGTAAAATTAGAAAATTTATTTTTTGACCATTATGTCCCAAATGAGAGACCAGTTTCTGAGATGGACCCATGATCAAAGAGCACAACTGAGATGGAATAAAAAATGGAAGTTTATTTTTAAAGACTTCTCAATTCTCAACATGTTTTCCCAATATAGACAGGGTTTTCATTAGTATGTGAAATAACAGATGAAACGTGAAAAGTAAGAGATTAGGCCGGGGCTCATGGGGGCCTAATCTAAAACGAATTTCGCAATTTCTAAAAGCCAATCGTTAGCTCTCCATGGCCCATCTGAAATAGAAATTCAACAGTCATTCCTGGGTCTCATTAGTCTGGTTAACACCAGACCATATCACAAGTGAAATATGGTCTGGAATCCGCCTATTGAATTTCTCGTAGGGGAGGTGTGGTTTACGATTGTCAATGGCCGTTTATTGGACGTTGCGAATGTCTATCATTTGGCGTATACGTAGCCCATGGCCAATCATGGCAGTTGTACCCGGTGACGTAGTTAGAGCGACGAAGAGAAGGAAAGAGAAAGAGAAGGCAAAACAAAAATAGGAAAACAATGGCACCGAACGATTACTGCCGTTTGTGCAAGACAAAGCTTGATCGAAAGTTTGGTTCGTATCGCTCGCCGCCATGTTAAATGTGATCCGTAAACAGTCCCAAATAAACTACAAGCTTCCGTTTGTCGAGTAGTACACGTCACCGTCTTTCCACCCCTCCCCACTCTCTGATTGGCTCCCTAACTCAGGCGAGCCTTTAGACCATAGTTTCCATGCTGTCTTTTCAGATCGGAACGATTGTGCAAAGCAGCATGGGATTTCCCAGGCTAGGGTCTCATGGCAATTACAGTTCGCATGCCACAAAGCCCAATCAAGATTTGGGTAATCGGAACACAACACCAACGCTTGCAGAACGAAGAAATTGAATGTATAACGACAAACGTGCAAGATAGCAATAACTTTTAAAATGTAAACCGGGAGAGGTTCTCCATCCATCCACCCATTATCTGTCGCCGCTTATCCTGTCCTACAGAGTCGCAGGCAATTGCAGCCTGTCCCAGCTGACTATGGGCGTACACCCTGGACAAGTCGCCAGGTTATCGCAGGGCTGACACATTCACACCTACGGTCAATTTAGAGCCGCCAATTAACCGAACCTGCATGTCTTTGGACTGTGGGGGAAACTGGAGCACCCGGAGGAAACATGCAAACTCCACACAGAAGGGCCCTCGCCGGACTCGAACCCGCAACCTTCTTGCTGTGAGGTGATAGCGCTAACCACTACGCCACCATGCCGCAGGTGGCGGCTCGTCCCCCTGAAGCTGACAGACTTTGGGCTTTTTTGACAGTGAAACTGGCCAGGAAATGCTAAATCATTGTTAATCATTTTACAAAAACATGAACACGTTCTTACTGTACATATATCATTTTTATCGTCAGACTTATTCAGGGGTGTAGTGGGCGTGGTACGCGGGGGTACGCCGTCCACCCACTTCTCCCGAGGTGAGATTCAAAAAAAAAAACCTGTCATTCAATGGCCTGAGTTTATACGCTCTACAGTAAGTGACACGTGCCTTTGTGCTCATCATCAATGCCCCCAATCGAACGTTACGTAAAACGTAGCGACGCAAAGTAGAATACATTCTAAACGCAGCCGTTATACGGATTTTATTTTTTCACTTTCGAGGCAGCACGATCTGTCGGTTTAATGCTTTATGATCTTTGAAGTTCTAATGCGATTTTTGCTCAGTATAGGCCTATGATTTTGAATAGCCTAATAATAACAGTAGGGTCTCTCTCTCTCTGTGTGCGATTTCCGGGCGTTCATGGTAGCAGCACCGAGAGGGCAACAGAACTGATATAATCGCCTGCCTGGTCATCCTTACACGGATAATTTCACCACATACTGTATTATATATATATGATTTGAAATTCATAATCTTTGTGGCCGTCCTGTTTAGTGTTTTGTTGTACATCCAAAAATATGAAATGACAATAAATTTAAAGAAATACTCAAGTCTTTAAGAAGGAGTGCATGGTAGGGCTTAACCCAATGGCTGCATGTCATGTATTTTGTATACGCAGGTGCCTCAATCGCGCCAGACTAAATGCTTGACTTATTCGATTGGTGCCTTTTATAATAAATTTCAGCCCATTGCTGGTTTGTATGCGATGTGAGTGAGTGACGTGACTTTTTTTGAACTTCTGGACACATGCTGTAGCTGTTGCCACGGCAGTAAGTAGGCTAGTAAAAATATCGAATTCCGAATGCAGCTCGGCTCAAATGAACATGAATCGAACATGAACAAAGGTGTTTGTGTATCATAATTTCCAATATTTTGGCTTCACGCCTGATAGTCCATGTTAAACCTATGCAAGGTTTATGTTGAGTTCCAACAGCAGAGTGGTGCTGTCTACGACCATGCATTCGGAAGGAGAAGGAGAATTTGTTCCTCTTTAGCTATTTCAGCATATTTATTGGAGACAAAATAAACCGCGGCTTTTCGCCATAACAGTTGGGCTGTACTGACAAACACGAATGAAAATTGCACACAAAAATGTCTGAAAAAAAAAGTGTCTTCTTGTGCCCTCTTGTGTTGTTAAAAGAACGTAACATTTATACAAATCATTCAGACCAAACAAAGGCTACCGCTTCTGACATATCAAATCGATGACGTCACGAATCGCGTACCCCCACTTTAAAAAAATCTCCACTACACCACTGGATTTATTTGACATCAGTTCAAACTGATGCGCAGCCCTGAATTAATTATTTCTGTGTGTGAAAAATAAATGAACTTCCATGCATAAACAAAATACCCAATTCGAATAAATGCATACATTTTTTACAATAATTAAATGTTAATTGGGTGAAACCACTCCAATCCATGCACGTGCTGGTGCGCGTGCCCGAGACTGGCACGACAAATGCCGCTTTTCCACTACAAACGCGGCTGAGTCGGGCTGAGCCGTGCCGTGCTGAGTCGGGCTGAGCGGGGCTGTTGGAGTTGCATTTCAACTACAACCGCGCTGAACCGTGCTGGCTGGAAGTGGGTGGACACACTGGGTGGAGTTAGCGAAAGTGGGTGGATGTCAGGTGATGTTGTTAAGCAGCGCAAACAGTGACATCAGTGAGCTTTTAAGCGGTAGTCTCACGACCCGAATAGTAAACAATAAACATGGAGGACATGGAGTCGTTAGTGTTGCTGGTCTTGGTGCTGTGGCTTGTTGTCACCGACAACGCCAACAGATACTGGCAAGAGCGTATAGATGAGGCGAGGCGCATAAGGCTTCAGAAATTCTCGTAATTCTTCTTCTTCCGAGTTTACAGTGTTTACAGATCCCAGCGTGCTCGCAGGGCGTGTGTGGGCATGTGAGGACACTCCTCCTCACCAATCAGTGCACAGGGGAGTGTCTGCTCACGCCCCCAGCCTCACTCGGCATGGCTTGGCTCGCTTCAGCCCCACTCCAAAACGGTGCGAGTTTTAGGGGCTAAGCAGGGCTGAAGCGAGCTGAGTCGTGCTGGTTTTTGGTAGTCGAAATGCGAGCCGTGTCGGGCTGAAGTGAGCTGAAGCGAGCTGAAAAAGGGTAGTGGAAAAGGGCCAAAAGCCACCTTGGCCCCCGTAGCTCGGGCCCTTTGACCCCGGAACCCCTGCAGTAAACGAACACTGAAGCAGCGGGAACATGCAGTTCTCACCTGCACAAATCACAGATACGTAAAATAAAAGACCTGAACTTCACTTGTGTGTGCTGTTAGATGATTACTGTCACTGTGTGGTCAGAAAAGACGACAGATAAGCGTAACCGTTGCACAATAACCTGCGTGTGCACAACAAAGTGATTTAGCTGCTGGCTAGTGATTTTGGCCATTTCAGGAAGCAGTACGCATTTGTTTAATGGTCTTCTGTGTGTTAAATAGTTACAGAATTATAATAAAGCGAATACTTTACGATATTTTTTTTTTAGTGTATACTGATTAAATTACTTTTTTTTTTTTTTTTTTTGGCCAAGTGAAGGTTGTCGGGCCACTTTAGCGCCCATGAAGAACACTGCTGGGCATTTTCCGCGAGACTTAACAGTTTTTTCTGCGAAACCGAACTCGAACAGCGTTCACTTTCGTTTTCTCGCGGTCGCCATCACGCAATACCATACAGGATATGGTCGCCATCTTACCATGTGAGAACCACGTGATATGCTATAATTTAAAACGCGCTAAATGATTGGACGATATAAGAAGGATTAGCCAATCACACGGACCCAGCTTCAGCAACCAAACGGCGCGTAAATAACGGTGTTCCTTACCAAATGAGTTCGAATTACCTGAAAATTGCATTTGGCCGAAAAACAACCGATTCAGACATCATTACAACCGATTATTTCGATCAGCAATCGGTTACTAATGAAAACCCGATAGATAACAAAATACCACTAATAAAGATAAACATGTGTTCTATTAGGCTTTTCGACTATATTTTAATCCTTTACTCAAAGTTTCCGAATAATTTTGAGCATAACTGTATAAATTTTCTGTCTAACATCATGGGCATACAAACTGCTTCCTCTTACCTCTTCCAACGGGCTCGTTGTGCCTTACTTCTTCCTCTTTAGGGTTTTATGGCGGTTGGCAACCAACTTAAAGGAGCATTACTGCCACCAACTGGGCTGGAGTGTATGGAATCAATTTTGTGCCAAAATGTTCATAGAATACTTTTGAAATATCAAATAAAAATACAAAATAAGAAAAAAAGTAAAATGTTCATACAATACTTTTGAAATATCAAACAAAAACGACAAATCAAAATACAAAAAAGAAAAAAAGTCAATTTTTTTAGACTGGCAAACAAGTTTAGTTTAGTTTAGTTTAGTTTAGTTTAGTTTAGTTTATTTGGCCATAAACGTACAATAAAAAAACGGTACAGGTGTGGCAGGGATGACACAAAAAAGCATAAAAACTTGTTTCCATTGTGGTCCCTTATCACAGACAAAAAAATAGCTACACACAATTAAAAAATAACAAAATAAAAATAATTTGACAATACTGTATAACTGAATATCATGGGGAAGCATAGCAAAAATGTAAAAACTAATACCATAACAAATAATACTGAACAATATTGATAATGTTAATAATAATAGAAAAACAAAAAAAGCAAGAGAAAAAACACATAATAATAATAATAATAATAATAATAATAATAATAATAATAATAATAATAATAAAATTAAAGAATAAAGAAACTAAAAATACACATAATCTGCTGCTTCCTCATCAAATAGAATGTTAAAAAAGTGCTGTTTTACCTTCTTCTTGAACAGGGGAACATTTTCTACTGATTTTATTTCTGAAGGTAGTTCATTCCAAATTTTGGTTGCAGTGTACAGAAAAGAAGTTTTTCCAAAAGGACCACACAGGGGGAGCTGAAGAGAAGAGTGACTGGATCTTGTACTATAGTTATGGATAACATTTTGAATTGCAGAAGACAAGTATTGAGGCGCTGAGGAATTTTGAATTTTGAACATCATATGGGCTTTGAGTTGTTTGGATCTAAAATCAACTGGCAACATACCGACCCGTCTAAATTCATCAGCTCCTATGTGTGTTCTGAACGGTGCATTCAAAATAAACCTGATGATTTTATTCTGTGCACACTGGAGCCGTGACTTGCTCCTTTTAGTTGTGCCAGAATACCATGCTGTGCTGGCGTAGTCGTAGTGACTTTGTAGTAGGCCTGAAGTAAGAAGTGTCTGGACTCAGGTTGCCAGCCTGTCTATACAGAAACTTTAGTTTGGCATTAGATCTGCTGACTATTTTGTCCACAATGCCATCTCCATTTAGGGATTGGTCTAAAGTTAGACCTAAGTACTTCATTTCAGAAGCACTGGATAAAATATTGCCAGCACATTGCACCTGAATGGTTTTAATATTGCATAGCCTCTTTTTTGAAGCAAAGAGGATGGACACTGTCTTGCAACAAATTATTCATGTAATCGTGCAAAATATCAGTCTATTACTCTTCAGAAACCTTTTATTTTTGTTCCGCGTCTTTCTCAGTTTTGTTTGACGTAATTTATTTTGGTTGCGATTCCAGCTTTCTCGTTTGCGCTCCCTGACTTTTTGCTTGCAGTTTTGGCACAAAATTCACGTGTGGGCGGGCTGTCCAGGAATGCATTCCCATTGGCTAACTTGTGTTTGACTGACAGCTACGCTCAGCCATTCCCTACTCGGATTCTGGCGGACTGTTTGACAAGTGACCGATCCACTTTTGAATCTCATCTCATCTCATCTCATCTCATTATCTGTAGCCGCTTTATCCTTCTACAGGGTCGCAGGCTGACTACGGGTGAAAGGCGGGGTACACCCTGGACAAGTCACCAGGTCATCACAGGGCTGACACATAGACACAGACAACCATTCACACTCACATTCACACCTACGGTCAATTTAGAGTCACCAGTTAACCTAACCTGCATGACTTTGGACTGTGGGGGAAACCGGCGCACCCGGAGGAAACCCACGCGGACACGGGGAGAACATGCAAACTCCGCACAGAAAGGCCCTCGCCGGCCACAGGGCTCGAACCCAGGACCTTCTTGCTGTGAGGCGACAGCGCTAACCACTACACCACCGTGCCGCCCCACTTTTGAATCGGTTAATTAATTCAATATCATAGTCGCCACTGAAGTCCACTCGATCCTTGTTTACCGTCAATGGATCGGTCACTCGTCAAACAGTCCGCCAAAATCCGAGTAGGGAATGGCTGAGCGTAGCTGTCAGTCAAACACAAGTTAGCCAATGGGAATGCATTCCTGGACAGCCCACCCACACGTGAAGTTTGTGCCAAAACTGCAAGCAAAAAGTCAGGGAGCGCAAACGAGAAAGCTGGAATCGCAACCAAAATAAATTACGTCAAACAAAACTGAGAAAGACGCGGAACAAAAATAAAAGGTTTCTGAAGAGTAATAGACTGATATTTTTGCACGATTACACGAATAATTTGTTTGCCAGTCTAAAAAAACTGACTTTTTTTTTCTAGCCAAGTTTATTTGAGAAACCTGAGAACAAAATGATATACAGGTCCTTCTCAAAAAATTAGCATATTGTGATAAAGTTCATTATTTTCCATAATGTAATGATAAAAATTAAACTTTCATATATTTTAGATTCATTGCACACCAACTGAAATATTTCAGGTCTTTTATTGTTTTAATACTGATTATTTTGGCATACAGCTCATGAAAACCCAAAATTCCTATCTCAAAAAATTAGCATATCATGAAAAGGTACTCTAAACGAGCTATTAACCTAATCATCTGAATCAACGACTTAACTCTAAACACCTGCAAAAGATTCCTGAGGCTTTTAAAAACTCCCAGTCTGGTTCATTACTCAAAACCACAATCATGGGTAAGACTGCCGACCTGACTGCTGTCCAGAAGGTCATCATTGACACCCTCAAGCAAGAGGGTAAGACACAAAGAAATCTCTGAGCGAATAGGCTGTTCCCAGAGTGCTGTATCAAGACACCTCAGTGGGACGTCTGTGGGAAGGAAGAAGTGTGGCAGAAAACGCTGCACAACCAGAAGAGGTGACCGGACCCTGAGGAAGATTGTGGAGAATGGCCGATTCCAGACCTTGGGGGACCTGTGGAAGCAGTGGACTGAGTCTGGAGTAGAAACATCCAGAGCCACCGTGCACAGGCGTGTGCAGGAAATGGGCTACAGGTGCCGCATTCCCCAGGTCAAGCCACTTTTGAACCAGAAACAGCGGCAGAAGCGCCTGACCTGGGCTACAGAGAAGCAGCACTGGACTGTTGCTTAGTGGTCCAAAGTACTTTTTTCGGATGAAAGCAAATTTTGCATGTCATTCGGAAATCAAGGTGCCAGAGGCTGGAGGAAGACTGGGGAGAAGGAAATGCCAAAATGCCTGAAGTCCAATGTCAAGTACCCACAGTCAGTGATGGTCTGGGGTGCCATGTCAGCTGCTGGTGTTGGTCCACTGTGTTTTATCAAAGGCAGGGTCAATGCAGCTAGCTATCAGGAGATTTTGGAGCACTTCATGCTTCCATCTGCTGAAAAGCTTTATGGAGATGAAGATTTCATTTTTCAGCACGACCTGGCACCTGCTCACAGTGCCAAAACCACTGGTAAATGGTTTACTGACCATGGTATTACTGTGCTCAATTGGCCTGCCAACTCTCCTGACCTCAACCCCATAGAGAATCTGTGGGGTATTGTGAAGAGGAAGTTGAGAGACACCAGACCCAACACTGTGGATGAGCTTAAGGCCGCTATCGAAGCATCCTGGGCCTCCATAACACCTCAGCAGTGCCACAGGCTGATCGCCTCCATGCCACGTCGCATTGAAGCAGTCATTTCTGCCAAAGGATTCCCGACCAAGTATTGAGTGCATAACTGAACATAATTATTTGAAGGTTGACTTTTTTTGTATTAAAAACACTTTTTTTTTATTGGTCAGATGAAATATGCTAATTTTTTGAGATAGGGATTTTTGGTTTTCCTTTACTTTTTTGCCAAAATCATCAATATTAAAACAATAAAAGGCTTGAACTACTTCAGTTGTGTGTAATGAATCTAAAATATATTAAAGTCTAATGTTTTATGAGTACATTACAGAAAATAATGAACTTTATCACAATATGCTAATTTTTTGAGAAGGACCTGTACATGGCTAGATGCCTTACCCAAGATGCCAGGTAGATTAAAACTGCTGTGTCTCACTGTGCTTAATGACTGACAAAGGTTTCTTCTTTCTTCCTCATACTGTTTGCAGTGAAATAAAACATGCTCAACTGTTTCCAGCCAGGGGCGGATCTAGAAAAATATTTATGGAGTGGCAAGAGGGGGGCAGGAATTTTTGAGGGGTGGCAACGTATTACAGACATGTATATATACTGAATTTAATCACAGTTATCACAGTTTGATGACAAATAGTATGTAAACACTACAAAAGGGCACAGGCTGCCATTTACAAACTCATACAGACAAACTTAATCTCATGCTTTTATTGTTCACGAAGAACACACATTCTCAGATGAGGTCTATACCATTTCTGGACAGTTTTATACTGTATATGCAAAAGAACAGACACTAAAAAACAACAACAATAACAACACTGCTTCAAGTTCAGCATGATTTAACCCATTTACACCAGTGTCACATTTTATAGTTTTTTTTTTCTCACGCTTTGTAAAGGCTCATCAGTGAGCATAACATGAACTTGTCATGCCTACAACAGCTGAATGCGGCGATTTCCATGTTGCTCAGCAAAACGCTTCACATTACATGTATAGTTAGCTAAATAACGTTCTCCAACCTTATTTTTATCCTCTCAAAATCAGCATCGCAACTATGCTAGCACTGTTCTCATCTCATCTCATTATCTCTAGCCGCTTTATCCTTCTACAGGGTCGCAGGCAAGCTGGAGCCTATCCCAGCTGACTACGGGCGAAAGGCGGGGTACACCCTGGACAAGTCGCCAGGTCATCACAGGGCTGACACATAGACACAGACAACCATTCACACTCACATTCACACCTACGGTCAATTTAGAGTCACCAGTTAACCTAACCTGCATGTCTTTGGACTGTGGGGGAAACCGGAGCACCCGGAGGAAACCCACGCGGACACGGGGAGAACATGCAAACTCCACACAGAAAGGCCCTCGCCGGCCCCGGGGCTCGAACCCAGGACCTTCTTGCTGTGAGGCAACAGCGCTAACCACTACACCACCGTGCCGCCCGCTAGCACTGTTCATCTCATCTCATCTCATTATCTCTAGCCGCTTTATCCTTCTACAGGGTCGCAGGCAAGCTGGAGCCTATCCCAGCTGACTACGGGCGAAAGGCGGGGTACACCCTGGACAAGTCGCCAGGTCATCACAGGGCTGACACATAGACACAGACAACCATTCACACTCACATTCACACCTACGGTCAATTTAGAGTCACCAGTTAACCTAACCTGCATGTCTTTGGACTGTGGGGGAAACCGGAGCACCCGGAGGAAACCCACGCGGACATGGGGAGAACATGCAAACTCCGCACAGAAAGGCCCTCGCCGGCCCCGGGGCTCGAACCCAGGACCTTCTTGCTGTGAGGCAACAGCGCTAACCACTACACCACCGTGCCGCCCGCTAGCACTGTTCATTCATTATAATTTCATTTCTTGATAGATAGTTAATCAGCTTTTACCCCTTTCCTCCTGTGTCTCCTTTCCTCGCGACTCCTGGCTCCCTCGCTTCGCGCCTCTCAATTTTCCAAAACAACCAATCTCTGGCATTATCTCGTGCTGCATTCGCCGCAGTCGGACATTGGAAATTCGCGCACGTAAATGTCAAATTGGCCGTAATTTTTCTTTGAATTCGTCGCTGCCAACTGGGGTGGCAGCTGGGGTGGCAAGGCTTTTTTTTAGGGTGGCATTTGCCACCCTATGCCACCCTGGTAGATCCACCCATGTTTCCAGCTGGCTACAGTAATCACAGTTTCCTGTGTGATGTTTACCCATTATTTTTAGTGTACTGTTAAGCCCTGTGTGACCAATTCTTAAACGGGTTATCATGCTCTCATCTTTCCTACTTCTGCCTTCCATCCTTCCTTTGTCCACCAGTTTTTGGATGTTGTACAGATGTCTGCCCTTTCCATTATCATCCCAGTATTCCTGCCAGATTGATTTGGCATGATTCTTTATAAGGACCTTAGCCTCCGCCTTACTCACAGGGATTAGTAAATCTACCTCTTCATGCTTGAGTGTTTGTTTGGCTAACTTGTCCACCTGCTCATTACCCTCAACACCAGCATGTGCCGGTACCCAAAGAAAATGAATTACTATTCCTACT
Organism: Neoarius graeffei; assembly: GCF_027579695.1. Taxonomy (NCBI): domain Eukaryota; kingdom Metazoa; phylum Chordata; class Actinopteri; order Siluriformes; family Ariidae; genus Neoarius; species Neoarius graeffei. The sequence goes on from NC_083572.1 coordinate 11,743,495, forward strand.
GCTTCTAGATGGAATAATGTACTGTATACTTCATTGATGAGGTCGCCCCTGAATGATCTACCTGACTGTATGCTTTGTAGAGCTGAATAACTATCTGAGATGATGACAGTATTGTGAATTTTGTTTTCTTTTATCCATTCCAGGGCCAACCAGATCACTACGAACTCTGTAGTGTAAACAGATAAGTTGCCATCTATTCTTTTCAAAATGCTCACATCATTTGCTGGAATGTGTACTGCTGAACCAGCACACTCTCTTTCTGGATCTTTTGATCCATCTGTGAATATGAATGTATGGCATGGAAAATGTAACTCTACATAATTCTGCACTATGGCTTCTACTGTCACCTCTTTTGGTTTCTTTTGAATTTCTAAGTGAATGGCCAGGTCTACAGAAGGTAATGGGAAAAACCATGGCTGAATAGAGGATAAAGGTACAACAGGACTGTACTGCAACTGATGTAGCCCTAAACTCTCTCCTTTAGCATCACCTATCCACCCAAAGCTTCTAAAGTTGGACTTGTTATGCTCCCAACAGTCATTTAAAATATTTTTGGCTGGATGATCAGCATATTGCCCTCTAAGGTTAACCCAGTATGTCAACATCAGTTGTATTCTTCTAATCCTTAGCGGCATCTCACCCATTTCCACCTGCATTGCAGGTATAGGGGATGTTTTAAAGGATCCACTACAGATCCTCAAAGCCTGAGCTTGCAGTACATCTAAGACCTTTATGTTAGATTCAGCTGAAGACATATATGCTATGCAGCCATAATCAAAGACAGACCTCATAAGTGCCCAGTATACGTTAAGCAAAGCTGCTCCGCTGGCTCCCCAGGACTGTCCTGATAAACAGCGAAGGATGTTAATAACCTTTTTACACTTGTTTCCTACCTTACTCGTGTGTACTTTCCATGTTAACTTTTCGTCAAACCATACCCCAAGAAATCGGATAGCTTTGTCTTGCTCAAGAGGATGTTCATAAAGTTTTAAAGAAAAAGGAGTGATTTTGCACCTTCTTGAAAAACATATTACTTGAGTCTTTGACACTGATAGCCTAAAACCCCATTCATTTGCCCACTTTTCCACTTTCTTTATTGCTGCTTGCATTTTTGTTTTGACATGTGAAATATTACGTCCTCTGACCCATAATGCTCCATCATCTGCATATAAGGACTTGCCTATACCTTGCTCTATGTTTAAAAAGATGTCATTAATCATGCTATTAAACAATAATGGGCTAAACACACTACCTTGCGGTGTACCATTCTCCACTGTATATATTTCAGAATACTCTGTACCTACTTTTACCTGTATCTTCCTGTCAAATAGAAAGTCCAAAATCCAGTTGTACACTCTAAAAAATAAATGAACTTATTTACGCAAAAAAATTGTGGCAACAATTTCCACGTAATTTTCTTATGTAAATCTTACGTTTGTTTTCCAAATATCCTTTACTATAATATTTTATGTAAAGCTTACGAATGTTTTTTACATACATTTTTCTAGCTTTCTGAATGTTAATGAATCCTTTAAAATTATGTTTTTTCTACTAATCTTTCCCTGTTCTCAAACCTAACATGCTTCAAATATTTTCAACATGAATTTATAATAACAATACAGTAATGTAATAACATGACACGATGATTCGGTGACAGCTCTTGCTCTTTGGCTTCAATTCTCTCGATTCAGTCAGAGAACTTGAGTGCTGGGCCTAACGTTAGCTCATGCCAAATGCGCATGTCTACTCATCTCATCTCATTATCTCTAGCCGCTTTATCCTTCTACAGGGTCGCAGGCAAGCTGGAGCCTATCCCAGCTGACTACGGGCGAAAGGCGGGGTACACCCTGGACAAGTCGCCAGGTCATCACAGGGCTGACACATAGACACAGACAACCATTCACACTCACATTCACACCTACGGTCAATTTAGAGTCACCAGTTAACCTAACCTGCATGTCTTTAGACTGTGGGGAAAACCGGAGCACCCGGAGGAAACCCACGCGGACACGGGGAGAACATGCAAACTCCACACAGAAAGGCCCTCGCCGGCCCCGGGGCTCGAACCCAGGACCTTCTTGCTGTGAGGCGACAGCGCTAACCACTACACCACCGTGCCGCCCCGCATGTCTACTGATTACATATAAATTTAGGATACATTTCACCGGATACTTAACATTCTGCATATAACTTGCAAGGAATTTAACGATAAATAACGTGTGTCATTCCAAGTATGTTTTACATAATAAAATTAGGCAACTGAGTGTAGTTTATGTAATATTATAGTGAAGCTGACAGAATGTTGTAATTTTATGTATACTATACACATTTAACTATAGCTTATTTACAACACCCCAAAGTCATTTTTTACAGTGTATACCTTACCACCTATTCCCATGGACTCTAACTTAATTAGCAGACCCTCCTTCCAGAGCATGTCATAGGCTTTTTCTATGTCAAAGAATACTGCTATTACTATCTCCTTATTGGTCTGAGCCTTCCTAATGTCAGACTCTAAACACAGGACTGAATCCATTGTGTTACGGCCTTTACGGAAACCACTCTGATAGGGAGAGAAGAGTCCTTTACTTTCCATATGGTAGGTTATTCTTTGTGACTATCCTCTCCATAACTTTGCCCAGTTGCCCAGAGAGGGAAGAGTAAGCAGGGTCGTAACTACCATTGAGGACACCGAGGTCATGTCCTCGGCATTTTTTTCCCACGGTATTTTTTTTTCACTCAGAAATGTGAAATTAATATATGATGAAAATCGTTCTGACTTTGATCGGTGGAAAATTCTAAATTCAGCTTGCATCCCCCTGTTCTCATTTGTTTGTCTAAAAATAAAGTCCACATAATCATTTTTAAACGAAGCTGAAATATCCGACATTGGAAACATTTCATATTAGGCAGCCTCGCGATAGTCAGCTAAGCACCACGGGATATACAAGAGTTGAGAAGTGTTCTCATCAAGGTCCGACTCCGCAGCCAGTCAGTTTGTCAATTCGTCGTGGAATCTGAAAATTGACATAAGATGAAGAATTCTACTACACTAAAACAAACCAAACTCAGCTTTGGAAAGTCAACAAGTGAGAGAAAAAGAAAGAGGGAAGAAGGGGAGTTAATTTTGCCAGTCACTGACAGTTATGTGCCGGAATGCTTATGATCATTAACAGTGCAATTTTAATTAGCATTTCGAGCAACAACACTCGAAGCCGCTTAGCTAGATAGGATTTTCGTTTTCCAGGCGGCACAAACTCTTTTATTCTCTCTCTCGATGTGATTTGGTGCGTTTCAGATCAGAAAAGGCTGGACAGTCGTGACCTGTTGTTTATGAAGTTATTGGTGCTGACGAGACTTGAGCTATTTTGCTAACTTACCAGACTATAGGCTAACGTGAACCCAAGACACTATTGTTTTGATCATTGGTTGTATTTTCGAACGGAAATGAAAACGGGTAGCAAACTTATTATGTTCACATTTTATTTACAACATGATGTACCACCTCAGACTGCTTTCTGTCAATCATGAGCAGCCCAGCCGCGTTCACAGCTCCTCCTCCAATCACCAGCTGGAGATGAGCCTCCTCTCGGGAAGTCTTGTCCCGCCCCTCTTATTGACTCCCATCTCCCGTGAGGCTCAGGCCAAGTTTACATTAGACCGTATCTGTCTCATTTTCTTTGCGGATGCACTGTCCGTTTACATTAAAACGCCTGGAAACGCCGGGAAACGGGAATCCGCCAGGGTCCACGTATTCAATCCAGATCGTGTCTGGTCCGGTGCTGTGTAAACATTGAGAATACGCGGATACGCTGTGCTGAGCTCTAGCTGGCGTCGTCATTGGACAACGTCACTGTGACATCCACCTTCCTGATTCACTGGCGTTGGTCATGTGACGAGACTGCTGAAAAACGGCGCGGACTTCCGCCTTGTATCACCTTTCATTAAAGAGTATAAAAGTATGAAAATACTGCAAATACTGATGCAAATACTGCCCATTGTGTAGTTATGATTGTCTTTAGGCTTGCCATCCTTCCACTTGCAAGTGGTAAGTGACGCGCATGTCCGACATGCACTGAGATCACACACACAGCGGCTCAGTCCCGAATCACTGCTCGTGCACTCCACTCGCGCGCTCTGTGAGCTGCGCAGGGCCGGAGTGCGCACCCTCCAGAGGGCACTCGCTGTTCAGGGCGGAGTGATTTGGAGCGCAGGATGCCTGCGGAGCCGAGCGTATCCGTGTATTGGCGTTGCTGTGTGCACGCGAATCGTGTATTGGCGTTGCTGTGTGCACGCTAATCGTTTTAAAAACGTTAATCTGATGATCCGCTGATACGGTCTAATGTAAACCCCACCTCAGTCTCCGAATGTGGCGTAGTCAGTTTTGTCCAATAACCGTCTAGTATTTTGCTATTGAAAAGGGCATATATTTTTTAAAAAGCAATTGAAGTCCATTCAGGCTCGGCTAGATTGCGTTGTCACTCTCACTCACTCACTCACTCACTCACTCACTCACTCAAACTCTCACTCACTCACTCTCACATACTCTCACTCCCACACACTCTCTCTCTCTCACTCACTCACTCACTCACCCACACTCACTCACTCACGCGCACGCACACACACACACACACAAAATACTTTTGTGATCGTGCAGTTTTGAAATTGTTCAAATAAACATGTTCACCTACATGTTCATCTTGTTGGGCTTGTGATTTTGACTCGTTTCCAAAATGTATGTAAAGTCACCATATTAGGACATTTTTTTTGGCAAATAAGATGTATCGCAATGTTTGACCTCGGTATTTGAAAAATCCTGGTTACGGCCCTGAGAGTAAGTGCCCATTTTCAGTGAAAAATATACATTTATGTTCATGCTGGCCAAACAAATTTGAAGTCAGTATAATTTTAACTGTTACAAGTGATAATATTTGAAGTTATTTTGAACATATATCATACCATTAATTTATAGGATTTTTTCAAAGTCCGATGTCCATTGCAATGGACATCAGGAGTTGGCCGAGTTTAGCCAACACTCACATGTTTAGTGTCAGTATATAAAGAAACAAAACACCTGTAAGCTTTTCATAGGTAAATTAGGGTGTCACAGTTTATTTATTCATGATTATAAAATTTTAAATATCTATATATATATTTTGTACAGGCGGCACGGTGGTGTAGTGGTTAGCGCTGTCGCCTCACAGCAAGAAGGTCCTGGGTTCGAGCCCCGGGGCCGGCGAGGGCCTTTCTGTGTGGAGTTTGCATGTTCTCCCCGTGTCCGCGTGGGTTTCCTCCGGGTGCTCCGGTTTCCCCCACAGTCCAAAGACATGCAGGTTAGGTTAACTGGTGACTCTAAATTGACCGTAGGTGTGAATGTGAGTGTGAATGGTTGTCTGTGTCTATGTGTCAGCCCTGTGATGACCTGGCGACTTGTCCAGGGTGTACCCCGCCTTTCGCCCGTAGTCAGCTGGGATAGGCTCCAGTTTGCCTGCGACCCTGTAGAAGGATAAAGCGGCTAGAGATAATGAGATGAGATGAGATATTTTGTACATAATGTTCTTGTAGAGTATAAAGTCGAAGACTTCCTTGAATGTCTTGTGAATGGAGAGTTATCTGAACTTGACTCCTTGAATTCAGGAAATGAGGAGGATGAAACCAGGATTGAAATAGGTGGTAAGTTTAGAAATTAGAAAATTTTAATTCTTAGTATGTGGGGTTTTTTTTAAATCAATTTAATGTCTGATACGCAAGATATAAATGGAGTGCGGAGTGAGAATACATAAAATGAGTTAAAATGTGATTGTTTTGTTATTAGATTTAGAGAGGGACAGTGGAGAGGTTACATGCATGCCAGAAGAACTTGATGTGGCAGATGAGATTGAGATTGAGGAGACAGGCAGTGTAGTAACAGAGAAGGACAGGAGGAAGACAGAGGAGGACAGGAGGAGATGACAGTAACCGGGAAGGAAGAAATCAAGTGGCGTCACAGGCCGTGCACTACAGTCATGGACACTTCCTTTGAGAGTCCTCCAATTCATGAGGATCATCCCATGAGACCCTATGAATACTTCAAACAGTATATACCAGATGAGATCTTCAATTTGATGGCTGACAACACAAATGTTTATGCCATGCAAAATGGCACACTAAGTTTCAAACCGACAAGTTCAGGAGAGATCAGAACCCTAATTTTGACCTAAGAAATTCGGTCAAAAAAGTGGACCCTGAGAATGATTACACATGCTTTTGACATGGTTGTGGTCAGTAGTTGGCTGGAGTACAGGCTGGATGCCAAGAGGGCCAATATCCAGACCAAAGACATCCAGGATCTCCTCCACTTCAAGATGAATGTGGCCCAGTGTCTGGTGAGAGTCCATAAAACAGTGGCAGCAAAACGTGGAAGACCCAGTATGTCTCCAGAACCGTGTGTCCCCCACAGACCAGTTCAGAGACCAGTTCAGGATGTAAGGCCTATACCTGAAGTGCAGTATGACATGGTTGACCACATGCCAAATTATGATGAGAAGAAAGAGGCTACCAGATGCAAGATGCCATACTGTACAGGAAAAACACACGTCTTCTGTGACAAGTGCAACATCCACTTGTGCTTTGTGCCACACCGAAACTGCTTCAAGGCTGCTCATCGAAAATGAAGATACATGAAAACATCCACAAGCTAATGTCGTCTTAAGTTCAAGTTCCAGTTCCATTCCAAGTAAATGTGTTATCAGTTCATTAGCCTACTGTATGGTTATGTGTTGGAAGTACTGAAGGAAAGGATTTTTTCAGGTAATCTTAACTACAGTCATACATCTATTGTGTTCATGTGCATGGTCAGATTGCCTCATTTCTTCCTCTTCTTGCAGGCTCCTGTTCCCTATCCACACTGTGATACACCTATCAAATTCATGTACATGTTCAGTACACAGACTGTACACATACTCAAAGCCATGCAAACATCAAGTTCCAGATGTTTAGGTCATACCTGATTTGATGCCCGGGGTGTTTTGTTGATATGGTGCGAGGCTAGACCCACTCGTAGGCAAAAATATTTTTGGCCGCTAGGCGGGTGGGTCTAGTTTACTAGGCTACACCTCCACTTGTTTTTTACACCTTTATCGATGGCAGACACATCAGTGCCTTCTTTCATGTAAAGCGCATCCATGCTGCCGAAACCGAAAGCAGAATGACATGCTCCTTTTTGCTCGACGTCAATATAGAAAAAAGTTTGGATCTTCGCTTAAATTAAAATTAAAATTTGACCTTACTTTGTGTTGAATACGACTTCAAAAACAATTCAAGATTTTATTAAGAGAAATATTGTGGCCAACACGAGTGTTAAGTTACCTAAAAGATCGCGTGAAGTTGGCTGCTATCTACTTTGCGTTCGTTCTCATTTTCCTCCATCATTCCATCGGCCAGAAACAGATGTTTTGACGTAATTTAACTTAGTAGGCTATGATTATTATTTAACCGTAGTCTTCTAGACATTTTGACTGTTTGGGGCATTGAACGCTGGTGTATGATTTTCAGGGAATAAAGTTTAGCGCATGTCGGAACATCATTGCGCTCGCAGCCTCCAACTCCTCAAACGTCCTTTAAATTGTGATATAACGTTGGCTATAAGTAGGGTGACCAGATTTCCCTAGTCTGAAACCGGGACACTTTTGCGCGCGACCATGCTCGTGCACGCACACCTTTTTTTTTTTTTACGTAAACGTGACACTCCGAGAGGTGCTCTTATCATTTTGTTGAAGCTCACATTTATCAACATCTCACATGAAATAAAACAAACAGGCATTTTGTTATCTAGTAGCATAGTGGTATACAGATCAGTTAAATTATGGTCAGACAACAGATTTTGTAATGGCTGAGAATAGGCCAGGCTATGTCCATAGGCCAAATTTAAACTGATTTATTTCACCTGTTTGTGAGAACACCAAGAAGAATGCATATGCACATGTAGGCTATATCTCTAAAATTGTATGCACTATAGCATGAACTTAAAAAGTAGATATGTGACCTCAACATAGCCTAGGTCAGAATCAACCTTACTAACCATTCCCCACAACTGAATGAATAAAGCAAGAAGATGTGTACAAAAGTGAACACTTTAATGGAAGGTGCAACAAGCTGTTCAACACAGCAATATGGCCAAACTGTCAGAATGGTATGTTAAACAGAATCCTTTTTTTTATTCACCTTGTTATCCCGAGATAACGACATAATTAATTCAGGATCTCGAGAAAACAACACAACTAATTCGAGATCTCGAGAAAACAAAACCGTTATTCCGAGATCTCGAGAAAACAAAACAATTATTTCATGATCTCGAGTAAACAGCTGAGAAATGGTTCATTCAGGTGCACCAAGAGACTTGTGATATGCTGACTTTGGGGCTATTTCTCATTCTGTATAGACGCAACTTTGGTCATTAGAATGTCTGGAATAATCGATCACCTAATAAGGCAATATTTTGATCAGGGGTTGACACAGGGAGAGATTGCATTAAGTCTTGTAATAAGGGATAATTTCAAAATTAGTCCGCGGCACCTCCGCAGAAGACTGGCCCGGCTTCGTCTCTACCGACGGAGATACAGTGATCCAGCTGAGATCATGAAATAATTGTTTTGTTTTCTCGAGATCTCGAATTAGTTGTGTTGTTTTCTCGAGATCCTGAATTAATTATGTCGTTATCTCGGGATAACAAGGTGAATAAAAAAAGATTATATGAAGGGCCTCTCGCGGCTTCCGTAAATATACACTCAAACAAAACAGCAGTAAAGGAGGAGAGGGGCGACAGCCCGAGGAAAGCCCCCACAGGAGCACACAGCATTTGCAGCATAGGCTACCCGACTCAGTACAAGAACAAAACACTTACAGTGTGTGCAGTAGGCTTCGTGCGCATTGTTCTGCACCTCTCGGAGGAAGGGGTAGGTGCCCTGTAAATCTTTGGAAAAGGTACATTTTCTTTTCGGCATAATTGCTGCGGCATTACTGCTGCTAGCTGCTAGACAAAGAACATTCGCTCCAGTTAATGTTTATTTTATTGTTGCATGGCAACCCGTTCTGTTGTCTGGAATAATGTGTCTAAATAAACACCCATGCCACAGGGCCAGGGGGCAGTAACCAGGAAAGTTTGCGATTCCTGTCAATTCATCAAAATAGTAAATGCAGACATTTCTCCGCTAATGATTCCCACGCTGCTCAGTCGCAAACGTCGCGAGTGGCGAAAACCAGGACATATCCGTGTCCCGACAGACTTTTGTCGGGACTCGGGACACACAACCCCAAATCGGGACTGTCCCGGTAAAACCGGGACGTCTGGTCACTCTAGCTATAAGGCACGGTTCTAACATACCTTACACATTGGCCTAACGAAAATAATAATTGTCTGCTGATTTGTTAGCTATAAATTTAGGTCTAATTACTTCTGACAGTCTGCAAGCATTGCACCGTCGGGTCTTCAAGTCTGGCTGAAGCAGAGGAGCGGGCTTTCCGGGGTTTATTTTTTCAGTTTTTTTTTAACATGCTCCATTTCTATATGTCCAGGTTTGAACTAAGTCATTTTGGCAAGATTTAATTTAATACAAAACAGAAATGGTCAGACACAAGCACACCAAGCACATGGGAATGTATTTTGCCAATTTTGACAGCGCATGTTTTTTTAATGCCGCACCGTAGACAGCGAACGTTTAAACATGATCAAACATAGGAAATGAACGACACAAAGCATGGCTCAAAAACAAAAAAGTTAAATAAACCCTGCTGATAGTTGATGGTGTTGCAACACATCAGTGTTATAACCCAATCTCTACCCAACCACCCGTCATTTTAATTCTTTTTGTAGAGGCTCGTTCGTAGTGAGACCTTGAGGAAAGTGCTATTGAGGTATTTCACCTGACGTCACAGGGTCACGTGACGCCCCGGTGTCCGCCATTTTGGACGGCAAGCTAGCTAATGTCAACATCATAGTACCTAGTATGTTGCTGTAGCAACGTTTACATTCAGTCATTTGGATGACTGTTAAAACCTTTCAGTCTCAAGTTTTTCCTTTACTGTATTTACTAGTTTACTGAGCCAGCCAGCCCCGGAGCGCTAGCTAGCGCCGGCCAGCCCCGGAGCGCTAGCTAGCGCCGGCCAGCCCCGGAGCGCTAGCTAGCCCCGGCCAGCCCCGGAGCGCTAGCTAGCGCCGGCCAGCCCCGGAGCGCTAGCTAGCGCCGGCCAGCCCCGGAGCGCTAGCTAGCCCCGGCCAGCCCCGGAGCGCTAGCTAGCCCCGGCCAGCCCCGGAGCGCTAGCCAGCCCCGGCCAGCCCCGGAGTGCTAGCCAGCGCTAGCCAGCTCCAGAGCGCTAGCTAGCCCCGGCCAGCCCAGGAGCGCTAGCTAGCCCCGGCCAGCCCCGGAGTGCTAGCCAGCCCCGGAGCGCTAGCCAGCGCTAGCCAGCTCCGGAGCGCTAGCTAGCCTCGGCCAGCCCCGGAGCGCTAGCTAGCCCCGGCCAGCCCCGGAGCGCTAGCTAGCTAGCCCGCCCTGGCCAGCCCCGGAGCGTGCTCAGTAAACTAGTAAATACAGTAAAGGAAAAACTTATAACGGGCCATGTCTCAACAGACTAAGAAGTTATTTCAATGACATTTAATAACATTTTGTTTATCCTGAGGACCGAAAGTAAATGAAAATGTGAACAAATCTTAGCTGTCAGTGAACAATCCTGGTGGAAGCAGGTAAACGTCGTTCTCTAAGCCTGCTAACCTCAATTTTTGCAAATACCTCTCCCTCTGCTCACCCTGTAAATGCCCTACGTTGCTGGATAGTGAAGGTGTTTTCTGCATCTCGCTCCTTTTTCTTTTATGTTTTTCGTTTGTCGCCTTCCTCGCATTCAAACTGATTCGAGCCGTGCCGTCCAAAATGGCAGCATCACATGACTTGGTCACGTGAGTGAAATACCTCAATAGAGTCTCTGACCCAAAGTAACTGTTTCCACTCTCAATGTCCATGTGCCTTGTAATAAATCCACTTGAAACGTCTTGAAAGTTGAACTTTAATCCTCGTTTTAACAATTACAAAGGTTCTAAGATGCAGAGAGTCAGGTAAGAAAAACTGTTCGCTTCCACGGCTTCTCGAGATCTACCCTGAGAAGCGCGAGACCGTTCTTATGTCGCTGAATGAATTCTAATTCTAATTCTTGAGAAGCGTGAGACAGTTCTAATTCTTCACATATGAATTCTAATTCTAATTCTAATGCTTCTAATTCTAATTCTAATTCTTCTAACCTTGCCACATGTTATTCATCATTTTAATCATGAAATAAATTACTTATATGAAATTACACACTCAAATGAAATTATTTATACCTTTTAACATAAATTGTAATTCATGTCTATATGAATTCAACTTTGGCTGCTACACTTTTTTTTTTAAGATATTTTTTGGGCTTTTTTCACCTATTATTATTGGATAGGACAGTGTAGAGACAGGAAATGAGCGGGAGAGAGAGACGGGGAGGCAAGGGAGTAACTTTGATTTTGACATTGGTGGGGACACAAAAGTGATCCAAGGCAGTTACCAATATTCGTCTATAGGTGGCAGTAAAGGACCATGGATTTGTTGTATCTAGCCTAGCCTAGTAGTAGTAGAAAGAGGTCTCTGTAAAACGGTGAACGCAGCAGACTCAGCAGCTGTCACGCTGTTGATTCTGAAATGCAAGTCGCACATCTGCATGGCCATGCAGTAGCCTACATCTGACTGCTTACATTCTGTAAAACCATTAGGTCTATAAATTTAACATTCATTCATCGAGGATATTATCTAACACCAAGTTACATTGCTCCAGCGTTCCTTTTCTCTGCAGCTATGCAGTAGCCTAGCTCTGATGCATCCTGTCACGTTGCTAAACCTGCCTAAGGAGCCGCAGCAATACTTTTATGAAGGGTTTCCATACATCAAAAGGATTTTGTTGAGTTTTTAATGCTCGACGGAAACCCTGCACTTACATTCTTGACTTTGAAGAAGAATGAACGAATGTCTCGTTTCTTGGGAGGGGGGCCGTCATCCATGATACTCAAGTCAGCATGCGAGTCGTAGGGCAAGCATGCATGGACATCGAAGTCCAGCTCAATTTGTAGGCTGACGGAGAGTGGGGGGTGCGTGGGGTAGGTCAGGTGTGTACGTGTGAGATACGGGGGGTTGATGGGCGGGTAGTCACAGCTGCTGTGGGAAGTGTGCTGCTTTTACATCAGATGGAGTGACAGCTGGGATAGCCAACCATGTAAGTTAGCGAGAAACAGGTAGCTAATCAGAGAATGATATCTACATTAGAGGGGGGATTATTAGCAGTGTCATACATTTAACCCTTTGTGTGCCATATAATCATTGCTCAGGTTAGGACATCGGTTTTATTGATCGTGATTACACAGTAGCGGCTGAATATTGGTAGGGACACGTCCCTACCGTCCCTACCCAAAATTACACCCTAGCGGGGAGGGATCGGGAAATGACCTCGGGCCGGAATCAAACCCAGGCCCCCGGATTTATGGTATGGCGCCTTATCCACCTGAGCCACAACGCCCCCCCCCATTTTAATTCTCCTCGGATCAGCACCGACCTCACATTTGGCCTTGGGAGAGTTCAGTTGATGGAAATCCGTCACACGACGGAAAACTTTAATCCATGGTACTGGCTTCAAAATGTTTTCCAGGATATTTTCATCTAGCTTCCCACAGGGATTGTAATAATTCACTATATTCACTGGGCCTCTTTTAGTCCATACCTTAGTCACAATTGACTCATGATTCTTGTTGACCCCAAGAACTTTATAGCTGATTCCATTTTGGAAAGAAGTTGCAACTCCTCCTCCTCTACCATTTCCTCTATCCCTTCTAATTGCAGTATATCCCTTAATGATAACATCTAATTCAGGCTTCAACCAAGTTTCCTGCACACAACTTATGTTAGGTTTTTCCTTTATCAATGTACTTCTTGAATTCTTGACCATTAGCAATCAAGCTTCTGGCATTCCACTGTAATATTATTAACAGCATTAAACTAATCATAGCTTGACATAACTTGAGAAGACTGACTATCCGTGTTTAGATTATCTCTGACTGTCTCCCAGAGTAATCCTTTGATACCCAGATACTTTTCAGCCGACCTCACAATTATCTTTATCCTTTCCGTTCGACTCTGAGTCTGAGCTGAACAATTAACAATCTCTGCCATAAAGAGCACAAAGTCGCTCTTATTGATAGCTAGACCATCCCGTTCCAACTTATTACATCCCTCACAGTTATTAGTGGACTTGTCATTATTGACTTCTCATCTCATCTCATTATCTCTAGCTGCTTTATCCTGTTCTACAGGGTCGCAGGCAAGCTGGAGCCTATCCCAGCTGACTACGGGCGAAAGGCGGGGTACACCCTGGATAAGTCACCAGGTCGTCACAGGGCCGACACATAGACACAGACAACCATTCACACTCACATTCACACCTACGGTCAATTTAGAGTCACCAGTTAACCTAACCTGCATGTCTTCGGACTGTGGGGGAAACCGGAGCACCCGGAGGAAACCCATGTGGACACGGGAAGAACATGCAAACTCCGCACAGAAAGACCCTCGCCGGCCACGGGGCTTGAACCCGGACCTTCTTGCTGTGAGGCGACAGTGCTAACCACTACACCACCGTGCCACCCCATTATTGACTTCTCTACGTTCATTTTGTTTTAGTAATGGTGAGATTCTAGGGACTTTCTTTACGGCTTCTGAATAGCTAATACCTTGGGAAGCTTTAACTTTCTGCACCTCTTTAGCTCGCTTGCTAAACTCTCAACCTTGATAGGCTGCACTGTGTTCACCACTGCAGTTACAGCATCGTTTGTAATCTTTGTCACAGTTCTCGTACTTGTGTTCTCCACCACATTTGCTACATCTCATCTTGCCCTTGCATACAGCTGCTAAATGCCCAAATCTTTGGCATTTATAACACCGGAGTGGTGGTGGGATGCATGGGAGCCGCCAGGGGGGAAAGGTTAGAACAATTCTAGGGGCCCAGCACTGCCATAGGGCCCTTTAAAGGTCCCATGGCATGAAATTTTCACTTTCTGAGGTTTTTTAACATTAAAATGAGTTCCTCTGACCTTCTTAAGTCACCCCAGTGGCTAGAAATGTCATAATGTGTAAACCAAACTATGCCCACCCTTTGTCAACATTTGAGAATGGCGCGTCAAAATGGCGCGTTGATAGGCTCTTCCCTTTACTACGTCAGCAAGGGAGATGATCCCCACGCCCCCCGGATTCCCACCCACTGTATGGATTGCCCGCCCAGCTCAAAAGTTGCCACCATAGATACGTCACTTCAATTTTGTAGTGAGGAGACCATAGAGGACACAACAACATGGCACCACCTAAGCGAGCGACACATGGAAATTGCGCTGTACATGGATGTGACAACACAGAAAGGAGTCTGTTTTTACTGCCGACGGGAGAGCCCCTGAAGACACAGTGGCTTAATTTTATTTACTCCAATAATACGCCGTCGAGTCTACCTAAGACGGTGTATGTTTGTCGGAAGCATTTTCCTGATGAATGTTTCCACAACTTGGGACAGTACAGGGCAGGTTTTGCACATCAACTGTCACTGAAGCCTGGGTCCGTACCAAGCATCCCTGCCGCATCAGCAACAAACACTGAACAAGTAAGTGTATAACTGTTAAGTCGTTTTGCCGTGTTTTAAAATCGGTGCGTTAGCCTTGCAATGGCTACATTAGCTGTGCAGCTAACCGCTTCCTGCAGTTAGCCAGGTAATCTGCGCTACAAAACCAAAAAGCATGTTAAACTGAGTTTAGTCTGGAAATTGACTGTAACTTATGAGCTTATGTTTGACTATTGCTCCGCAATGCATGTCTTCTGTTGGATAAGCGATATGTTGCTGTAGTTGCTGCTTCTATCCTCTTTGGTTATGGAGTGCTTGTTCAAGCCTAGGGTATTATATGTTCGTAAACTACCACTCCGAATACTCTCACTCTCTGTTCTCTGTGTCACGTTGAGTTTACGAAAGGAGTCCGAGGGGTCAAAAGCGAAAGCTTGGACTGTTGCTTGACCTGCCATTGCTACTGTTCATACACAGGTAGCATGCCCGCAGCTTGGTCAAGCCCCTCCCCCTCCCCCCATGGCCCGCCCCCACTCTCTACCCTTCCCCGCCTCCATGCTTCTCATTAGCAAAACGACGCACTGGGAAAAGCGCTGAAATGGGGCTTTCTCCCAGGAGGCTATATCCACGTGCCGAGGGTTCTTTTCAAGAAAGGCTGCGGATATAACATCCGGAAACCTCCACGAGCCCGTTTAAAGCATCAACAAACCACCATGCCATGGGTCCTTTAAGGGGCTGATAATATGCTTTTAATGATTTTAATAAGACTTTTGAAATAACAACAATGCAATATTCCATCTGGTAAAATGAGCTAATTGAACAAGGTTGTCTATTTCTTGAGTTCTTCAGCGGTCTCAAAAGTAGCCGGTCACCGGCGGCAAATCGCCGGCTATGGCTTGTTATGCCGCCGGCTATTGTCAGTCGAGTCACAAAATTTAATATTAAATATTTCTGACAGCAAAAAAAGTTGTGAACGTAAATTACATCCACTATGTCATGTATGTCCGTTGCCGCATCAACTGTGTTTACATCCTCGACACGAGTGCAGCCATTACTGCCGCCTGCGTTGCCAGATTGCGTGTGTTCCCGCTCAATTTGGGCGGTTTTAAGTGCATTTTGGTGGGTTTTGAACATATTTTGGGATGTAAAACATCAGCAGTATCTGGCAACATATTTTTTTTTACTTAATACAAGAAATTAATGGATGCCAACGTTTTTGCCAAAATGGTATTTTATTTTCCATTGTTTAGGCAGCTTCAGCATCATACTGTGAGATTCTGTTCAAATTGTTTTTTTCTTCTATGAAGCCTGAACCGGGGCGGCACGGTGGTGTAGTGGTTAGCGCTATCGCCTCACAGCAAGAAGGTCCGGGTTCGAGCCCCGTGGCCGGCGAGGGCCTTTCTGTGTGGAGTTTGCATGTTCTCCCCGTGTCCGCGTGGGTTTCCTCCGGGTGCTCCGGTTTCCCCCACAGTCCAAAGACATGCAGGTTAGGTTAACTGGTGACTCTAAATTGACTGTAGGTGTGAATGTGAGTGTGAATGGTTGTCTGTGTCTATGTGTCAGCCCTGTGATGACCTGGCGACTTGTCCAGGGTGTACCCCGCCTTTCGCCCGTAGTCAGCTGGGATAGGCTCCAGCTTGCCTGCGACCCTGTAGAAGGATAAAGCGGCTAGAGATAATGAGATGAGATGAGATGAAGCCTGAACCATTTATTTTATTAGTTTATAATTATTGTTTAATTTAGTCTTCAGGAGAGACTGCCTGCACACAGTACTAGTATTAATAGTTTTTTTTTTCTTCCATGAAAGCTGAGGCATTTATATTATATTTTAAGGTAACTTCATGTTGTGCTGTGAGGTTCTCTGCACTTTAACTTTTGAACCAACAGGAGCATTTGGATAAGTAAAGCCTATTTTTCTGCATTTTTGTAGTCCTGGTAATCTTTTATATTGGTAAAGTTGTTTATAGGACCATTTCTCAGTGTCTGTTTTTTAATCAATAGTTTTTCAGTAATAACTTAATATTTAACATATCACTCATATATCACTTTTAAACAACCCCCGCGCCTCCCCCATAGTCTCCAAAATTTCTGTGGGAAACACTGGCGTGCGTAACAACGCTAATCAAGCTTAAGCTAGACGACCCACCTCAAATACCCGTCCCGGGTAAATGTTATCCCAATTTTAGATGGCCTGTTCCAAACCATCCCGCCCCATGAAAAATTCGTACTTGCATATCTCTCTCTATATCTATCTATCCATCCATCCATCCATCTATCCATATATATATATATATATATATATATATATATATATATATATATATATATATATATATATATATCCCTGCACGCTTTGCGTGCATTATGTCTGCCTCTGGCAGACATTTTACCATTTTGCACCCTGCTGTAAATTATTTGTACCCTGCTATTCTCCCAAACTTTGAAGCCCCTGGTTCTTCAACATATTGTCATTTAACCCTCCCCCTTTTGCGAAATGGTATGGTCCAATTCTGGTAGAAGCGCGATGCGTTAAATTTGTGTGCTGATCAGTGCAACGCTACTTGCTGCTGTGTCGCGGTGCAGCAGCCAGCCAGCCAGCAGTGGAGTGCGTACAGTCTATGATCGCTAAATATGAAGAGTGGCTGTCAAAAACGTAAAGAAAGGCAGCTGAAAGCTGAGAGGGACCGGAGAGGCAGGCAACTAGTCACTCAGTTTTTCCCAAAGAAAGGTAGCTATCGCTCACATGTGTGTTCAAAATATTAGCGAATGGTAAACAGGGATGAGAGTGGGTGGTCACCAAAAAAGCAGAAAACAAGATGGCGCCTGAAGCCGGGTGTCTGGGAGGGATACCCCCCAGGAAAATTTTTAAAAATAAGGCCTTACAAACCACTTTTCCTGCAATCTGAGCTGTAGTAGATGATAAATCTGTTGTCTTTTTTATATATTTACATGAAAATATGTTTCAAATCAATAGGAGTACTGTTTGAATTCAAAATAAAATCACATTCTACATTCAAGGGTATGGTTATAATTTATGGTCAACAAAAATGACAAACTAAATTCACATTAAACGTAAGTGTTATTAATTATCAAAATGTTCAGATATTAAATAAAATTTCTTGGGGAGAAAAGGTCAGTCACCCTATGTCCTCATTAGTTGCATATGATTTCAAACTCTTTTGAAATATTTAAGTTTTCAAAACTGTCAGCATTAATTCAGATTTACTGACCATCATATACATGTTCAGTGTATTAAATCAAATGAATGCTAAGTTTATGGGATAATGTCTATGTACACTTTATACAGTTATTTATAGTTCACAGTCACTTCTCATTTTCATTTAATCATTTCGACTTCTTCTTCAGCCTTTTGGCCAAAGACAAAAGCTTTTCAGTCCTCTCTCTGTTTTTTATACCAGCATCGATTTCACGTACCTTCGCTTCGTCTCGCTTGTCAATTGTATTCGGCATTTTGAGTAAAAAAGCCGATACGAAAGAGAAACGTATTTTTGAAGCGCAGCGACGATGAACATGTGCAAGTTTCGATAAAATAGAACGATGCGGGTACTTTTGTAAGAACTGTTATGATTGACTTTTGTTCTCTCCCACACTCTTGTAAGAACTGTTATGATTGGCTATCATGCTCTCGCCAGCGATGTTTTGGCCAATTACATTGTAGATAAGACGTATTCTACCGCGAGACTTAGCGAGACTAAAGATGGCGAAAATGTAAACATGTAACATCGTCGTACGCTTGAGTATCACGAAGGAACATACCCCAACCCCCCTCAATGAAAGAAAAAATCTCAACGGATTTGGCATAATATCGATTTTTGCTCAGAAAAAGCGGAAATCCGCCGAAAAGCGGAAAACTCTCATCCCTGGGTAAATGAACAGTATTGAACGTGGTTGGATTAGCCTATCAAGAGAACACTTTTACAGTTTGTACAGTGACATTTTTTCCATTTTAATAACTGAACTGACGTGTGATAAACAAGATGAAATATTACGTTATGCTGGTGCTAATAACTAGTGCGAATAACCAGTTTCATAACTAATGGGGTGCCCTAAATATGCACACATTCAGCCTCAGGGGGACCTCCGCCCTACCAAACCACTGAACCCCCCTTTGGAAAAGGAGGTAAGCAGCAATACAACCCATAAATGCTTTCGGATTGAAGTTTTTAATGAGCGAGCGCCATATACAGTTTGCTAGATTAAAGTGTTGCTAATAACGGACACCAGTCAAGTGTTTGGCATGGTTACGTGTGTGGAATGTTCACACGTTCTAAACCATTGGTTTCAAATTGAGGAGCTGGAGAAAGCGCAGCACACATAAAAGAGGGATAGAGGTTACAACATATGAAGAAATACGTACGTAATTGATCAAATTGAAATGTCACCCCGTGTCACTTTGAAATAAATTTATAATAAGATGTTTCCTGGGGCGGCACGGTGGTGTAGTGGTTAGCGCTGTCGCCTCACAGCAAGAAGGTCCTGGGTTCGAGCCCCGTGGCCAGCGAGGGCCTTTCTGTGCGGAGTTTGCATGTTCTCCCCGTGTCCACGTGGGTTTCCTCCGGGTGCTCCGGTTTCCCCCACAGTCCAAAGACATGCAGGTTAGGTTAACTGGCGACTCTAAATTGACCGTAGGTGTGAATGTGAGTGTGAATGGTTGTCTGTGTCTGTGTGTCAGCCCTGTGATGACCTGGCGACTTGTCCAGGGTGTACCCCGCCTTTCGCCCGTAGTCAGCTGGGATAGGCTCCAGCTTGCCTGCGACCCTGTAGAAGGATAAAGCGGCTACAGATAATGAGAATGAGATGAGAAGATGTTTCCTGTCTTTTATGGGTAACATTTGTAAGGCTACTGAGTATGGAGTTCATTTAAATGCATCAAACTTTTTCATGCATTAACTATCTTGCATGCATTGCTGATGATAGAGCCAGGCCCCTCATCAGGCCATGATGCAGCAGCCAGGGAGGCCACCAGAAGTGTTGAAGTACAGGAAGAGAACAGGGGGAGTACCAGCAGCACAGGTGGTGAGGAAGAAGCAGCAGAGAGTAAGTGTTAGGTTTTTTTTCCATCTCTGGCCCTCACCATCTCGAGATCAGTCCCCTCGTGTCACCCAGACGTCTGGGGGTGAGTCGCAGAAAAAAGAAAGGAACCCCACAATCTTTAGTTCGCAATCTTTATTCGCAAGTCCCCCCTGAGACGAGAGTATACATGGGTTTTATACGTGTGTATGTGAGTGAAACCGTGGATCAATCATGACAATTTTAAACAAAGACTATGTTTAGTCTAACAAAGAAGTGTCTTCTCCACTGGACGAAGGTCAGGTTACACAGGAATAGTTTAAAATCACTGTTATAGTATATGTAAGCTCTAAAATATTAAAATCATAAAGTCTTAACACCTTGTGCAGCAATAAGGCTAATATAAATCTATAAAACGATAAAACTAACATGAATCACTTAATGCAGCTTTAAATCTAACATTCAATCATTTCAATTTCAAATTCAACACTGAAGAGACTGGTTAAATCTAACAATCCTAAATCACGTGTAGCTATAAAACTAACTTAAATCATGGCTTTAAATCTAACTTTTAATCCCAAATACACGTTGGATATGCAGCTGTGGGTGTGTGTGGGTGTGTCTGACATCATTGCAGACCTTGGCGCTGTTCAGACACAATAATCTGATCAATAATACACATTTCATATCAAAATAAGCAGAATGTTCTGATGATATGATAGCAATGTTTAGACAGAATGGAATTTTTTAAACAATGTCTAGCTGAGACAGAAGGTCATTTTAACTGAACAGAATAAATCCTTACAATTTTGTCACAAAATAAATTACTGCCTTCTTGGTCAAGAATAAATACTTACAATTATTTATCCTTACAAAGGAATAACACCTTACAGTAAGGAAGAAACTGAGAAGGCATGTGGCAAAATCTTGAATTTTCATTTGTGATTGTACAGTAAATGCACCAGAATTAGTCACTGACCAGTTTTCATCTAGTCCCTGGTAGGTTAATACATAAAATGTAATAACAAAGTCACAAACTCAAGGTCCATGGGCTATCAAAAGTCAAATAATGACAATAGTGCAATTGTGACGAGGGTGGGCAAAGTTGGGGGGCCCAAAATTCTAATCTTTCATGGGGCCCAAAATTTCTGGTGGCGCCCCTGGTGGGATGTATAGTTTAACATCGTAACACATGAATCCAACAAACACTTTATCCGGTAGTTCCTTCTCTTCAAATGTAATCATTACAGAAAGGCTATCACAGATTCCACCATTTCTCTTGGTCTTAAGACGCTTAATTGCATTCACTTTAACTTTCTTGATGTTTTCTTTCAGCATTTCTGCAGTTATATTAGTTGGAATTCCTGTAATGACACCTCTGGTGAGCTTTTGATCATTAGCCCTTGAACACTGTACAGACTTTCCATTGATCTTTTGTACCTTTAAAGCTTTCTCATATTGCTCGGCATTATTACACAATACTAACAATTGTCCACTCTGCAAAACCTTTGCGCTCCTTATCTCTCCTATTTCCTTGTTTAAACTAGGGTGACCAGACGTCCCGGTTTTACCGGGACAGTCCCGATTTGGGGTTGTGTGTCCCGAGTCCCGACAAAAGTCTGTCGGGACACAGATATGTCCTGGTTTTCGCCACTCGTGACGTTTGCGACTGAGCAGCGTGGGAATCATTAGCGGAGAAATGTCTGCATTTACTATTTTGATGAATTGACAGGAATCGCAAACTTTCCTGGTTACTGCCCCCTGGCCCTGTGGCATGGGTGTTTATTTAGCCACATTATTCCAGACAACAGAACGGGTTGCCATGCAACAATAAAATAAACATTAACTGGCGTGAATGTTCTTTGTCTAGCAGCTAATGCTGTGCACTCCTGTGGGGGCTTTCCTCGGGCTGTCGCCCCTCTCCTCCTTTATTGCTGTTTTGTTTGAGTGTATATTTACAGAAGCCGCGAGAGGCCCTTCATATAATCTTTTTTTATTCACCTTGTTATCCCGAGATAACGACATAATTAATTCAGGATCTCGAGAAAACAAAACAATTATTTCATGATCTCAGCTGGATCACTGTATCTCCGTCGGTAGAGACGAAGCCGGGCCAGTCTTCTGCGGAGGTGCCGCGGACTAATTTTGAAATTATCCCTTATTACAAGACTTAATGCAATCTCTCCCTGTGTCAACCCCTGATCAAAATATTGCCTTATTAGGTGATCGATTATTCCAGACATTCTAATGACCAAAGTTGCATCTATACAGAATGAGAAATAGCCCCAAAGTCAGCATATCACAAGTCTCTTGGCGCACCTGAATGAACCATTTCTCAGCTGTTTACTCGAGATCATAAAATAATTGTTTTGTTTTCTCGAGATCTCGGAATAATGGTTTTGTTTTCTCGAGATCTCGAATTAGTTGTGTTGTTTTCTCGAGATCCTGAATTAATTATGTCGTTATCTCGGGATAACAAGGTGAATAAAAAAAAGGATTCCGTTTAACATACCATTCTGACAGTTTGGCCGTATTGCTGTGTTGAACAGCTTGTTGCACCTTCCATTAAAGTGTTCACTTTTGTACACATCTTCTTGCTTTATTCATTCAGTTGTGGGGAATGGTTAGTAAGGTTGATTCTGACCTAGACTATGTTGAGGTCACATATCTACTTTTTAAGTTCATGCTACAGTGGTGCTTGAAAGTTTGTGAACCCTTTAGAATTTTCTATATTTCTGCATAAATATGACCTAAAACATCATCAGATTTTCCACACAAGTCCTAAAAGTAGATAAAGAGAACCCAGTTAAACAAATGAGACAAAAATATTATACTTGGTCATTTATTTATTGAGGAAAATAATCCAATATTACATATCTGTGAGTGGCAAAAGTATGTGAACCTCTAGGATTAGCAGTTAATTTGAAGGTGAAATTAGAGTCAGGTGTTTTCAATCAATGGCATGACAATCAGGTGTGAGTGGGCACCCTGTTTTATTTAAAGAACAGAGATCTATCAAAGTCTGATCTTCACAACACACGTTTGTGGAAGTGCATCATGGCATGAACAAAGGAGATTTCTGAGGACCTCAGAAAAAACATTGATGATGCTCATCAGGCTGGAAAAGGTTACAAAACCATCTCTAAAGAGTTTGGACTCCACCAATCCACAGTCAGACAGATTGTGTACAAATGAAGGAAATTCAAGACCATTGTTGCACTCCCCAGGAGTGGTCAACCAACAAAGATCACTCCAAGAGCAAGGCGTGTAATAGTCAGCAAGGTCACAAAGGACCCCAGGGTAACTTCTAAGCAACTGAAGGCCTCTCTCAAATTGGTTAAGGTTAATGTTCATGAGTCTACCATCAGGAGAACACTGAACAAAAATGGTGTGAATGGCAGGGTTGCAAGGATAAAGCCACTGCTCTCCAAAAAGAACATTGCTGCTCATCTGCAGTTTGCTAAAGATCACGTGGACAAGCCAGAAGGCTATTGGAAAAATGTTTTGTGGACGGATGAGACCAAAATAGAACTTTTTGGTTTAAATGAGAAGTGTTATGTTTGGAGAAAGGAAACCACTGCATTCCAGCATAAGAACCTTATCCCATCTGTGAAACATGGTGGTGGTAGTATCATGCTTTGGGTCTGTTTTGCTGCATCTGGGCCAGGACAGTTTGCCATCATTGATGGAACAATGAATTCTGAATTATACCAGCAAATTCTAAAGGAAAATGTCAGGACATCTGTCCATGAACTGAATCTCAAGAGAAGGTGGATCATGCAGCAAGACAACGACCCTAAGCACACAAGTTGTTCTACCAGAGAATGGTTAAAGAAGAATGAAGTTAATGTTTTGGAATGGCCAAGTCAAAGTCCTGACCTTAATTCAATTGAAATGCTGTTCAAGGACCTGAAGTGAGCAGTTCATGTGAGGAAACCCACCAACATCCCAGAGTTGAAGCTGTTCTGTACGGAGGAACGGGCTAAAATTCCTCCAAGTCAGTGTGCAGGACTGATCAACAGTGACCGGAAATGTTTAGTTGCAGTTATTGCTGCACAAGGGGGTCACACCAGATACTGAAAGCAAAGGTTCACATACTTTTGCCACTCACAGATATGTAATATTGGATTATTTTCCTCAATAAATAAATGACCAAGTATAATATTTTTGTCTCATTTGTTTAACTGGGTTCTCTTTATCTACTTTTAGGACTTGTGTGAAAATCTGATGATGTTTTAGGTTATATTTATGCAGAAATGTAGAAAATTCTAAAGGGTTCACAAACTTTCAAGCACCACTGTATAGTGCATACAATTTTAGAGATATAGCCTACATGTGCATATGCATTCTTCTTGGTGTTCTCACAAACAGGTGAAATAAATCAGTTTAAATTTGGCCTATGGACATAGCCTGGCCTATTCTCAGCCATTACAAAATCTGTTGTCTGACCGTAATTTAACTGATCTGTATACCACCATGCTACTAGATAACAAAATGCCTGTTTGTTTTATTTCATGTGAGATGTTGATAAATGTGAGCTTCAACAAAATGATAAGAGCACCTCTCTGAGTGTCACGTTTACGTAAAAAAAAAAAGGTGTGCGTGCACGAGCATGGTCGCGCGCAAAAGTGTCCCGGTTTCAGACTAGAGAAATCTGGTCACCCTAGTTTAAACCCTTCGTGAGTTGGATTGGATTCGACTCTTTAAAAGTGGTATCCGTCTGCATCAACTTAATAACAACCTTATGACTTTCCCTTTCACACCTTTCTGAATCAGATCTAGAGTCCACAGTATCTGGCTTTTTCCTCTTTTTCTTTTTATTTCGATACAATTTCCACGCCTCGCTCTGTTGAGCATTGGCGCCATAGATTTACATAGAAGACTAGATGCCTCGTCCCCGTTGCCCATCAACGAAGTCGAACGTCCGCACATGGCGGCCATCTTACCTCAGACAGCTGGCTTACCCATTACATTGTGTTGGTAGCGATATGTACTTTTCAGATGACCGTAACTTCCTCAAATTTCAGTCGATATTCAAACGGTTTGGTTTGTTATATAAAAAAAAGGAAGTATGTATTTATGACATAAAATGATTATTCATCATTCATGTTTAAAAAAAATACGCATAGCTTGGCGAAAATATTTCAGTATACTACAGACTGTAAGACAGGATGCATGCTGAAATTCCTATGCTGTGAGAAGCCTAACACTGCATACTTATGGATAACTGCAGCCTTAGGACAAATAACCATACAATTTATTTCCAGTTTTTAGTGAAAATATTTTTACATGTGATAGGGCCGTACGGGAAGCTAATGTTAAATAAACAGCTTACTCACTTCTGAAACTTCAGAAATACTTCATCCACCTCAAAAACCTAATGCACTCGCATCATAGCATAATAACAAATGTAAACTCACATCATAGCATAATAACAAATGCACTGCCCGAGTAAGTAATAGTATAAAACAGTGACAGTGACTCACGGTAGTTTGTGACAAAAAAAGCATTTAATTAATCACATGTGGTTATACACTGGTGCTTGAAAGTTTGTGAACCCTTTAGAATTTTCTATATTTCTGCATAAATATGACCTAAAACATCATCAGATTTTCACACAAGTCCTAAAAGTAGATAAAGAGAACCCAGTTAAACAAATGAGACAAAAATATTGTACTTAGTCATTTATTTATTGAGGAAAATGATCCAATATTACATATCTGTGAGTGGCAAAAGTATGTGAACCTCTAGGATTAGCAGTTAATTTGAAGGTGAAATTAGAGTCAGGTGTTTTCAATCAATGGCATGACAATCAGGTGTGAGTGGGCACCCTGTTTTATTTAAAGAACAGGGATCTATCAAAGTCTGATCTTCACAACACATGTTTGTGGAAGTGCATCATGGCACGAACAAAGGAGATTTCTGAGGACCTCAGAAAAAGTGTTGTTGATGCTCATCATGCTGGAAAAGGTTACAAAACCATCTCTAAAGAGTTTGGACTCCACCAATCCACAGTCAGACAGATTGTGTACAAATGGAGGAAATTCAAGACCATTGTTACCCTCCCCAGGAGTGGTCGACCAACAAAGATCACTCCAAGAGCAAGGCGTGTAATAGTCGGCGAGGTCACAAAGGACCCCAGGGTAACTTCTAAGCAACTGAAGGCCTCTCTCACACTGGCTAATGTTAATGTCCATGAGTCCACCATCAGGAGAACACTGAACAACAATGGTGTGCATGTCAGGGTTGCAAGGAGAAAGCCACTGCTCTCCAAAAAGAACATTGCTGCTCGTCTGCAGTTTGCTAAAGATCATGTGGACAAGCCAGAAGGCTATTAGAAAAATGTTTTGTGGACAGATGAGTCCAAAATAGAACTTTTTGGTTTAAATGAGAAGCGTTATGTTTGGAGGAAGGAAAACACTGCATTCCAGCATAAGAACCTTATCCCATCTGTGAAACATGGTGGTGGTAGTATCATGGTTTGGGCCTGTTTTGCTGCATCTGGGCCAGGACAGCTCGCCGTCATTGATGGAACAATGAAATCTGAATTATACCAATGAATCCTAAAGGAAAACGTCAGGACATCTGTCCGTGTACTGAATCTCAAGAGAAGGTGGATCATGCAGCAAGACAATGACCCTAAGCACACAAGTCGTTCTACCAAAGAATGGTTAAAGAAGAATAAAGTTAATGTTTTGGAATGGCCAAGTCAAAGTCCTGACCTTAATCCAATCAAAATGTTGTAGAAGGACCTGAAGTGAGCAGTTCATGTGAGGAAACCCACCAAAATCCCAGATTTGAAGCTGTTCTGTATGGAGGAACGGGCTAAAATTCCTCCAAGCCGGTGTGCAGGACTGATCAACATTTACCAGAAACATTTTGTTGCAGTTATTGCTGCACAAGGCGGTCACACCAGATACTGAAAGCAAAGGTTCACATACTTTTGCCATTCATAGATGTGTAATGTTGGATCATTTTCTTCAATAAATAAATGACCAAGTATAATATTTTTGTCTCATTTGTTTAACTGGGTTCTCTTTATTTACTTTTAGGACTTGTGTAAAAATCTGATGTTGTTTTAGGCCATATTTAGGCAGAAATACAGAAAATTCTAAAGGGTTCACAAACTTTCAAGCACCACTGTACTTCCAAGGATAAAAAGATATCTTTACATTTACAAAAAGAACATTCAAAGCTGATTATCATGTCAAAGTCAATATATGTTAGCACAGAAGATTGAAATTTCATTTGACTAGGCTCCAATGTGCAGTTAAAATAAAACTAAACATACTGATATAAACATCTACAATTGAAACACACACAGACACACACATCATCTTGTCATCAAAGTCAGTACTTTGATTTCCTGTAAATCATAATGTGAGTGCTGGGCTGTGCTTGCGTAAGTCTTCATTAGTGTTGTGACGTTCGCGAACGAACCGATTCTTTTGAACGGCTCCTAGGCATGAACGATGAGAACCGAGTCTCGAGCTGGGGGAGCCGTTCTTTCTGTCGTTCTTTGTCTGTACTGTGTTGCAGATAGTTTATAATGTTGTTGTGTGATATTAATGATAATATTGTGGGAAAACTACTTTGCACGGACGTTCATTTAATTTATTCTATCGTCATTTTGTTTGTTCTATTTTTGTGTATTTTATTTATTTATCTGTTTGTCTAGTTGTATCTATTTTGTATCTCAGACTTCAATATTTTTGTAAAACAAGTGTTTTTCTCTAAAATATTCTTGCGTTCTTGATAACTATGTTCTTGAGTGGGTTCTTTTTTTTTTTTTTTACAGAAAAGCCGTTCTGCATGGACATTCATTGAAGCCCTCATTGTTTTTTAATGGTTATTTATGAGCGTTTAGGGGTTACAATAATGTAATTCTAGGTTGCTTTATATAAAAGGTATGTCCAGAAATATTGATGTCACTGTCTAAGCAGAGGGATCTGGCTTCTTTAGACGCTGTCTTCTTAAAACTGAATAAATATTTTAAAAAAGAGCCAAATGAGCCAGTCTTTTGAACGGCTCTTTTCAAAGAACGGATCACAAAGATGCGGATCCCATCAAAGAGCCATAAATCCCATCTCTAGTCTTCATACCCCTTGTCTGTGGTAAGATGGCCGCCCTGTGCGGACTAGTGTTGTGACGTTCGCGAACGAACTGATTCTTTTGAACGGCTCCTAGGCATGAACGATGAGAACCGAGTCTTGAGCTGGGGGAGCCGTTCTTTCTGTCGTTCTTTTTCTGTACTGTGTTTCAGATGAAAAAGCTCCTCCTTTACTCCTCCTCCCGTCACTGAGTTAGGGAAAGGTTACGGTGAGGGCACAGTGGTGCCTATTTGTCTGATATGCAAATGTAGCTATCAGACAAATAGGCACCGATGTGACATCAGGGAGTGGGAGGTGGCCGTCAGAGCGCAGCCCGTTGTGGTCATGCTGCTTGCACGTGCGCTCTCCAGAAAGAAAAAAAAAAACCTGCGTGGCTCTGTTTCAGAGTAGTTAAAGGTGGAGTACGAGATTTTGGAATAACGGTTCCCGCAAGCCATATTTTGAAAAGAAACACGCCCGCCCTCGCCATGCTCCCCCCCCCCCCCCCCCGCGTCTCCACCCCTCCTCCCCCTTATAAAGCCTGAGAAAGTCCGGCTTTATAATGGGTGTCTATTGCGTTACACACCAGTGGAGCAGAGTGTAGAGAGCTTAGAAAAATAGCTCAAACTTTCTCATTTAAACTGTGTTTTCAGCCTCACTTTTCACTCCACACACACAATTTTTGCAAAAGTAGTAGCCACACTTGTCCTGATTCACACAATGTGTCTACCTACATGATAGGACTTGCAGTTTTTGAATGAGAAGCCTGAAAGTGAGGAGAGGGCAGCCGCGCAGCCACATAGACTGCCATTATAAACTTGGCAGAAAAGTCACTCGTTTTTTAACTCGCTCTAGTGACCTCATTTCTTACACTACAGACAAAAAAAATTACATCAGTGTGTTCAGGAGAGCCTTGTGGCGCTCACTGTGAAAGAATTTTGTGAATATCTCCTTCTGTTTTCGTGTAAATCCCCGTTGTTTGGAGGGAGCACACTGAGAAAATCCTGCGCTCTGTGTGACACTCTGCTGGCAGCGCACGGGTTGGGGGCGGGGCTGCTCGCTCTCTCTCACACACACACACACACACACACACACAGAGAAGGGATGGGCTGGTCGCGGGCTTCAGTCTGATTGACGTGTCAGTATCCAATCATTTTGAGGTGGTACCTCGATAGGATTGGATGGCGTTTTTCCTTTATTTTACACTGTAGACTGGATTCAAATATTTCGTTTTTGGGTCAAACCTTCTATTGTACTGCTTGCAACATGGGTGTGAGGAGCTTTTCAAGCAATATGGTAAAAATACTCCTGAAAAAAATCTCATACCCCACCTTTAATTGGAGAATTGGGGGGTTGGGGGAGGGATGGCACCAGTTGTGCACGCTGTCTTCACGTGTACCCAAAAAAAAAAATAGTTCAAATTGTTTTGTATATAGTTTATAATGTTGTTGTGTGATATTAATGATAATATTGTGGGAAAACTACTTTGCACGGACGTTCATTTAATTTATTCTATCGTCATTTTGTTTGTTCTATTTTTGTGTATTGTATTTATTTATCTGTTTGTCTAGTTGTATCTATTTTTCTAATAATAATATATTTTTTGCATTAATAGTTTGTTTTTTTCTATTAAAATAATCTTGTGATCTTGTTATAACTTTATCTATTTATCTGACTGTTTAGTTGTATCTATTTTTGTTACAATTTCAATATTTTTAATAAAGTTTGTTTTTTTCTATTAAAATGTTCTTGTGTGATAACTAGTTCTTGTGTTATATTTATTGTAGTTGTATCTATTTTGTATCTCAGACTTAAATATTTTTGTAAAACAAGTGTTTTTCTATAAAATATTCTTGCGTTCTTGATAACTATGTTCTTGGGTGGGTTCTTTTTTTTTTTTTTACAGAAAAGCCGTTCTGCATGGACATTCATTGAAGCCCTCATTGTTTTTTAATGGTTATTTATGAGCGTTTAGGGGTTACAATAATGTAAGTCTAGGTTGCTTTATATAAAAGGTATGTCCAGAAATATTGATGTCACTGTCTAAGCAGAGGGATCTGGCTTCTTTAGACGCTGTCTTCTTAAAACTGAATAAATATTTTAAAAAAGAGCCAAATGAGCCAGTCTTTTGAAAGGCTCTTTTCAAAGAACGGATCACAAAGATGCGGATCCCATCAAAGAGCCATAAATCCCATCTCTAGTATCTGGCTTTTTCCTCTTTTTATTTCGATACAATTTCCACGCCTCGCTCTGTTGAGCATTGGCGCCACCAAACTCAAACATTCCTCTCTCACTTCCTGAATCGTCACTTCCGTCCTCCATCTCCTGACCAGTCACAACCCAGCTGTTGCCAACCGCCTCCCTTCAGACTCCTCGTTGTGCCTTACTGCGCATGACAACAAACTACCATAAAACGTTCCACAACTGTCGCAAATCCCTACTCGCGTCAACCTAATTGTTTGAAATATTCCCAGCGTAGTGATAAAACTACTCAAATGTACTACTCTATGTAACTTTATTTTTAAATATATTTCAGTTAGGACCAGCTTTTATTGAACTATTTGAGTTACAAATAAAAATATATAATTTTTTTCCCCGAAATATCGTTACCGGAAGTTCAACTCGCTTTACGTTAGCCGAATACGTTCCTATTTCCGCCGGCGTCTGAGAACCGACTGGAAAAGAATCTGATTGGGGTGAGCAAGTATTGATCAATCCGTAAACATCTGCTTTGTTTTGAATTGCATCTTAAATAAAATAAAGGTTATTGTTTCTTCGTTCCGTGAGCTGCCATTGCAGGAGGTTTTTGTTCAGATTGAGTGGCTTAGCTTTTCAGAATACTCCATGGTTCTTGTTCGATGCTAATGCTAACATGGCAAGTCCTGGATATGCTGCGTAATGAGTGTCGCGAGCACATTTGCAGCTTTCTGCATGTAATATTTATACATTTTTTTTTATTATTATTAAAGTTACCCCTAAAACACTCAACGCATTAAACAAAATACTTTTATATCTTTCTCATACACATATATATATATATATATATATATATATATATATATATATACACACTTTTTGTATCCAAAGTTTCCCCTATAACGCTCATTAATTTTATATATATATATATATATATATATATAGAGAGAGAGAGAGAGAGAGAGTGTTAGTTTAGGGTATAATGTTAACTGGCTGGGTGTGTATTCTTGGTTTGCAACCACGTGATCAAAACTGCTTGCGTCACTGACCGCCGCCATGTTGGAGGAAAAACAATATACACTAGTAAGAGTACAGACTGGGAAGGTAAAGAGGAGTTACATTTAGAAGCTTGTAGTCATTTCTCAAATCTCATCTCGTTATCTGTAGCCGCTTTATCCTGTTCTACAGGGTCGCAGGCAAGCTGGAGCCTATCCCAGCTGACTACGGGCGAAAGGCGGGGTACACCCTGGACAAGTCGCCAGGTCATCACAGGGCTGAGGTGGGGTTTACATTAGACCGTATCAGCGGATCATCAGATTAACGTTTTTAAAACGATTAGTGTGCACACAGCAACACCAATACACGATTCGCGTGCACACAGCAACACCAATACACGGATACGCTCGGCTCCGCAGGCATCCTGCGCTCCAAATCACTCCGCCCTGAACAGCGAGTGCCCTCTGGAGGGTGCGCACTCTGGCCCTGCGCAGCTCACAGAGCGTGTGAGTGAAGTGCACAAGCGGTGATTCGGGACTGAGCCGCTGTGTGTGAGATCCCAGCGCATATCACTTACCACTTGCAAGTGGAAGGATGGCAAGCCTAAAGACAATCGTAACTACACAATGGGCAGTATTTGCATCAGTATTTGCAGTATTTTCATACTTTTATACTCTTTAATGAAAGGTGATACAAGGCGGAAGTCCGCGTCGTTTTTCAGCAGTCGCGTCACATGACCAACGCCAGCGAATCAGGAAGGTGGATGTCACAGTGACGTTGTCCAATGACGATGCCAGCTAGAGCTCAGCACAGCGTATCCGCGTATTCTCAATGTTTACACAGCACCGGAGCTGACACGATCTGGATCGAATACGTGGACCCTGGCGGATTCCCTTTTCCAGGCGGTTTAATGTAAACGGACAGTGCATCTGCGAAGAAAACGAGACAGATACGGTCTAATGTAAACTTGGCCTGAGACACAGACAACCATTCACACTCACATTCACACCTACGGTCAGTTTAGAGTCACCAGTTAACCTAACCTGCATGTCTTTGGACTGTGGGGGAAACCGGAGGAAACCCACGCGGACACGGGGAGAACATGCAAACTCCACACAGAAAGGCCCTCGCTGGCCACGGGGCTCGAACCCGGACCTTCTTGCTGTGAGGCGACAGCGCTAACCACTACACCACCGTGCCGCCCATTTCTCAAATCTTTCTTGAAAAACAATTGGTTTGACTCTTTTAAAAGACAGGTATCTAACACACTTTATCACATATTTAGTTCTAAAAGAGCTCTCAGCAGGCGAGGAGGCCGCAGTATTTGAGGTAGTGGATTGACTCTGATCGTTTGGGAAGATTCTTCAATAATTTTGCGTTTCTTTTTGTGCTCTGTAAGCCGAACATTTCGAGCTACTGCTTTAGTAGCTACCGTTTTTGATTTTGTTGTGGCCTGTATTTTGTGTCGGCGCCCAGTCTGGATCTGTAGAGATCACCTGGTTTCCCTAATGGAAAGAAGAAACAAAAATCAGCGTGATCAAAAATTATATACAGCTCGTTTTTTTTTAAATGAAATAATCGGAGAAGCCTTTGATTGTCGGCTCACAAACTCGATGATCACGGCTTTGTCACCTTTGACCGCGGCGAGTTTCTGCACAACCAGGCTATTAAACGATCCAGTATTGCTTATATATTGTGATCTGTCATTAATAACTAGTTCGTAGTACTTCCCATTGATAAAATGTTCACTGCAGACTCGTATGGTTTTTGCTTTCTCATCGCTTAGATCAGCCCGGTTTATGTTGGACAGCCATTGATGTCTACACTCCATGGATAGTTCTTGTTTTTTCTCCTTTTTTATTTATAATTGCGGGAATTCTAAAGAACTTAATTCCCTGTGTCTCAAATGGAGTTGTTCCTGCATCCAGTTACAGCACAAAGAGTCGACATAGTGAAGAAACAAAAGGAATTCTTGAGCGTAACAACTTGTCGAGCATATCTTCGATAGTAAATGTGCACCACGTGAGTGTGTGTATATCCTCCAACATGGCCCACTTCCGGTTTAAAGCCTCATGCATAATTAGCTATGACGTCACATGCAAACGAAGACTATATAAATATCATTTGTATTCATGTTATAAAGCTTTTATAACAGGTTTTAAACCTTATTCAGAGCTGTCAGGCAGCAGAATCCCAATTAGAGCTATTTAGGACACTAGATAGGGCACTTTCATACTATATAGTGCATTTGGTTCTGTGTTCAGAGATTGCGAGTTAATTGGACCTTGTTCTCGTCTGCGATGCTGTGTAGTCAATGATGACTAGTCCACTGCGCAAGCTGATGTGCAGTAAACATGCACACTAGTATGAAGAGAGCAGTGCTGATTTGAGTCTGAGCCCTACACACTCCAACAACCTTTTAATTAAAAAATAAAAACTCACCCTACATATTAATCTTCATAAGTAACGTGATCTTCAGTGGTGTCATGAACATGTAACTGTTTCTGACATTAGGCCAAACAAAATAATATATGCGTTTCCGGTTACCCGACCGACCCTGTAAAAACACTGCGACCCTTCAACTGTTTATGACCACGATAAACAAACTATTTCTCGCGCCCGACCCTACCTGCTTGGCAGCCACGTGGCAAGTCAAACGAGAACCGCTAGGGTGTGTCATATAAACTACTCGGTATTTGCCGAAAGATACAAGGCCCGTCAGGAGTAAATTGACAACCAACATGCCCAGTTGCGTCCCGAGGCGCGGGGCTAGCCTGCCCAGGCAGCGCTGGTTCGTTGGGGAGAGGGCAGAGGTCTCATGCGGGGAAAGTAATTTAGTGTGGATATGGCTAGATAGTGATTGAAATAATGCATACATCCCAAGGAACTGTTTGCTCAGGGTATAAATCAGGTATTCAACACTTCCAATGCTATTCTATACTCAACTTAAGATATCTGAACTGATAATAAATCTGAAATTGGAGGAGTTTGTGTCAGTGATTTAAACCTTAGAGCAAATAGTATGAACCATGGACTAACGGCTGAAAAATGAAAGCATTTGCATTTGTTTTGCAACACAATTTCCAAACAGAATAGGAAACTTAAATATAGGAAGTTTAGTTTCTTTATTTGAAAAGAAAATGGCACGGAGCAGCTGTATTCATAAGAACAACATAAGTGAAAATTGCATTCATAGAAAGAATAAGAAAAAACATGAAGCAAATATAATGTCATTAAGGCCGAGATGTTAGGCACGCACCCAATTTCGATAAACGCACAAGACATCAGTTTTAAGTATGAAAGTCCCCACTAGTATATAAAAATATATTTTGGAAATGTTCAGAACTGAAGGGATAGATCTAGGTTCTAGCCACCACCAAATAGATCATCCACCAAAATATTCCCATTTTACCTGGAAAATGAAAGTATGGCATCATTATTAGAACAATTTATATACAAGTGCATCCTTATATCATCAACGATATCTGATGACTAGGTTTAGTTTTGAACGAGTATTTTGCAAAAAAAGTTTTCAAAGGAAACTTCTCACTTTTTCCGACCTACCTGAGAAAATTTGTCGTAAACTTTTGGGATAAAGAAATTTTTTTTTTACCTACCTACCCTATTTTGAAAACCCAGGAAACACATGTATTATTTTGTTTGGCCTTACCCATAATTCCATTCGACAACCTGATAGTGGTGACGGAAGGATTTATCCATCACTTCATCTCTACTTAAAGAGAGATGTCGTCCTTATACACTCTGTTCAAAGAGCTGCTAAAAATTCAGCTTTCATGTTAATGCCCCAGTTAACCCCAGTAGGTGTTAGAAATGCAGGATGAAATGATATCTGATTTATTTTGGAATCTAACAGCCTCTCTGCTTTCTCGGTTGTGCGTGAAGACCATGGCGAAGTTCCTGGCCCCGGTGATTCAGGATAACCCCTCGGGATGGGGTCCCTGCGCTGTTCCGGAGAAGTTTAAGGACATGCCGTACCAGCCCTTTAGCAAAGGGGACCGTCTGGGCAAGGTCACATTTCACTCATTAATCATCCCAAATGATCATACACCCATCTTTTGTTCTACTACAGTTATTTCATTCTCAAATCTGACACACACAGTACTGTGCAAAAGTCTTAGGCACCCTTCCCCCCACACACACACAAACTTTGTTATAGGTTTCTATTCTATGACTTCTGCATTATCGAGTCACAACATTACAAAACATTTTAGAGTCCAAAGGCTCGTTTTCCAGCACAGAATTAAATATTACAGGGAAAAAAGTTTGTATCTGAGCAGCATCTTCCATAAGAGAGCACTTTTCAGATTAAAAAAGAAAACATAATGAAGGCTGCTGGGTTTTGGTGCAAAATTAACAAGCGAGTGTGACAAAGTGTCCAGAAGAACTGTGGCTGGTTCTGGAAGATGCTCAGTAAAACCTACAGCTCACTTCCTTATAAAACTGCACTCCTTGTGCCTGAGACTAAAGCAAAGAGTCGTCTCACACCAAATATCGACTTTGTTTCATTTATTATGGCTTACTGCTGTTTATGCATTTTTTTTTTTATGTTGACACATTTCATTATATTAAGTCATTTTTGTTCTCCAGCATTTCTTAACATGTGCTTAAGACTTTCGCACAGCACTGTATGGATGATGTCAAAGCCTAATAATAAACAGATGTTCTGTAAAACCATGTTATTCAATGAAAGAAGAATGTTCTATTGTATTTATAAACTTTCTGTAAAGAGATGTTAGTTTAACTTTTTTTTTTTTTTGAAGGAGATGCCAGTGTTGAAGTTTTGTAACAGTTAGGATGGGATTTAAAAAAAAAAAAAAGATTATTTGTTGTTTGTAATCACTGGCAAATTTGTGCACATCTGGATTTGCTGTCGTTTTTAAAATAATCAATTTCAGGGTGGAAACCATTGAATCAAGACTGTTAAATTAGATTTCTTCTTTTCCGTATCGTTTTATAGGTAGCAGACTGGACTGGAGCGACCTACCAGGATAAAAGATACACAAGTAAGCGCATGACCAAGTCACACAGGCCTTGACCTGATAAACCTGATCTCCGTCCTGAACGTTCTGTTAATGCATTGAGTGCATCGCTGTCTTTCCTATCATCCTGGCAGATAAGTACTCATCCCAGTTCGGAGGAGGAAGTCAGTACGCTTATTTCCATGAGGAGGATGAAACGAGCTTCCAGCTGGTGGACACGGCCAAAACCCAGAAATCGGCCTACCAGAGGAACCGCATGCGCTTCGCCCAGGTACACGGCGCAACCTGAAACTTGTCTCATTGCGAAAAATGTCACGTGAAGTTGATCTCCGATTCGGATTTGCACGTTACGCAAATGTTTTTTGAAACGGTTTTAAATTCTGGTTCCAATTAAGGATTATTCAAAGCCCAAAAGTCTTTTCTTGTTTCCCCTACAATGATATGAGGAGGAGGCGCTTCCTCCTCCCTGAAAGTCCCCACACACACACACACTTTAAGGTCCAAAAAAAAAAAAGCATCAGTGAGGCTGTTGTTCATACCGGCTGTTGTTGTTGTGTGCGAGTTTGAAATCTGATCAATCCCGTCGGAGGAGGAGCGATTTTTGGGAAATTGCATATAACCCCTGTGTAGCTGCATCCGTGGCAGGTGGCGCCACCTGGTGAACAATTCTTTCTGGAATATGTCTTTAGAGTCTTCTGGGTTGTGAGCGTCAGTGAAAACGTCCCAGCAGTTTATGAAGAGTAGCGTTTAATGTGACGAGGCACCCAAAAATTTCAGACGCCCATAAAATCGGAAATATGACAGGTGGCGCCACCATCTTGACAACTTTTTTTGCACACCCACCTGGGGAACATTGTATGCGAGTTTGATCGAAATCTAATCAGTCATGTCAGAGGAGCAGCAATTTTTTTTTTTTGTAAATTGTGGACAGATGAGCTAAAAAAAACGGGTGCAGGCACTAGGACCACACGGAAAGAGTGCAGGCCTTTCAGTTACATGAAACCTGTGATGGATAATGTCGTCGGCGCCCAAATTAAGGTCAAGCGCCCAAAATATGCTACCAAAAGTTTAAAAAAAAATGTTGATTAAATAAACTTGGCTGCGTAAAACCCAACGTCTTGACTTTCTTCTTTAAAAACTAGTGAGAATTAGCATGTATTTCTCGTAATTGACGCGAAATCCGCACCATTCCCATGTAGTTCGACGAACCCAGAACAAGCCGTAAGCACAGATTACGGCGTATCAACGGCGATCAGCACGCCATGATTTCGTGAAGGAGCGAGACTTGCGTACCAATGACCAGAGCGGGATTTCCACATGAGGAGTGCCTACTCAAAAACAGGAGAGCAAGTATGCAGGCACTTGGACCATGCAGAAACATCTCCCGCTCAAGCTGCCAGTTTCCCATGCGCTGCGCTCTCCTCGCGTGCTCAAAAGCGATTCAGACAATAGTTAGCAATGTCAGAAGCCACCAAGTGGCAAAAGATGGACGATTTTTTTTTTTTTGCGGGGGAAAAAAGTGAGTGATGTCTTCAGACACACACTATATTAACTTGGCTCGCGTTATGTTACGAATATTCATAGTGAGATCGTGTTGGAATATGATATCGCTTTGTAAACATCTTCAAGTTAGCTCACCATAGAAAATGACTGATTTTTCCATGTTCTTTCAAACGAGCTGTCAGTCTACTACTGTTCTTCACTTAACACACAAGTCAAAGTAGTGACAGGCAGTGGAGAAAGGTGAGTGAAAACAAATTGCAGAAAGAAGAAATCAGCTGTCTGACTTTGGAATGAGAATTATAAATCAGTTAGAACAGGGCTTTTCAAAGTGTGGGGCGCGCCCCCCCGGGGGGGCGCCAGAGTTCTTCAGGGGGGGCGCAACGTGAGGAGCCTTTACCAGAGGCAAAATGGATCGATTTTTAGTACCTAAAGCTACAGTGAGTGAGGAGACAGAGTTTGGGCCAAGCAAAAAAACCCAGAGCCTCCAGGATGTTGCAATTTGCAACTTCAGCGCAAATTCAGCCAATCCCCGCGAATTCAGGGCGGTGTTACAATTATATCCAATCACCGCAACTTTCCCGCAAATTTGACCAATCGTTGGCGTCGTCTTGAGGTGACGTCGACAAACTACCTTCCGCCTTACTTCCATGTTTACGTTCAAGAGAAGCAGCATGCCCACAGTGTTGCCAGATTGGTTTTAAGTGCATTTTGGCGGGTTTTGAACATATTTTGGGCTGGAAAACGTCAGCAGTATCTGGCAACATTGCATGATGTGCGAGTCAGTGTTTATGTAGGCTTAAATTCTGTTACTGAAAGTGTGTGATGTTTACAGTGAAGCACTGTGTGCACTTTATTATTTTTTTTACTTAATACAAGAAAGTAATGGATGGCAACATTTTTGCCAAAATGGTATTTTATTTTCCATTGTTTAGGCAGCTTCAGCATCATACTGTGAAATTCTGTTCAAATTGTTTTTTTTTTTCTTCTATGAAGCCTGAGCCATTTATTTTATTAGTTTATAATTATTGTTTAATTTAGTCTTCAGGAGAGACTGCCTGCACACAGTACTAGTATTAATAGTTTTTTTTCTTACATGAAAGCTGAGGCATTTATATTATATTTTAAGGTAACTTCATGTTGTGCTGTGAGGTTCTATGCACTTTAACTTTTGAACCAACAGGTGCATTTGGATACGTAAAGCCTATTTTTCTGCATTTTTGTAGTCCTGGTAATCTTTTATATTGGGAAAGTTGTTTATAGGACCATTTCTCAGTGTCTTTGTTTTTTAATCAATAGTTTTTCAGTAATAAAATCGCAACAATTTCTCGCAACTTTCACTTCCTCCCGCAATGTAATCGCAACAAAAACCTAAAAAACGCCGCAACTTTCATCACAATTTATTTGGAAAACCCCCGCAACATCAGACATTTTAGCCCGCAACAATCACAAAAAAGGCCCGCAGAATCCTGGGGGACTGGAAAAAGAAGGAAGTATGACCACGATTATTTAAAGTTTGGATTTTCATGGACTGGATCTGAAGATGCTCCACTGCCACAGTGTGTTGTCTGCCAAGAGGTGCTAGCTAACGATGCTATGAGATGTTTAAAATGTGTAAAACAAGATGTTTTAAAAAGCACAGATGTTTAAAACGTGAAAAAGAAAAAAAGAAAAATGTGTACAACAACCATTTTTTAAAAATACGAATGGAACATTAAGTATAGCAACAACAAAAATTGGGGGGGGCGCTGTTGTTTATTTGCTCTCCGAGGGGGGGCTGACTCTCCCACACTTTGAAAACCCCTGAGTTAGAACTATAAATGGTTCATATGCCATTTTAAATCTCGAAATGACTACAGTATAACGCTTTCATTCATGAAAGTTTCTTTATTTGGAACTAATTTCTGTTGTCTGTAACTCAGCAGGGACAGGTGCTCAAGGTGATAGGCAGGGAGCAAGAACAGCTGCCCCGGGTGATAGGCAGGGAGCAAGAACAGCTGCCCCAAGTGATGGGCAGGGAGCAGGAACAGCTGCACCAGGTGATGGGCAGGGAGCAGGAACAGCTGCCCTGGGTGATTTTTTTACAAACTACAAAATCGAGCAGTAAGGTATGAGAGGCTGCGGTACAGACGGGTGACGAGTTAAAACCAAAATGAAGTGTCTTAGTAGTGACGTCACCAGGAGTCTCCAGAATACCTTCAGTGCTCCTTGCCAAGTCCGTGGAACTGTCTTGGAGGGATGAACTTTCATTTAAATCCAAGCTTTATTTAATCAGGTCATTTAATTGAGATCAAGGTTTCTTTTGCAAGAGAGACTCGAGCACAGCAGACAGACCTCAGGTAGGGGTGTCTAAAAAAAACTTGAGCCCTTTTGAGGATTTGCCTGAATAGAACACAACCAGCTGTCCTGCTGAAACTGCATCCCCTCAGCACAGGACTCACCACAGGATTTGATCCAACTTGGATTAAAAAATAAAAAAAAGTTCTGTTGTAAAAATTGTTCTAAAATAAATGTGAAGACTTTAAAATGACATTTTTAACTGAGGACCATCGTCATCCTCATCCCCCCCCCAAAAAAAAAGCCAGTAAATTCAGGGGAAACACTGTGTGTGTGTTTACAGAGGAACCTCCGTCGGGATAAGGACCGCAGGAATCTCACCCAGTTCAACCTGCAGACTCTCCCTAAGAGCGCGAAACAGAAGGAGAGAGACCGTATGCGCCTGCAGAAGAAGTTCCAGAAGCAGTTTGGGGTTCGTCAGAAGTGGGACCAGAAGTCACAGGTACAGGCTTTTCGTTTCATTTTATGACCGAATCGAAATTGCTCCGTCTCATAAACTCTGTCAGTCACTGTGATTAATTACTGGGCTGGTTGGACAGATGTTCAGGAGATGACATATTCGTGGTTATTAAGTGTGGCGTGTCCTGTCGTGGCTGTGGCAGGC
Organism: Neoarius graeffei; assembly: GCF_027579695.1. Taxonomy (NCBI): domain Eukaryota; kingdom Metazoa; phylum Chordata; class Actinopteri; order Siluriformes; family Ariidae; genus Neoarius; species Neoarius graeffei. The sequence continues at coordinate 11,783,889 of NC_083572.1, forward strand.
TCAGCTGAAGCCCAGGGATTCGTCAGTGGAGGTGCGCAGTGACTGGGAGGTAAAGGAAGAGATGGACTTCCCTCGCCTGATGAAGATGAGATACATGGAGGTGGCTGATCCTTCAGACATGTGAGTGAACACACTGACCTCGAGCTAGGTGTTTCCCAAAACCACTCCTCAAACGTGGGAAAAAAAATACATTCCAGGAAATGGAAGACTTTCTTCTTTGGCAGTTTGTCTGTAAATTCTTCATTTCAGACCACACCCAAGTTGTGTCGACTGATATATTCTGGTATCTTTGTCTCTCTCTCTCTCCGGTGCAGCGAGTGCTGCGGTGCCCTGGAGCACTACGATAAAGCATTCGATCGCATCACCACCCGCAACGAGAAATCTCTAAAGAGCATTAAAAGGATCTTCCACACAGTCACCACCACTGATGACCCTGTTATCCGTAAGGTAACATTAATACCCCAGCTGGGAAGCCATAAAAGTTTACGATTTCAGTTCTTTATTGTGGCTTTCAGTAATTTTGCTGCAAGATGTGGTTCTTTTTTTTTTTCCTTGGTCCTACCTGTCCTTGAGACTTGGTGTGATTTTGTTTTTCCCCCTGCGTTTTTGCCAAACAGCTTTGTGTTCTGGCCAGCACTTTTTTTTTTTAATGCTTAAAAAGTAGTTTTTTGTTTCTGCTGCTGCAATATCAAGAGAGAACCCTGAATGACTGAGCCGCTACATTAAACCACCATCATAAATCTGTCTTTTCATAGCTGGCTAAGACTCAAGGCAATGTCTTTGCTACCGATGCCATCCTGGCCACGCTGATGTGCTGCACACGCTCAGTGAACTCCTGGGACATCATCGTGCAGCGTGTCGGAAACAAGCTCTTCTTCGACAAGAGAGACAACTCCGACTTCGGTGAGCGTGCCAAGAAACTCCAACTTTCGGCAGCTAGATACTACAGTGGAGCTTTTCAAGTGAAAATTGTGTGCGTGTGTGTATATGTGTCCCCATCAGATCTGCTCACGGTCAGCGAAACCGCAAACGAGCCTCCTCAGGAGGAAGGAAACTCCCTGAACTCGCCTCGAAACCTGGCCATGGAGGCCACATACATCAACCACAATTTCAGCCAGCAGTGCCTGCGCATGGTAGTGTAGCGCAGCTCTTTAACCGTGAAAGATCAGCCTTCACACTAATCAGATGCAGGTCAGGTATTTGAACATCTTCTGAGGTGCATGAAATGTGTTCTTTAGGGAGAGAGGCACAAGTTCCCGAACTCAAACCCGTTCATCGAGGAGGATATGGATAAGAGTGAGGTGGCGTCTGTAGCATACAGGTGAGATCAAACCCGAGCCGGGTTAAACAGCCACATTGAAAAGTACAACCGCGATTCCAAAAAAGTTGGGACAAAGTACAAATTGTCAATAAAAACGGAATGCAATGATGACGTTTCAGAATTCCATATTTTATTCAGAATAGAACATAGATGACATATCAAATGTTTAAACTGAGAAAATGTATCATTTAAAGAGAAAAATTAGATGATTTTAAATTTCATGACAACAACACATCTCAAAAAAGTTGGGACAAGGCCATGTTTACCACTGTGAGACATCCCCTTTTCTCTTTACAACAGTCTGTAAACGTCTGGGGACTGAGGAGACAAGTTGCTCAAGTTTAGGGATAGGAATGTTAACCCATTCTTGTCTAATGTAGGATTCTAGTTGCTCAACTGTCTTAGGTCTTTTTTGTCGTATCTTCCGTTTTATGATGCGCCAAATGTTTTCTATGGGTGAAAGATCTGGACTGCAGGCTGGCCAGTTCAGTACCCGGACCCTTCTTCTACGCAGCCATGATGCTGTAATTGATGCAGTATGTGGTTTGGCATTGTCATGTTGGAAAATGCAAGGTCTTCCCTGAAAGAGACGTCGTCTGGATGGGAGCATATGTTGCTCTAGAACCTGGATGTGCCTTTCAGCATTGATGGTGTCTTTCCAGATGTGTAAGCTGCCCATGCCACACGCACTAATGCAACCCCATACCATCAGAGATGCAGGCTTCTGAACCGAGCGCTGATAACAACTTGGGTCGTCCTTCTCCTCTTTAGTCCGAATGACACGGCGTCCCTGATTTCCATAAAGAACTTCAAATTTTGATTCGTCTGACCACAGAACAGTTTTCCACTTTGCCACAGTCCATTTTAAATGAGCCTTGGTCCAGAGAAGACGTCAGCGCTTCTGGATCACGTTTAGATACGGCTTCTTCTTTGAACTATAGAGTTTTAGCTGGCAATGGCGGATGGCACAGTGAATTGTGTTCACAGATAATGTTCTCTGGAAATATTCCTGAGCCCATTTTGTGATTTCCAATACAGAAGCATGCCTGTATGTGATGCAGTGCCGTCTAAGGGCCCGAAGATCACGGGCACCCAGTATGGTTTTCCGGCCTTGACCCTTACGCACAGAGATTCTTCCAGATTCTCTGAATCTTTTGATGATATTATGCACTGTAGATGATGATATGTTCAAACTCTTTGCAATTTTACACTGTCGAACTCCTTTCTGATATTGCTCCACTATTTGTCGGCGCAGAATTAGGGGGATTGGTGATCCTCTTCCCATCTTTACTTCTGAGAGCTGCTGCCACTCCAAGATGCTCTTTTTATACCCAGTCATGTTAATGACCTATTGCCAATTGACCTAATGAGTTGCAATTTGGTCCTCCAGCTGTTCCTTTTTTGTACCTTTAACTTTTCCAGCCTCTTATTGCCCCCGTCCCAACTTTTTTGAGATGTGTTGCTGTCATGAAATTTCAAATGAGCCAATATTTGGCATGAAATTTCAAAATGTCTCACTTTCGACATTTGATATGTTGTCTGTGTTCTATTGTGAATACAATATCAGTTTTTGAGATTTGTAAATTATTGCACTCCGTTTTTATTTACAATTTGTACTTTGTCCCAACTTTTTTGGAATCGGGGTTGTACTGAAGTTGCATGAAACATTCTCGAATATGGAAATGCACGTGGATTTCCTGAGCGTAGTAGCATTTCCTGGTGTCGATGGACATGTTGTGCAATTCTGTATCAAAATATATTGAACTCCTCTCACTGGAGGTGTGGAGAGGATATTGACTCTGTGTGTGTAGGTACCGGAGGTGGAAACTTGGAGAGGATATTGATCTGATTGTGCGCTGTGAGCATGATGGCGTGATGACTGGAGCAAACGGAGAGCTTTCCTTCATCAACATCAAAGCGCTCAATGAGTGGGACTCACGGGTAAGAATGAGAAAAAGACGGCGTCTTTTTTTTTGCATATTATGTGAATGTGTGTATGTTCCAGGTCAGAATTTTTAACCCAGTTCATAATTTGCTACCTGTATTAGGGAGACAGTATATCTCGGGTGAGGAGTTAGGAAGACTTTTGTATTTTAAACTACTTAATGATCTAATAAGATTGGACTCATTTATAAATTCAAAATACACAGTGCTGATCGTAAATGAGTCCACCCTCTTTGAAAAGTAACATTTTAAACACTCTAAATGAACACAAACAATTTCCAAAATGTTGACAAGACAAAGTTTAATATAACATCTGTTTAACTTATAACGTGAAAGTAAGGTTAATAATAAAACTTAGATTACACATTTTTCAGTTTTACTCAAATTAGGGTGGTGCAAAAATGAGTACACCCCACTGAAAGTCTCTGGAGCAAAGCTAAATTGTAGACTACAAATGTCTAACAAGAATACAATCACAGGTGAGTCTAATTAGTTATTACACAGGTGTCCAGCAGACAGTTGACTATAAAAGGGTGTTACTTAAAGAAAACCCCTCCCCATTTCATGCTGTCAGAGACCTGAGAAAGAAAATAATTTCTTTCCACCACAAAGGTGAAGGCTACAAGAAGATCAGCAAAGCTTTACTTATCAGTCAGAATACTGTAGCAAAAGTGGTACAAAAATTTAAGAAAGATGGAACTGCAACCATCTCACAGAGACGTCCAGGTCGTCCACGGAAGTTAACACCTCGACAGGAGCGTCTTCTGATGAGAAGGGTTGAAGAAAATCGGCATGCGAGTTCACTGCAGTTTTCTAAAGAAGTAGAAAGCCAAACTGGGCTGACTATTTCCCGTGACACAATACGGCGTACACTGCAGAGGAATGGCACGCACGGATGCCGTCCACGAAAGAAGCCTCTCCTAAAGCCCAGGCACAAAAAAGGCCGCCTAGAGTTTGCCAGGGCCCATGCTGACAAAGATGAAGACTACTGGGACTCTATACTCTGGAGTGATGAGACCAAGATAAATGTTTTGGGAACTGACGGCTTCAAAACTGTATGGCGTCGCAAAGGTGAGGAATGCAAAGAAAAATGCCTGGTTCCTACAGTGAAACATGGTGGTGGCAGTGTCCTTATTTGGGGCTGCATGAGTGCTGCTGGTGTCGGGGAGCTGCATTTCATTGATGGCATCATGAATTCACAGACGTATTGCTCTATACTGAAAGAGAAGATGCTATCATCACTCCATGCCCTTGGTCGTCATGCACTTTTCCAACATGACTAAACACACATCTCAGGCCACTGTTGGATTTCTGAAGAAGAACAGGGTGAAAGTGATTCAGTGGCCAAGTACGTCTCCTGATCTGAATCCAATCGAACACCTATGGGGAATTCTGAAGAGACAAGTTGAGCATCGCTCTCCATCCAGCATCCAGTCACTAAAAGAGGTCATTGTTGAAGAATGGAAAAAGATTGATGTTGCAAAATGTCGCCAACTTGTTCATTCCATGCCTAGAAGACTTGGTGCTGCCATTAAAAATCATGGAGGCCATACAAAGTACTAGATGTAGTAGTTTTTGTTGTGGGGTGTACTCATTTTTGCACCACCCTAATTTGAGTAAAACTGAAAAATGTGTCATCTAAGTGTAGCGGCCAAAGTAGAATTCATATAGATGTGAATTACAATTTATGTTGAAAGGTATAAATAATTTCATTTGAGTGTGTAATTTCATATAAGTAGTTTATTACCTCCTAGGGCTTAGCGGTCACATGCGTGGACAGCACTTTATGGAAATTCAGAACAAGAATCCACATATGTGGACATACTTTTTCTCTAAAAGTACATCTTATCAAAAGATGATGCTTAGTTTTTATTCTAATCAGGTTCTAATAAGCCCAAATAGCAAAGAGAAATAAAAAATGCATGAAAAAAAAAAACAGCTTGGGCCTTAGGAGGTTAAAATGATGAATAATATGTGGCAAGGTTAGAAGAATTAGAGACCGTTAGAATTAGAATTAGAATTCATATGTGAAGAATTAGAATTCATATGCGTAGGTTATCTGTTATACATAGACTAAAAATGTGTACTGTCGCTTTAAGAGCTTGCCAACTCGGCTACCATAGGAACGGTCTCGCGCTTCTCATTGTAGATCTTGAGGAGCCGTGGAAGCGAACAGTTTTTCTTACCTGGCTCTCTGCATCTTAGAACCTTTGTAATTGTTAAAACGAGGATTAAAGTTCAACTTTCAAGACGTTTCAAGTGGATTTATTACCAGGCACATGGACACTGAGAGTGGAAACAGTTACTTTGGGTCAGAGACTTCGTCAGTGTAAGCTATAGCACTTTCCTCAAGGTCTCACTACGAACGAGCCTCTACACCAAGTTATATTATTAACCTTGCTTTTTCCCGTTATAAGTTAAACTGATGTTATATTAAACTTTTGTCTTTTAAACATTTTGGAAATTGTTTGTGTTCATTGAGATATTGTTTAAAATGTTACTTTTCAAAGGGGGTGCACTCATTTACGCTGAACACTATATGTCACTCCTTCTAAAGTACTTGTTGCTGGTTTAGTGGTGAAGGTGTTGAGTTAAGAATCAGAAGGTTCAGAGTTCAAAAATCCTGGTTAAGTATTTAAAATAATAATAATAATTTTAAAAAATGCTAATTAGGTAGATAGGAATAGATAGGGGTGTGCAAAAATATCGATACGGTGATATATCGCGATACTTTGTCTTCCGATTCAATATCGATACTCAAAATTTGAATATCGTTATTTTTTCAAATAATAAAATCATGTTTCAGACGGGTTGTAAATCCAGTACGACTTCCGCACCTCCGGTCCGCGAGGTGTCGCTGTGCCGCTACCTCACTGCAAGGCACTCTTCGTCTTCTCTTTTTTCCCCGGCGGTTGCAGTGAGGAAAAAAAAAAACAGGCAAGCATGGCTGTTAACGTAAACCCAGAGACGCCGCCGAACTTTAAGGCAGATGTTTGGAGGCACTTTGGATTCCAAAGGAAAGGAGAAAAAAAAACAGTGAGCCGGACAAAGAGAATGCACTTTGCAAAACCTGTTTCGCTCCAATTAAATTAAGATGCTCCAATTAAGATGCCCACTGCACTTTTCAATGTGTTTCAGACAGTGTGTTGTTCCTGCAAAATAAGCACAAGTTAAATGCTCTCAGGTATATGTTCTCAAGTTTACAAAGAACAAATTGATATTAGTGTTAGCACTGAAATGCATGTGCAGTCTGCAGTGCAAGTTTTAAGTTTTCATAAAACAATTTGATTCTGCTTGTTAAGCAGCACGGATGTGTCCATGCTTACAGAAAAGTTGAGAATACTAGCACAGAAATGGGAATTTTCTGTATGTTGTAGTGAAGCAACTCTTGGTTTTGCCAGCAGTAGAATAGAGACAAATATACGTATGTCTGGCAAGAGTGTGTAGTTATGTATGTGAAATATAATTTTACAGTGGTCAATAAATTCTGATTTTCTTCAGTGACACAGATATTGCGATGTGGTTGAAATTTCTTGCAATATATCGATTATCGCAGAATCGCTGTACCGTGATATCGTTATCGTGGGCAAAATATCGCCATAGTATCGTATCGTGAGGTATCTGGTGATACCCAGCCCTAGGAATAGATGACTTGCAGCCACGTGATCAAAATGTGCTACGTCATGAGCGTCCGCCATGACGGTGGCTATACAAAGCAACTAGGACGGCAGCCACTGAAAGCGTGTCTATAAACAGTGCTGAATTTTCTCAGATTTGAACGGTCGAGCGAAGATTCGATACAAGGAGAAGATAGATATGTGTGGTTTTGACCCATATTATTTAAAAAAAGTCAGACTTTTCTGAAGATAAGACGCTTCTACTGACCAAGTACCCAGGTATCGTGTTCTATCTGGTTTGGCTGCCGAAGAATCAAGTCTGACCTTGGATGAAACGCAGCCCGTTTTCTGACTGGGTCAGACAGACAAGAGGAGCTACTAGGTAGGTGTAGACAGAGAGGAAGTGGATGGAAGAGAGACAAAAGAAGTGATGGAAAATCCCTTGTAAGAATCTAAAATTTTACCTGGGTTTTTAAAAAAAAAAAAAAAACAGCTAGGTTGAAAATTTTTTTGACCTGTAAATGTGTGTAGGTTTGCCACACTGAAAAGGTCGTTGTTTGTGCAGTATTGTAACGGAGTGGACTGGCGTCAGAAGCTCGACTCTCAGAGAGGAGCCGTGTTGGCCACAGAGCTGAAGAACAACAGCTACAAGCTGGCACGCTGGACCTGCTGCGCCCTGCTGGCCGGCTCGGAGTACCTCAAGCTGGGGTGAGAATACACGTTTCATTTGTACACACCTGCGTGCACTTGTTTTGTCCCACATTTTTTTGATTCCCAAACAGTTCTGACACGAAGCACAAACTTCAGGACGAAAACCTTTTTTCTTGCAGTAGATCAGATTCACAGCATTAAAAATCCTGCTCTCTGTGCACCACAGTTACGTGTCCCGATACCACGTGAAAGACTCTGCGCGCCATGTGATCCTGGGCACGCAGCAGTTCAAGCCCAATGAGTTTGCAAGCCAGATCAACCTGAGCATGGAGAACGCATGGGGCATCTTGCGCTGCGTCATCGACATCTGCCGCAAACTGGACGAGGGCAAGTACCTCATCCTCAAAGATCCCAACAAGGTGAGCAAGTACAACTCAGACGAGCCTCACCACAGTGTGAAAAGCAGTGATTGGAGAGGATGGAGGACAAAACGTGCAACATACTGGAGGATTGTTCTAATACTGCTCAAGCTGTAAAATAACCGTCAAACAGGACCGAATTTCCCAAAAGCATCGCAGCACAAAGATGATCGTTAAATAATAGCGCGAGCAGATACAGTGAACGCGCTCTCTTAGTTAAGATGATGGTTCACAATGATTTTGGGAAACTCCGTCTAGTTGTTTGGCCAGAGATTACGTTTCACCGTCGAAGACTGGAGCGCCAATCAGATTGTATGCACACTTGGATCACATGACACAATTTAGGCCAGCTATATAACATTGTTGCATAGTTTTATAAAATAACAGAAAATGTTTGCTTTTAAATTAAAGCAGACTTCAGACACTAAACATTTAACAGTTATTCTACGAAATCAAGTCGGACAGGAACTGATCGCCGAGTTGGCTCTAAGCCATGTACCACCAGATTGAGTGGGATAACTTTTATTCTATCCACATTCACTGGATTTTGAGAAACAGCATTTTTATTTTTTGCAAATTCGATAAATAAAAACTTGACAAACACCTGACAAAATAATTTGCGCTTTGGCCACACCAATTTAATTAGTTGGTTCTCGGAATCGCCGCTTGAAAAAAATGCAAAATGAAAAAAAAAATCGAAATCAAACTCCCGCCAACAGAAAAGGTCACGTCATGTGACGCCGAAAACCAATCAAATCGCCCCTTTCACTTTAAAGACTTGTGGAAGAAACATGCCTGTGGAGGGGAATCCTGCAAAGCCTGTGTTTGTGATTGTTAGGATATTCAGCGAACAGAAGCGTAGAATCTTTGACAGCTGTGTTGAAATTCTGTTTACTGGTTTGCCTGTATTGTTTGTTTGGTCTATTTCCACTGCTAATTTTACCATCAGAGCATATTTTATTTTTATTTCGCCCACTCGCTTCATATTTTTCCTGAAAAAATCCGAGAACCAACTAATTAAATTGGTGTGGCCTTAGAATGTAAACGAACCGGTGAAATGATGAGCAATTTGTGAAAAATGCTATAATAATAATAATAATAATAATAATAATTCTTGCAAAATGTAAAAAAAAAAATTTCTTAACCATATTTTGTTGCGACCAGGGCTCGAAATTAACTTTTTTTCTTTGTGTCCCCCAGTGGTCCCGAATTCTGTGTTGTATTGTCCCGAATGGAAGCAATAGTGTCCCCATTTTTTTCCTCTCTGAAATAACCAGTGGTTAATATTATCATATGAAGTTACTATTATATTTGTAACTATGCGATTTTGAACCCTTTATATCATTTTTACAATAAGTCACAAGACACAAGCGACACGTCCTATACATCATCTACTTCAAAATTACAGTTATTGCATTTTCAGTTTATTAAACTTTGGCGATCTCACTGTATGAATAGATACCCGTTTATTTAAAGGGGCCAACTAGCTCATTCAGAAAATGTTTCAACTCCCTACATCTGCAGTACACTTTAGTTGAAAATAAGACCCCTTTTATGTTCATTTCATCTACTTATACCTTGAATATCTGTTGGCACTTATAAGGCCAACTTATCATTTTCACCATTACCGTTATCCATTTTTATGAACTTTCCGTTATCCATTTTTATGAACTTTCGCTGCCGAAACGTGGGTGCAAACGTTAGCAACATAGTGCCAGGTCCGAGCCTAGTTGTGCTGCTGACTGACTAAACTTTCTGAACTAGAAAGACACCAAGAAAACTCACTTATTCTGTTGAACGGTATCTTCCGTCAGTATCATCCACATCATTCCTGTTGTATTTTATAACGTGTCTAACAGTGTTCATTAAGTTCATTCAGTTGCTAGCGTTGCCTGCAGACCAGGCGAGGACACTTTGGATCCTGAAGGTCCCGGAGACGTTATGTCTGGGCTTTCAGTTTCTTCCCCGCGGTCGGTCCGCTTCAACCACTTCAGCATTTTTGTTCTGGCAAGAGTCGGCGCAGCGTGTGCGGTAGCAATTCCATTCCAAGTCCATATAATGCGGACTCCGGCCGAAGATTCTAGAACAGAATGCGCTGCTCTGTAGCCTACTGATGCAGGTGCATCGAAAGTGTAGCTACTATGTATTTTTAGCTGTTAACGTTTTAAAATTGACAAATTAGGTGAATGTCTACGTATGTGTTATGGCTTTGTAAATAATATTAATGTAGAACTTTTTTTCTAGATCTATTTTTTTTCCATTGTCCCGGGATTGTCCCAGATATAATAATTTTGTGTCCCGATGACATTTTTTATGGTCCCCGGGACGTCGGGACACCGTTAGTTTCGAGCGCTGGTTGCGACACTTTTTTTTTTTTGGGTCCTCTTTCGGGTTTTCACTTAAAAGTGCATTACCACCACTGACTGGGCTGGAGTGTGGATCACAAGATAACGTGATAATTTTTGGGGTTTGAGAGTTTTTATTTCATCCTGGGTTGGTTCAGCAAAACGCTCTGCCATTTTGTTTTTCTCTACTCACGGTATATGAGCTGATATCCCAGTAGTCGAGTAGCCAATCAGAGTGCGCGATTGCTCATATCCAGTGAATGTGGATAGAATCTGTTAGGTAAGAGATCCACCATCTCTTCCTCTTGCCCCCAACCGGAGCGATCACACTCTCGCAGATAGGTCCCTCCGTGTCACCCAGAATATTCTGGGGCGAATCGTGAAACAGACAGGAACCCAGAAATTAGTTTCACCGTCTTTATTTCACAGCTTCGCCGAAAGACAAAAGACTACAGAAGAATTTTTATGCGTGCGTGCGTGTGAGTGAGGAGACCTTGGTCTGAGCAGGTCACATCTTAATTCCATCAATAATAAGCAAAATGTTCAGACAGATTATGCACAGCCTGTTCTTAAGATAGAACACAAAATATTTGATGCACAGCCTGTTCTTATGATATGATAGCACAGGGCAATATGTTCCACATAAGATTAAACAAAATATTTGCACGTCAGTCTTGGTTAAACTGAGATCAAGAATAAATCCTTATAATTAAGAATAAATCCTTACAATTAAGAATAAATCCTTTACAGAATCGCTCAAATTATTACTAATCTTAAAGATTTTTTTTTTTTTTTGTAATGGTAATTGTTTACTATTTTCATGATGATTGTCCTTAAGAGGGCTTCAAACTCCATCATTGTGATACGCAGGATGACGAACTAGTCAGAAATTGCTCGATTTCTGTCAAACATGACACCTTCGTCAGAACAGCATGAAGCTGATCGAACAGCAATCTAGCCTTAGTCCCTGACGTGTTCTTTGTTTGTGTTCGCAGCAAGTGATCCGTATCTACAGCCTCCCTGACGGAACCTTCAGCACCGACGAAGACGAAGATGAGGAAGATGATGATGAAGATGAGGATGATGAAGGTATAATGCAGGGTTCGTACAGTCATGAAAAACCTGGAAAAGTTTTGGAATTTTAAAATTAAATTTCCAGGCCCTGGAAAAGTTATGGAAAAAAGTATTTTGTTCAGAAGTTTTGGAAAAGTCATGGAAATCTATCTAGTGTTTCATCGATTATCTTTATAAAATTGATGTGCCGTAATAAAATGTAAATCGCCACGAGTTGTCTTGGAAATGTTGTCTAGCACAGTCTGCGTAGCCTGCTGGCTATGCCTATTGACTGCCACACCCAGTGTTGCCAGATTGGGCGGTTTTCAAATTAGGCAGGTTTTAGTGCCTCCAGGTGGTTTTTGAGCATTTTTTGGGCTGGAAATCATCAGTCACATCTGGCAACCCTGGCCACACCCTCCTCGTAACGTGCGACATGCTAGTAGTTGTAGCGTGCTAGGCGTGGTGCGTCAAGTTTGGGGATGCTGGGACCTCCCCTGCCCGAGCTACGAGCGTCCAAAGTCAGGCTGGAGCCCGGGATAGAAACGAAACCTAAGCGGAGCGCCGCAGCGAATTGCATCCCGAGGCGCGGGGCTAGCGCGCCCTGCCCACGCTGGTTCTTTGGGGGGAGGGCAGAGGACTCTGGCTGTCAAGTTTGGGGATGCTGAGACCTCCCCTGCCCGAGCTACGGGCGTGCAAAGTCGGGCTGGAGCCCGGGATAGAAACGAAACCTAAGCGGAGCGCCGCGGTTCGCCTCGGGGTGAATTACGATGCTGGAGCCCTGGAGCTCTCGTTTGATTTTTTTTTTTTGCGTGTACAGATGGTAAATAAGATATTGGATTGGATAATATCCTCAGTTTTATGACTCTTGAGAGTTTTGCGTTTTAAAGGATGATAAGACTTGATTAGTAATAGGTGAAGCCATATTAGCCTAGCCATTTCTTAATCTTGTGTATTCTCTGAATTTGGATGTCACAATTGATTTTATTTTGCTTAAATTTATAGGAAAGGGATGGAAATAGACATTCCACTTTTTTCAGATTTTCACCCTCTATTTTCATTTTTTTATGATGCCATTTAGGCGATGCTTGATATTCAGTGTAGGGCCTTGAGGACCTTGCTGGATTTGGATGTAAATGTTGTTGATTAAACTGATTGAACACAGAAATAAATAGACATTCAATGTTGTCTTCAAATTGTAACTCTTATGGTGATGATACACGGGGCAACTTTTCAGGGCAACTAACAATGGGCAACAACAGTTAGCAACGGCAGTTTACAGTTAGCTAAAAAAAATCGATGTCTTAATTTTTGCTGTGACCATTTAATCAAGCTGTCTGTTGTTTTTTAGAGCTTTGGTGAGGTAAATTCCTCCATATAGAATATTAAAATAACTTACCGGTGTAAAAACAGATGAGGAGTCTCTCCATCTCTTCACTCCACTGACACTGAGCGGCCGCCATATTTTGAAATTTCTGATCCGAACCTCACCGGAGGTCACATGACTCGATACTCGCGTTCTGATTGGCTTATCTCAAAAAGTTGCCAGAGATTATCAAAACCATTCAGAAAGAAACAATGTTGCCCAATCTCAATAGAAAAGAGTCAAAATGCAATTGCCCAGCAACATTGCTCGGCAACATTGCCCAAAAAGTTGCCCCGTGTATCATCACCATTAATTTCCGCATTTACGATATCATTTAGGCAATGGTTAAATTACAATATAGGCCTATTGTGAAAGCACCTGTAAATTTCAGTAGTCTGCCTGTGTGCATATGTGGGGGGGTCATAGTGCCAAAGTACCAAAATGCTTGTAATGCACAAATTACAAAGTTATGGGCTTGGGCAGGGGGTGGGTTGCTGAGAGCATGGGCTATGGGTTTGGGACAGATGGACTGGATATTTGGGGAAACATGGACTGTGGGTGTGTACTTGCATATGTGATGTGAAGGGGCATGAGGTACAGTACTGTAGTTGTCTATGTGTGTGTGAAGAAAGGGGGCAACAGTGTTGTGAATGGTGACGTGAAATAGGTATGTGTATGATGTGATTGTGCATGAGTGGGGCTGCTATGTAAACTAGTGTTGGGGGCTGTGCTATAAATGCGATGAGCAGTGATGAACCAGCGATGGTCATGGAAATTCAGTAAAAGGTTTTGGAAAAGTCATGGAAAAAAAATGGTGAAAAAGTGTAAGAACCCTGTATAATGGCAGAAACTGGAGTGAAAAGCAAGCTTAGTTGTCTGTGCTTAAGACCAATAATCGTTAGCACCGATGGATACACGGTGTAACGTTGCGTACATCACAACGAACACCGATTCTATTTTTTAGAAGGAATTGTGATAAGCTACGAAACTATGTATTAAAACTTACTTAGTCATGCACGTGTTTTCTGTTTTGATCTTTCAGACGAGGAGAACTGATGAAATCGGAGGAACAAGACCAAACAAATCGGCACCGTCTCGGCTGCATCGGTTTTAATAACACAGAAAAAGATCGATTAACAAAGCTTATTAAAAGATTGAGCAATACTTTTAATGTCCGTCTCTGCTTTCATTTCAGCCCTAACTGCATTGTACAGTTGTAAGGGAGGTGTTTAGGAGGTTTACTCATTATATTAGCATTGAGTATTTTACCCAATACCCATCTGTCACATACACACTGTAGATTGGCCATAGGAGGGCAGTGTGGGACCAGCTTTGGAGATAAAGGTATGCAATGAAATGAAAATAAGTGTTTTAGCTTTCTGATACAAAATAAGTCAGTCGTCTGAGGAAGCTACAGCAAGCTTTAATTCTTTATTATTTTTGGTTAAAGATAAATACATTTACGTAATGCAATCAAGTGTTTTTCTGAGTCTTTATAGAGATGCTGTGGACAGACCTGGAGAGCAAAAAAGATTCCTTAAAGAACAGAAGCAGGATTTTAGATATACAGTCCTGTGCAGAAGTCTTAGGCTCATTTAAAGAAATGCTGTAGAAGAAAAATGGCTTAAAAACTTATTAAAAGAAATGTTTCAACATAAAAAAAATGCCATAAACAGTAAGTAATAATAAATGAAACAAAGTCGATATTTGGTGAGACGACTTTTTGCTTTTAGGTCTCCGGTACAGCGAGTGCAGTTTGATAAGGAAATGAGCTGTAGGTTTTACTGAGCATCTTCCAGAACCAGCCACAGTTCTTCTGGACACTTTGTCACACTCGCTTCTTAATTTTGCACCAAAACCCAGCAGCTTTCATTGTTTTCTTGCTTAATCTGAAAAGTGCTTTCTTATGGAATATGATGCTCAGATACAAACTTGGTAACTTTGCATTAGTGCATGTGGCATGGGCAGCTTACATATCTGGAAAGACACCATCAATGCTGAAAGGTATATCCAGGTTCTAGAGCAACATATGCTCCCATCCAGACGACGTCTCTTTCAGGGAAGACCTTGCATTTTCCAACATGACAATGCCAAACCACATACTGCATCAATTACAGCATCATGGCTGCGTAGAAGAAGGGTCCGGGTACTGAACTGACCAGCCTGCAGTCCAGATCTTTCACCCATAGAAAACATTTGGCGCATCATAAAACGGAAGATACGACAAAAAAGACCTAAGACAGTTGAGCAACTAGAATCCTACATTAGACAAGAATGGGTTAACATTCCTATCCCTAAACTTGAGCAACTTGTCTCCTCAGTCCCCAGACGTTTACAGACTGTTGTAAAGAGAAAAGGGGATGTCTCACAGTGGTAAACATGGCCTTGTCCCAACTTTTTTGAGATGTGTTGTTGTCATGAAATTTAAAATCACCTAATTTTTCTCTTTAAATGATACATTTTCTCAGTTTAAACATTTGATATGTCATCTATGTTCTATTCTGAATAAAATATGGAATTTTGAAACTTCCACGTCATTGCATTCCGTTTTTATTTACAATTTGTACTTTGTCCCAACTTTTTTGGAATTGGGGTTGTAAAAAAAAAAACAAAGTTTGTATGGGAAACACATACTGTACATAAACCCAGACCATTAGAAATTTTATCACAAATCACCAGAATGTTTAAAATGAAACCAACAAGACATTGTCTTTACTGTGTGTTTTTAAAATGTTTTGTCAAGTGCAATTTATCGAAAGGATAGTTTGGCAGAAAATCACATTTACTCTAAATGGCGTCAGTCAGCCAAGGTGTTTGGTGGCCGAAAAGAGCTGTATGGATATTAATCACCAATTTAGCATCATCACACATTTCCATCAAAAGACGTTCATTGACTGGGATATACCATATTTTCATCGTAACTACATAAAATGTCAGATTCAATTTTAAAAATATACATATCTGGCTTTTTTTTTTTGTAAACTGTTCACCTGGTTCATCTTCAGGAAGTGCTTTATCTTGGAAAAACCTGGTTCATCACAGGAAATCGTGCACTCGTACATTTATTGGCAATTATTTTATTCCACCAACTGGCTTGGTTTTGGGAGATGGAAAGAACCCAAAGGAAACTCATCTCATTATCTCTAGCCGCTTTATCCTGTTCTACAGGGTCACAGGCAAGCTGGAGCCTATCCCAGCTGACTACTGGTGAAAGGCGGGGTACACCCTGGACAAGTCGCCAGGTCATCACAGGGCTGACACATAGACACAGACAACCATTCACACTCATATTCACACCTACGGTCAATTTAGAGTCACCAGTTAACCTAACCTGCATGTCTTTGGACTGTGGGGGAAACCGGAGCACCCGGAGGAAACCCACGCGGACACGGGGAGAACATGCAAACTCCGCACAGAAAGGCCCTCGCCAGCCACTGGGCTCGAACCCGGACCTTCTTGCTGTGAGGCGACAGCGCTAACCACTACACCACCGTGCCACCCCAAAGGAAACTAACATGGAAAACTTGACAGTAACCCAAGCTCAGGATCAAACTGGGAACTGGAGCCATGGGCCAGGAACAATACCCACTGGACCATCCTCTTTGCAGTCAATATGTCTGAAATTGCCTTCGTTTCAATCACACTTTGCAACCATGGTAAACAGAAAAGCATCTCAGATCTTCTATCTGGCTTCATTGTAGCCTAATGTAGTGCGAAGCAAATGAGTGTTTCTGCCCTCTTTCGAACCTCATACCAGAGAGCTGATTGAGGTGGAGGGTGTGTACTGAGTCAGGGAAGCATGTTCGAGCTCCAGTGCTGGGACAAGAGCTGGGACACTGGTCAAACCTACAGCCTTTCTGTGAGCGAAGAAAACGGTGCAGCAGCTCATCATGCTCTCCACAAATTTCATATCAGCGCTGCCGAACCCCTCCTCCGCTTCCCCGCTCATCTTTTCTTTTTTTCATTTTTATTCATCGTCCACCTTTATTCCTCGGCTTTAATATCATCCGTCACACCCCTCCCCTTTCATCATACCCCTCTCTCAATCACAGTGGTCAAGGTTAAGGAGGGAGCAGGTTAAAAATAGTGCAATAAAGCGAAGAGGCAGACGATGCTACCCCTAGAATACTGATCAGGCCCGGAGCCCACGGGCTCAGCTCCTTCACAATAGAAAGAGTGCAGGGGTAGAGAAGGCTTTTGCCTGGAGGATGGGGTTTGATCCGTGGCAGCACTGCAAAAGAAGCGCTCGGCAGTCGTTCTTTGTGAAGCAAATGATGGCAAAAGTCGGGGGGGGGTTGGAAGTCTGGTATCTTTTTTTTTTTCCCATCCTCAGTATGGATGCTACTATCCATCCTTCTAGAGCATGCAAACACTTCCATCCTGCACATGCTGAAAGTCTACAAATATTGATTTAGTGTGTGTACGAAGGAGCCACTCAGTTTGATAACACACCCCCCGCTGCCGCCGCCTCTTCTCACCCCACCGCCCAGCTCTCTCGTTTTGCCTTCGTCTGATTAAATACATGATAAATGCCCCTCGTTAAAGAACACTTCCATGACCACTACGATTTCCACATGTACCTTGAGTACACACGTGCGTTTCGACATACACATGCACCCACTGTCCTGCATACCTCATAAAACCCAGACAATGGAGCCTGGAAAATTAATTTCAGAACATTTTATGGCTTGCATCAAGCGAAGCAGTCATGCTCAGCAGTTAACCAAGCACACGCTTCGTCCTTGCACTACAGGCGGCCAGAAAAGTTGAGTGATGAGGAACAAACAAACACGCACACCAAAGAGAGCAAGTGAGGCTTTCATTGATGCTCCATGTAGAAAGGGAGGATGAAGAAGAAAGGGGGGGATGGGGATGGGGTGGTTCCCATGGAAACTGAGCAGTCAGCACATCTGTATGGTTCCTTGCTGTTGTCCGCTACCGCCAGCATCCCACAGCCTCATCGCCGACAGCACATACGCATAAAACAACACTGACCCCCTGATCACACGTTCACACCTTCCCACTTTATAACGCTGTCTCACATCGCCTGTATGCGTACAGATCATATTCACTCGCACACACTATTCTGACCTTTAATTACTGTCGGTGAACCTACCTTCAGGTATAAGATTACTGACTGTATCCCATTGCTAAGCCTGGTTCTTCGGGCCAGACAGGTTGATTTGAGTATTTCGGAAACTCCTGAAACCGCGAGTGTTTCCCATGGAGCATTGTTGAAGAGAAAGGTACGAGGAGAGTCTGCATGGCCCGACTCTTTTCAGCTGACAGGAAGACTACAGTAACTCAAACGAGACCGTCAACGACGGTGTAGCTCACTCTGGTCCCGTCGAGTCCGGAAGGAACAATCTAAAGTGGGCCACCTTGCACAATAAATGTTGCAAGCTCATCTCATTATCTCTAGCCGCTTTATCCTGTTCTACAGGGTTGCAGGCAAGCTGGAGCCTATCCCAGCTGACTACGGGCGAAAGGCGGGGTACACCCTGGACAAGTCGCCAGGTCATCACAGGGCTGACACATAGACACAGACAACCATTCACACTCACGGTCAATTTAGAGTCACCAGTTAACCTAACCTGCATGTCTTTGGACTGTGGGGGAAACCGGAGCACCCAGAGGAAAGCTACGGGGAGAACATGCAAACTCCGCACAGAAAGGCCCTCGCCGGCCACGGGGCTCGAACCCGGACCTTCTTGCTGTGAGGCGACAGTGCTAACCACTACACCACTGTGCCGCCCATGTTGCAAGCTACACTTGTGTTCAAAATAATAGCAGTCCAACACGACTAACCAGATCAATCACTGTTTTTGTTGGAAATTATATTACTACATGGCAAATAATTTACCAGTAGGTGTAGTAGAGTCATAGAAAACCAACAGACCCAACATTCATGATATGCATGCTCCTGAGTCTGTGTAATCGAATAATTAAGTGAAAGGGACGTGTTCAAAATAATAGCAGTGTGGAGTTTAATTAGTGAGGTCATTCATTCTGTGAAAAAACAGATGTCAATCAGGTGGCCCTCATTTAAGGATGAAGCCAGCACGTTGTACATCCATTTCTCTCTGAAAACCAGAGAAACATGGGTTGTTCCAGACATTGTTCAGAAGAACAGCGTGCTTTGATTAAAACGTTGATTGGAAAGGGGAAAACGTATACTGTAAAGAAGTGCAGAAAATGATGGGCTGCTCGGCTAAAATGATCTCCAGTGCTTTAAAATGGACAGCAAAACCAGAGAGACGTGGAAGAAAACAGAAGACTACCATTCGAATGGATCGAAGAATAGCCAGAATGGCAAAGACTCAGCCAATGATCAGCTCCAGGGTGATCAAAGACAGTCTGAAGTTACCTGTGAGTACTGTGACAATTAGAAGACGCCTGTGTGAAACTAATCTATCGGCAAGAAGCTCCCGCAAAGTTCCACTGTTAAAAAAAAGACGTGCTGAAGAGGATACAATTTGCCAAAGAACACATCGACTGGCCTAAAGAGAAATGGAAAAACATTTTGTGGACTGATGAAAGTAAAATTGTTCTTTTTGGGTCCAAGAGCCGCAGACAGTTTTTCAGACGACCCCCAAACACTGAATTCAAGCCACAGTACACTCTGAAGACAGTGAAGCATGGTGGTGCAAGCATCATGATATGGGAATGTTTCTCTTACTATGGTGTTGGGCCCATTTATCACATACCAGGGATCATGGATCAGTTTGCATATATCAAAATACTTGAGGAGGTCATGTTGCCTTATGCTGAAGAGGAAATGCCCTTGAAATGGGTGTTTCAACAAGACAATGACCCCAAACACACCAGTAAGCGAGCAGCATCAGGGTTCAAGTCCAACAAAATGAAAGTTATGGAGTGGCCAGCCCAATCCCCGGACCTTAATCCGATAGAAAACTTGTGGGGTGACATCAAAAATGCTGTTTCTGAGGCAAAACCAAGAAATGCAGAGGAATTGTGGAATGTTGTCAAATCATCCTGGGCTGGAATACCTGTTCACAGGTGCCAGAAGTTCTCAGAAACCGTGGTTATACAACTAAATATTAGTTTAGTGATTCACAGGAATACTAAATCCTTAAGACTTTGTTCAGTTTATACAGTAAATATTTGGAGTTGGGCAGCACGGTGGTGTAGTGGTTAGCGCTGTCGCCTCACAGCAAGAAGGTCCTGGGTTCGAGCCCCGGGGCCGGCGAGGGCCTTTCTGTGTGGAGTTTGCATGTTCTCCCCGTGTCCGCGTGGGTTTCCTCCGGGTGCTCCGGTTTCCCCCACAGTCCAAAGACATGCAGGTTAGGTTAACTGGCGACTCTAAATTGACCGTAGGTGTGAATGGTTGTCTGTGTCTATGTGTCAGCCCTGTGATGACCTGGCGACTTGTCCAGGGTGTACCCCGCCTTTCGCCCATAGTCAGCTGGGATAGGCTCCAGCTTGCCTGCGACCCTGTAGAAGGATAAAGCGGCTAGAGATAATGAGATATTTGGAGTTTGTAATGAAAAATGCAGACACTGCTATTTTTTTGAACAGCCCAATGTTCATTTTTCTTCATTTTCTGTAAAGTAATTAAAATATTCATACATTTTTCTTCATGTTTTGATGTAGAATATAATGTGCAGTGTTCCCAATGCATGGAAATAAAAACTATTATAAGGATTTTGAGCTTTACTCACGTTTTTAAACACACTGCTATTATTTTGAACACAACTGTATATACACTATATATAGAAGCTATATCCACCCTAGGAATACCGACCTATTTGCCAGAAAGAATCCAAAACGGTGAGGAATTGACTGAGAAGTGATTTTTGTTGAGCTGCTCGTTAAGGCTTAATTAGTCCATAACTTCATTAACAATTGTAATTCAGCAAATCTGGGTAGAAGTTATATGCACCCTTGGTACCCCTACCTTCATGCCAAAAAGAATCAAAATCAATGAAGAACTGAGGGAGAAGAAGCAATTTGTCTGGAAACTGCTCGTTAGAGCTTAATTACTCCATATCTTCATTATTAATTACAATTATGCAAATTTAGGTAGTAGCCATATGCACCCCAGGCAGACCTACCTTCCTGCCAAAAAGAATAAAAATTGCTGAAGAATTGCGAGAGAAGAAGCGATTTTCATGAAACATGGATGACACCAGATGACGGATGATACATGATGGCATAAGCTCATCGCCTGTCAGCCAGATGAGCAAATAATCACCCGATACAACCGTGATGAGCAGAAAAGCATTTAGAACAGTTAGGAAACACGACGAGATACTGTATACTGTGATGAAAAAAAATGACCAACATGCTCTATTTTGTATTCATCCCTACTTATCATTACAGTGCCTTGCAAAAGTATTCATACCCCTTGAACTTTTTCACATTTTTCCACCTTACAACCACGAACTTAAAAGTTTTTTATTGAGATTTTATGTGATAGACCAACACAGAGTAGCACATAATTGTGAAGTGAAACGAAAATGATAAATGGTCTTCAAAATTTTAAACAAATAAAAATCTGAAAAATGTGGTGTGCATTCGTATTCAGCCCCCCTGCATCAATAGATCAGTAGAGCCACCTTTTGCTGCAATTACAGCTGCAAGTCTTTTGTGGTATGTCTCTACCAGCTTTGCACATCTAGACACTGAAATTTTTGCCCATTCTTCTTTGCAAAATAGCTCAAGCTCAGCCAGATTGGATGGAGAGCGTCTGTGAACAGCAATTTTCAAGTCTTGCCACAGATGCTCAATGGGATTTAGGTCTGGACTTTGACTGGGCCATTCTAACACATGAATATTCTTTGATCTAAACCGTTCCATTGTAGCTCTGGCTGTATGTTTAGGGTCATTGTCTTGCTGGAAGGTGAATCTCCTTCCCAGTCTCAAGTCTTTTGCAGCCTCCAACAGGTTTTCTTCCAGGATTGCCCTGTATTTAGCTCCATCCAGCTTTCCTGTCCCTGCTGAAGAAAAGCATCCCCATAGCATGATGCTGCCAACACCATGTTTCACAGTGGGGATGGTGTGTGCAGGGTGATGAGCAGTGTTAGTTTTCTGCCACACATAGCGCTTTGCATTTAGGCCAAAAAGTTCAACTTTGGTCTCATCTGACCAAAGCACCTTCTTCCACATGTTTGCTGTGTCCCCTACATGGCTTCTGGCAAACTGCAAACGGGACTTCTTATGCCTGTCTTTCAACAATGGCTTTCTTCTTGCCACTCTTCCAAAAAGGCCAGATTTGTGGAGTGTACGACTTATAGTTGTCCTGTGCACAGATTCTCCCACCTGAGCTGTGGATTTCTGCAGCTCCTCCAGAGTGATCATGGGCCTCTTGGCTGCTTCTCTGACCAGTGCTGTCCTTGCTCGCTCTGTCAGTTTAGGTGGACGGCCATGTCTTGGTAGGTTTGCAGTTGTGCCATACTTTTTCCATTTTTGAATGATGGATTGAACAGTGCTTCTTGAGATGTTGGATATTTTTTTATAACCTAACCCTGCTTTAAACTTCTCCAGAACTTTATCCCTGACCTGTCTGGTGAGTTCTTTGGTCTTCATGATGCTGTTTGTTCAGTGTTCTCTAACAAACCACTGAGGCCTTCACAGAACAAGTGTATTTATGCTGAGAGTAAATTACACACAGTAGGACTCTATTAACTAATTAGATGACTTCTGAAGGCAATTGATTGCACTGGATTGTATTTAGAGGTATCAGAGGACAGGGGGCTGAATACTAATGCGCATCACATTTTTCAGATTTTTATTTGTTTAAAATTTTGAAGACCATTTATCATTTTCATTTCACTTCACAATTATGTGCTACTCTGTGTTGGTCTATCACATAAAATCGCAATAAAAAACTTTTAAGTTCGTGGTTGTAAGGTGGAAAAATGTGAAAAAGTTCAAGGGGTATGAATACTTTTTCAAGGCACTGTAATTAAGCTCATGTCGAGATGTTTAGACTCTTAGTAAGGTTGGAAGTGTGACAGGTGGACAGGAAGTAGTGTAGATTCTATACAATCTGAGCTGGAAATGGTTTATAAGGTAACATCATGCAACTTATCTCTTTCACTCTCACACATACACCGACCACTTTAATAGGAACCTGTTCTTGATTCTAAGATCCCTGTTCTTGGCTGCAGGACTGGAACCCAGTGTGGTGTTCTGCTGTTGCATGCTGAGATGCTTTTCTGCTCATTACGGTTGTAAAGAGTTGCTATGAGTTACTATATCCTTCCTGGCTATAGCTCAAACCAATCTGGCCATTTTCCTCTGACCTCTCTTATCAACAAGGCATTTGTTTCCACCCACAGAACTGTCGCTCACTCACTCAGTGTTTTTTTGTTTTTCGCACCATTTTGTTGTGTATGTGTGAAAACCCCAGATCATCATCAGTTTCTGAAATACTCAAACCAGTCCATCTGGTTCAAACCAACACCCATGCCACAGTGAAAGAAAGTCACACTAGCAGTATTAATGCTGATGTCCATGTGCTAATTAATTCCACAAATAACGTTTTATTCCTTTTTTTAAAGATAGATATGGCTGTTGATGATATGGCTTTTTTCCATTTTTTCAGTTAGACTCAAGATCACAAAAACTGTTGTAACATCAGTCAGCTCTGTTTAGGTTCCTAAAATTGCTGTCGTTACCCCCAACCCCTCACCTTTACCCCAAACATTCTCACTCAGCCAAGACATTTTGGTGTCTGAATTTTGTTTACTTAGTTTTGTACAACCCCGATTCCAAAAAAGTTGGGACAAAGTACAAATTGTAAATAAAAACGGAATGCAATAATTTACAAATCTCAAAAACTGATATTGTATTCACAGTAGAACATAGACAACATATCAAATGTCGAAAGTGAGACATTTTGAAATTTCATGCCAAATATTGGCTCATTTGAAATTTCATGACAGCAACACATCTCAAAAAAGTTGGGACAGGGGCAATAAGAGGCTGGAAAAGTTAAAGGTACAAAAAAGGAACAGCTGGAGGACCAAATTGCAACTCATTAGGTCAATTGGCAATAGGTCATTAACATGACTGGGTATAAAAAGAGCATCTTGGAGTGGCAGCGGCTCTCAGAAGTAAAGATGGGAAGAGGATCACCAATCCCCCTAATTCTGCGCCGACAAATAGTGGAGCAATATCAGAAAGGAGTTCAACAGTGTAAAATTGCAAAAAGTTTGAACATATCATCATCTACAGTGCATAATATCATCAAAAGATTCAGAGAATCTGGAAGAATCTCTGTGCGTAAGGGTCAAGGCCGGAAAACCGTACTGGGTGCCCGTGATCTTCGGGCCCTTAGACGGCACTGCATCACATACAGGCATGCTTCTGTATTGGAAATCACAAAATGGGCTCAGGAATATTTCCAGAGAACATTATCTGTGAACACAATTCACCGTGTCATCCGCCGTTGCCAGCTAAAACTCTATAGTTCAAAGAAGAAGCCGTATCTAAACATGATCCAGAAGCGTAGACGTCTTCTCTGGGCCAAGGCTCATTTAAAATGGACTGTGGCAAAGTGGAAAACTGTTCTGTGGTCAGACGAATCAAAATTTGAAGTTCTTTATGGAAATCAGAGACGCCGTGTCATTCGGACTAAAGAGGAGAAGGACGACCCGAGTTGTTATCAGCGCTCAGTTCAGAAGCCTGCATCTCTGATGGTATGGGGTTGCATTAGTGCGTGTGGCATGGGCAGCTTACACATCTGGAAAGACACCATCAATGCTGAAAGGTATATCCAGGTTCTAGAGCAACATATGCTCCCATCCAGATGACGTCTCTTTCAGGGAAGACCTTGCATTTTCCAGCATGACAATGCCAAACCACATACTGCATCAATTACAGCATCATGGCTGCGTAGAAGAAGGGTCCGGGTACTGAACTGGCCAGCCTGCAGTCCAGATCTTTCACCCATAGAAAACATTTGGCGCATCATAAAACGGAAGATACGACAAAAAAGACCTAAAACAGTTGAGCAACTAGAATCCTACATTAGACAAGAATGGGTTAACATTCCTATCCCTAACCTTGAGCAACTTGTCTCCTCAGTCCCCAGACGTTTACAGACTGTTGTAAAGAGAAAAGGGGATGTCTCACAGTGGTAAACATGGCCTTGTCCCAACTTTTTTGAGATGTGTTGTTGTCATGAAATTTAAAATCACCTAATTTTTCTCTTTAAATGATACATTTTCTCAGTTTAAACATTTGATATGTCATCTATGTTCTATTCTGAATAAAATATGGAATTTGAAACTTCCACATCATTGCATTCCGTTTTTATTTACAATTTGTACTTTGTCCCAACTTTTCTGGAATCGGGGTTGTACTTTAATGTTGCTAAATGTAAGAGATGTTTTTGGCCTCCATTATTTTTTCATCATGCAAATGCCGAAATTGTAAAAGACTCACCTCGGATCATGGTATTTTGTCAGATGACCTAAAATAGACTTGTATACACTCACTGACTACTTTAATAGGAACTTGTTCTTGATTCTAAGATTTCTGTTCTTGGCTGCAGGAGCGGAACCCAATGTGGTCTTCTGCTGTTGCATGCTGAGATGCTTTTCTGCTCACCATGGTTGTAAAGAGTTGCTATGAGTTACTATATCCTTCCTGAAAGCTCGAACCAATCTGGCCTTTTTCCTTTGACCTCTCTTATCAACAAGGCATTTGTTTCCACCCACAGAACTGTCGCTCACTCACTCAATGTTTTTTGTTTTTCGCACCATTCTATCTGTGTAAACTCTAGAGACTGTTGTGTGTGAAAACCCCAGGAGATCAGCAGTTTCTGAAATACTCAAACCAGTCCATCTGGCTCAAACCAACACCCATGCCACAGTGAAAGTCACCCTTTGAGATCACAATTTTTCCCATTCTGATGTTTGAACATTGTGAAAATATATATAATTTTTTTATGCACACACACCCCTTATTAGAATTCGGGAGAGCAAGTCGCTGCTGCAAATTGAAAACATATTGATTCTCCCTCTGTTCCCATCGTCCCATCGCCTGTGTGCAGACCAGAGAGGGAGGGACGGGCAGATGGAAGAGACAGACAGAGACAGACATGAAGGACAGAACAGGGTCAGCAATGGCAAGCCACTGAGGTTCAAGAACAAAACATAGAAGATATGATTTGGTCTGGAACACTATAGAAATAATCCGAGAGAGATATACAGTAGTTTCAGCTTAAAGGGCCTTCTGAAAAACCAACTGCATTCATTCATCTACCACCAGAACCATTCAAATGTGGGTTTTAGATTCTTTTTGTTGTTGTTTGTTTTTATTCTTTTTATGAATTCCTTTTGGCAAGAAGAGATGGTTTAAGTTTTTTGTTTTCCAATTACTTTGTCATTTAAATGTGTAAAATATTAGCATCATAATATCACAGAATTGCAACAAAATCATTGAAAAAAACGAGAAATGCGAACAAACTTGGTCGAGACATGGATTCTGAGGATTCTGTGCCATCTTTTAGCTTGGGTCATTTGCTGCGATCAAGTTAACGTGAACTGACTCGCAAATTCCTCACAATTGATTCAATTTCAATATAAATTGAATACAAATATGATGTACCAGGGGTGGCACGGTGGTGTAGTGGTTAGCGCTGTCGCCTCACAGCAAGAAGGTCCTGGGTTCGAGCCCCGTGGCCGGCGAGGGCCTTTCTGTGTGGAGTTTGCATGTTCTCCCCGTGTCCGCGTGGGTTTCCTCCGGGTGCTCCGGTTTCCCCCACAGTCCAAAGACATGCAGGTTAGGTTAACTGGTGACTCTAAATTGACCATAGGTGTGAATGTGAATGGTTGTCTGTGTCTATGTGTCAGCCCTGTGATGACCTGGCGACTTGTCCAGGGTGTACCCCGCCTTTCGCCCGTAGTCAGCTGGGATAGGCTCCAGCTTGCCTGCGACCCTGTAGAAGGATAAAGCGGCTAGAGATAATGAGATGAGATGAGATGTACCGGTACTTGTTGATTGTTATTGGATTTCAATAATTCAGCATTTGTGTTTTAAGTCAATAACTAGAATCTCTGTGAATTTCTCCATCTCCCTGGAGAGATTGATTCGATTGATCCAGCAATCCTCAATTCGGAATAAGATTTACATCACAACCTAATGACCTGTCTCTCTCTCTCTCTCTGTGTCTCCTCCTTCTGTCTGCCCCTCTCTGTTGGATTACATGTCAATCCTGAGACCGAGATGCTGACCTCTTCTGGTCCTCAGACTCACCTGATCCATCCTGATGCCCTACGTCTGGCTGGAGTCTCATCACATCGCTCCTGTAGAGGACGGTCCCATATGGACAGTCGATAGTTGCAGTTGGAAGACGGCTCTGGACACTTACAGAAAATGTTGTGGGAGTTAAGGGAACGGCCCTCTCCTGGCTCAGCTCTTATTTAACTGATCGTTATCAGTATGTTGATAAAAATGGTGATATTTCTAGACGTACTGAGGTAAAGTTTGGTGTTCCACAAGGTTCTGTCTTGGGTCCACTGCTTTTTTCTTTATATATGTTACCTCTGGGTGATATTATTCATAAACATTTTATTAGTTTCCACTGTTATGGTGATGACACACAGTTGTATGTTTCTGCAAAACCTGATGAGAGACACCAGCTTTATAGAATTGAGGAATGCGTTAAGGACATTAGACACTGGATGCTTATTAATTTCCTTCTGCTTAACTCTGACAAGACTGAAGTACTTGTACTAGGACCACATGCAGCTAGAAGTAAGTTTTCTGATTACACAGTGACTCTGGATGGCCTTTCTGTTTCTTCACATGCAGCAGTAAAAGACCTCGGAGTGATTATTGACCCCAGTCTTTCATTCGAAACTCACATTGATAACATTAGCCAGATAGCTTTCTTTCATCTGAGAAATATTGCCAAGATAAGAAATTTAATGTCACTACATGATGCGGAAAAACTAGTTCATGCTTTTGTTACCTCCAGGTTGGATTATTGTAATGCCTTACTGTCTGGATGTTCCAATAAGTGCATAAACAAGCTCCAGTTAGTTCAAAATGCAGCAGCAAGAGTCCTTACTAGAACTAGAAAATATGACCACATCACGCCTGTCTTATCCACACTGCATTGGCTCCCAATCAAATTTCGTACTGATTATAAAATACTACTACTAACCTTTAAAGCACTGAATGGTCTCGCGCCACAGTACCTGAGTGAACTTCTGCTCCTCTATGACCTGCCACGCCTACTTAGATCAAAAGGTGCAGGCTATCTGCTGGTACCTCGTATAGTGAAGGCTACATCAGGGGGCAGAGCCTTTTCTTACAAAACCCCACAGTTATGGAACAGCCTTCCAAGTAATGTTCGGGAATCAGACACAGTCTCAGCGTTTAAGTCTAGGCTGAAAACATATCTGTTTAGCCAAGCCCTTTGTTAATGGTGCTTATGAGGTAAAGGTGTAGATCTGGAGGATCCTCAGACATACTGTAGTGTTTTGGTAAACTGGGATGTATGGATGCTGTCAGTCCCCACTCGCTTGCTCACTCGAGTTTGTTGACGGTGTAGTGGCTGCTGCTTTATGTCCCGGGGCTCCCTCATGCCTGTGTTACCGTCTGGCTCTCCCCTTTTAGTTATGCTGTCATAGTTAGTTACCGGAGTCCCTCCTTGTACTCAGTGCAATACGTATACTGTTCCTACTTATTCAGGTGACATTGGGCATACCTAACAACCTGTGTTTTCTCTCCCCTCCCCCCAAATCTGTCCCTCTGAGTTACATGGAGTCAACAGGAAATCTTTTGGTGGAGAGGGTGGAGACCTCGACTGGCTCTTGTAGCCTGCAGGGAATCGGCCGTCTGACATTCTGTCGCATGTCCCAGACCCGGTGAAATGTAACTGAATTGTCTTGGCCAGCCCTAAGGGTCCCATCTGCATCTGCCTGCGCTCACTCTGATCTATAATTCCAACTGTCTCATTGCTGAGGAGTGTGCTCCCATCACCCAATCAAGCATCCAGCCAGAGCAGGTCATGATATTTTTTAACCATATTAACATGCCATTGTTGTGTATTATGCCTGATGTCAGGACTCTCGTCTCTGCGAGCCTACCACACAGACTTAATACTTGTGTTATTTTTAGACATTGACACCTGTTGCCTACACTTATTCAGGTGACATTGGGCATACCTATCAACCTGTGTTTTCTCCCCCCCCCCCCCCCCCCCCCCCAAATCTGTCCCTCTGAGTTACATGTCAGTCCTGGGATCGAGATGCTGACCTCTTCTGCTCCTCGGACTTGCTTGATCCATCCTGGTGCCCTGTGTCTGGTTGGAGTCTCATCGCATTGCTCCTGTAGAGGACGGCCCCATGTGGACAGTTGAAAGTCACACCTGGAGGACGCTCTGGACTCTTACAGTAATGCTTTTATGGCTGAGGACTACAGTTGACTTGCTAACTTTAGGACTGCAGTTGTCATGAACAATTTTGCACTCAAGTTTCCATCAATGAAGAGTTACAACATCAAAGAAACTGTCTTCATGTTAAAACTGTTAATATTATAGTCAGGCTGTCTGTTGTTGCCCAAATGAAGATGGGTTCCCTTTTGAGTCTGGTTCCTCTCGAGGTTTCTTCCTCATGTCGTCTGAGGGAGTTTTTCCTTGCCACCGTCACCACAGGCTTGCTCATTGGGGATAGATTAGGGATAAAATTAGCTCATGTTTTAAGTCGTTCAAATTCTGTAAAGCTGCTTTGTGACAATGTTTATTGTTAAAAGCGCTATACAAATAAACTTGACTTGTCTTGACTACAGTAACACATTTATGCCTGAGGACTACAGTTGACACTAACTTTCAGACTGCGGTTGTCATGAACAGTTTCGCACTCAAGTCTCCATCAATAAACAGTTGATAACATCAACAAAATAGACTTCAGGCTAAAGCTATACTGAATTTCCTGGTTACATAATTGTAATTGGTGACTATATAGTACATTGTTATTAAAGCGAGTTATTTATGTATAATCACGCTATCTGTTATCACCCAAATGAGGATGGGTTCCCTTTTGAGTCTGGTTCCTCTTGAGGTTTCTTCCTCGTGTCATCTGAGGGAGTTTTACCTTGCCACACTGTAAAAAAAAAATCCGTTGTTTTTACGGAAAAACACTGGCAGCTGTGGTTGCCAGAATAATCCTGTTAAAAATACAGTGAAATGTAAACAACATTACAGAATAACTTGTACATTTCACTGGGATTCCATGTACAATTCATGATAACTAAATGTAAATTTTACAGGTATTCAATGTACAATCAATACATAACTGTTAATTTTACGGATATTCATTGTCCAATAAAAAAGCATCTAGGAATGAATTGCGAGTGTTCTCGATTATTGGTTTTTGTGGCTCCAAAATGATGGTTACAAGCAATGATCTACTAGACAGATATTTTATTTGATTTAGAGTTTTACGAAATGTGCCGGAGAGCCTCTACTGACATTTTTTTATTTTTTTAACAGGGCAATGATGTAATTTTAACTATCACATTCTGTTTTAGTATTACAGTTTGTCTGTGTTTAAACTACAACAATTTGTAAATTCTACAAAAAAAATATGATCAATTCAACATATTCTTACTGTTAAATTAACAGTGGTATGTGGTTAGGAGTTTTACAGTATATTGATGTAAATTACACACTGCTTCATTGTTTTTGTATTTACAGTTTTTTTATGTCATGATTTTACATAAATTCACTGTTAATTCTACGGACATTTTTTACAGCGCACCGTCACCACAAGGGATAAATTAGAGATAAATTAGCTCATGTTTAAAGTTGTTAATTTTCTATAAAGCTGCTTTGCGACAATGTCTGTTGTTAAAAGCGCGATTCGAATAAACTTGACTTACATAAAAAGATACACAAAGCAGAGCTGGGAATTTTTTTGAAATGTGAGATGAGTTCTTACCAGTTATTTATTTCACACTTCATATTTCCTTCTCTCCTTCTCACTCGAAAGTCTGCATCAGCCATTTTACACAAGAAACATCCCTCATATTCGGAATTTTCAACTCTTTTTTTCATGAAATATGAGCTGTTTATATTCCCCTGAGGTGATTTAAACAGCATCTAATTGTATGTCCATCCATCCATTATCTGTAGCCGCTTTATCCTGTTCTACAGGGTCGCAGGCAAGCTGGAGCCTATCCCAGCTGACTACGGGCGAAAGGCGGGGTACACCCTGGACAAGTCGCCAGGTCATCACAGGGCTGACACATAGACACAGACAACCATTCACACTCACATTCACACCTACGGTCAATTTAGAGTCACCAGTTAACCTAACCTGCATGTCTTTGGACTGTGGGGGAAACCGGAGCACCCGGAGGAAACCCACGTGGACACGGGGAGAACATGCAAACTCCACACAGAAAGGCCCTCGTCGGCCACTGGGCTCGAACCCAGGACCTTCTTGCTGTGAGGCAACAGTGCTAACCACTACACTACCGTGCCGCCCTCTAATTGTATGTGTACTGTGTAATTGTGGTCTCTTGCCTAGAGACTCTTCTTTTTACATCATTTTCCCAACTGCTATGTGGGGTTGATGTGGAGAGGTTGAGCCAATAGTGATAAGGGCCATGCCCAAGGGCCCAACAGTGGCAGGTTGGCAGGGATGGAGCTCGAACCCTCAACCCACCAATTAGTATCTTGATTAATTCTGTTAACATCTCTCAAATTTAAAAGTATTTCGGATACACCATTTGGAAGGGTTTATTAATTCGATAATTATTTGAGACAGGTGTTATAGAAAGCCTGGTTTGGAAATTCATGATATACACATATTGTCAGGAAAAACACTGACTTTTATTCAATTCAATTCAATTTTATTACCTCCACCAACTTTGTTGGAGGAGGTTATGTTTTTGTCTCCATTTGTTTGTTTGTTTGTTTGTTTCTTTTCTCAATGTAACTTAAAAAATAGTGAACGAATTTTGATGAAACTTTGAAGAAAGGTGAGCCATGGTCCAGGGAACAATTGATGAGATTTAGATACAAATCCAGATCTGTATATTGTTCCAGAATATTCTAGTATGTAGCGTGGTGGAGGTATGCACTCTACCAAGTGCCCTTCTAGTTTGTATAATGTTTTTCACAATGGATATTGTCACAGGCGGCACGGTGGTGTAGTGGTTAGCGCTGTCGCCTCACAGCAAGAAGGTCCGGGTTCGAGCCCCGTGGCCGGCGAGGGCCTTTCTGTGCGGAGTTTGCATGTTCTCCCCGGGTCCGCGTGGGTTTCCTCCGGGTGCTCTGGTTTCCCCCACAGTCCAAAGACATGCAGGTTAGGTTAACTGGTGACTCTAAATTGACCGTAGGTGTGAATGTGAGTGTGAATGGTTGTCTATGTGTCAGCCCTGTGATGACCTGGCGACTTGTCCAGGGTGTACCCCGCCTTTCGCCCGTAGTCAGCTGGGATAGGCTCCAGCTTGCCTGCGACCCTGTAGAACAGGATAAAGCGGCTAGAGATAATGAGATGAGATGAGATATTGTCACAAAGAAGCTTTACGGAAATATAAAAAAATGCGGATGTACACTTTACATATATCTCAAATTTATAAATTTGTCCCTAATGAGCAAGCCAGAGGTAATGGTGGCAAGGAAAATCTCCCTGTGCTTTCATGTTTCCCAGGAACAAACACTGAGAAGGTGGCCTGAAAGGTACAATAAGTAACAAAGGGGGGGGGGGGGCAAAAGTGGACAACTGACAGAACCCTGAGGTATACCATTTTATAATCCATTGAATTATTTATGCGAAAATATCAAAACAACTGCTATTAAATCTTAGCCCTGTGGAGAATTAGAATTTGACCATGTAATTAGTGTGCATCCAGTAAAAAGCAGAAATCCAAATGTGGTATTTGAAATCATGCCAAGCAAAGACAGAAGAAACAGGAGCCAGAATTCTTATCTAAGAAAACCCCTGGCATGTAATGTTCGCCTCCAAACACAACTGATTCAACTCATCAACTGATGATCAAGTTCTTCATGTGAGCAAGTGGAACATTTAAACTGTGCAGAGTAGAGACTGATAAAATAATTCTCTTACTGCAGTTCTTAGAGGATGTCTAATGACATCATTCTGTTCGGGGAAGCGAGAAGACAATGAAAACAAGCCAGGGATATTGCTCTCGAAATTCAAACTCTCAATCGATAAACTAAAGGCACATTTGGTTGTTTAGACTGCAGCGTAACACCATGACACAACCTTTTCAGGCAACGATACTCAAACCTGTTGCCGGTATGTTTTTGTCAGGAAAAGATGAACAATCAGAGACCGGAATTTTCCATGTGACTTTTATGGTGGGTCGTAAGTGCAAAACATGAACAAGCCTAAAACCAGAACACAATAGTGAATTTGAAAACATAATGACGAATTTAGAAACACAGGCACATTAGGACAAAACAGAAAGAAGACGTCATTAAAATTTCAATTAATAATCACAAACTTGTTGCTGATTGGACATGACATATGACAAGGAAAAGATTTTATCCCCTGCTGGCCAAAAGGCCCAAAGGGGGATTATGTCGTGGCGATGTCCATCCGTCCGTCTGTCCGTCCGTCCCGGGAAGGGTGCTCACTTTCTGAAATCAACTCCTCTTACAATTTTTGGAGGAATTTCACAAAACTTGGTTGTATTCTTTGTTATATGTCGGTAATACACATATTGCAATTTTGTTCAATCCAGTCACATATTACCAGAGTTACAGCCCTTGATTAACAAAATTATACTTTGACAATTTCATGAAGGTGTGCTTGCCTTCTGACATCAACTCCTCTCAAAATCTTTGGAGGAATTTCATCAAACTTGGCAAAAGGCATTGTTATACAGTATGTCGGTAATACGCATATTGTAATTTTGTTCAATTCAGTCGCATTTTACCAGAGTTACAGCCCTTGATTAACAACCTTGTACTTTCACAATTTCATGAAGGTGTGCTTGCTTTCTGACATCAACTCCTCTCACAGTTTTTGGACAAGTTTCTCAAAGCTTGGCAAAAGGCCTTGTTATATGACGGTAATATGCATATTGCGATTTAATTTCGTTTGTGAAAATTTTCCCAGAGTTTTGACTCTTGATGAAATAACTTGTACTTTGACAATTTCATGAGGGTGTATGTTCTTCTGAAATCAACTCCTCTCACAATTTGTGGAGAAATTTCAACAAACTTGGCAAAAGGCTTTGTTATATGACAGTTATACGTATATTAAAATTTTGTTGAATTTGGGCAAATTTTACCAGAGTTATGCCCTTGATTATTAACAAACTTGTACTTTGTAAAGTTCATCAAGGTGTGCTTGCTTTCTGAAATCAACTTCCCTCACAATTTTTATCCCCCGCTGGCCGAAAGGCCCGAAGGGGGATTATGTCGTGGCGATATCCATACATCTGTCTATCGGTCCATCCCAGGAAGGATACTCACCTTCTGAAATCAACTCCTCTCACAATTTTTGGAGGAATTTCACGAAACTTGACAGGATTCTTTGTTATATGTCAGTAATAAACATATTGCAATTTTGTTTAATTCAGTCACATTTTACCAGAGTTATGGCCTTGTTACCAGCGGGGGATATTGTGCTCTCAGAGCACTCTTGTTCAGTGTGTTATCTTGCTTGCGTTCCCTTTTTTTTTATGTTGGGATTTTTCTGAATTTGAAACATTCAAATTCTGGCCAAAAATTTCTAGCTCATTATATGTTACATTTGATTTTTTTTTCTGCCTTTTATTTATTTATTTATTTATTTATTTATTTATTTATTTGCCTTTATTAACATTAATAAACTCATATACAATGACACAGCAATGGATCATTTTTAATTCATCCATGATGGATTAATAAAATGAACTTAATGATCTTAACGAACCAGATGAATAAACATTGGTTAATGCAGCAATTCATTATTTCACAAACATTTAAACAAACTTCATTCATGCAGTATTAATGCTGATGTCCATGTGCTAATTAATTCCACAAATAATGTTTTATTCCTTTTTTTAAAGATAGATATGGCTGTTGATGTAGCTTTGTCCATTTTTTCAGTTAGACTCAATATCACAAAAACTGTTGTAACATCAGTCAGCTCTGTTTAGGTTCCTAAAATTGCTGTCGTTACCCCCAACCCCTCACCTTTACCCCAAACATTCTCACTCAGCCAAGACATTTTGGTGTCTGAATTTTGTTTACTTAGTTTTGTACTTTAATGTTGCTAAATGTAAGAGATGTTTTTGGCCTCCATTATTTTTTCATCATGCAAATGCCGAAATTGTAAAAGACTTGCCTCGGATCGTGGTATTTTGTCAGATGATCTAAAATAGACTTGTATACACTCACTGACTACTTTAATAGGAACTTGTTCTTGATTCTAAGATTCCTGTTCTTGGCTGCAGGAGTGGAACCCAATGTGGTCTTCTGCTGTTGCATGCTGAGATGCTTTTCTGCTCACCATGGTTGTAGAGTTGCTATCTTCTCTTCTTCTTCTCTACTACCATGACTAACAAATGAAGCAGGTTTTTACAGTTGGATGCCCTTCCTAACACCAACCTAGTTTCACAGCAACTAGGAAGCTGGGTGCCAAGGGATTGCTAAGACAGGGATGGGGAGAACTGGTTTTAAGGTGCCAGCGACCCGCCTTTCGCCCATCCTCCTGTTGGTTCCAAACAGTTCTGCCACGTGAAGGCCAGGAGGCGGACTTGGTTGTCAGAGGCTGTATTTTGCGCTGAGCCATTGGGGCATTTTGTAGGCTGGTAGGACAAATGCCCGGTACAGCCACCCCAGCGATAACAACCCATTAGAACAGGGCTTTTCAAAGTGTGGGGCGCGCCCCCCCTGGGGGGCGCCAGAGTTCTTCAGGGGGGGCGCAACGTGAGAGACAAAATGGATCGATTTTTAGTACCTGAAGCTACAGGGAGTGAGGAGACAGCCAAGCAAAAAAACAGAGCCTCCAGGATGTTGCGATTTGCAACTTCAGCGCAAATTCAACCAATCCCCGCGAATTCAGGGTGGTGTTGCAATTATATCCAATCACCACAACTTTCCCGCAAATTTGACCAATCGTTGGCATCGTCTACCTTCCATCTACCTTCCGCCTTACTTCCGGATGTCTATGTTCAAGAGAAGCAGCATGCGCGCAGTGTTGCCAGATTGGCGGTTTCAAGTGCATTTTGGTGGGTTTTGAACATATTTTGGACTGGAAAACATCAGCAGTATCTGGCAACATTGCATGATGTGTGAGACAATGTTTATATAGGCTTAAATTCTGTTGCTGAAAGTGTGTTATGTTTACAGTGAAGGACTGTGTGCACTTTATTTTTTTTTTTACTTAATACAAGAAATTAATGGATGCCAACATTTTTGCCAAAATGGTATTTTATTTTCCATTGTTTAGGCAGCTTCAGCATCATACTGTGAGATTCTGTTCAAATTGTTTTTTTTTTTCTTCTATGAAGCCTGAGCCATTTATTTTATTAGTTTATAATTACTGTTTAATTTAGTATTCAGGAGAGACTGCCTGCACACAGTACTAGTATTAATAGTTTTTTTTCTTACATGAAAGCTGAGGCATTTATATTATATTTTAAGGTAACTTCATGTTGTGCTGTGAGGTTCTATGCACTTTAACTTTTGAACCAACAGGTGCATTTGGATCAGTAAAGCCTATTTTTCTGCATTTTTGTAGTCCTGGTAATCTTTTATATTGGTAAAGTTGTTTATAGGACCATTTCTCAGTGTCTTTGTTTTTTTTAATCAATAGTTTTTCAGTAATAACTTAATATTTAACATATCACTCAATTTTAATCACAAAAAGAGAAAATCGCAACAATTTCTCGCAACTTTCACTTCCTCCCGCAATGTAATCACAACAAAAACCTAAACACCGCAACTTTCATCGCAATTTTTTTGGAAACCCCCGCAACATCAGACATTTTAGCCTGCAACAATCACAAAAAAGGCCCGCGGAATCCTGGGGGACTGGAAAAAGAAGGAAGTATGACCATGATTATTTAAAGTTTGGATTTTCATGGACTGGATCTGAAGATGCTCCACTGCCACAGTGTGTTGTCTGCCAAGAGGTGCTAGCTAACGATGCTATGAGATGTTTAAAATGTGTAAAACAAGATGTTTTAAAAAGCACAGATGTTTAAAATGTGAAAAAGAAAAAAATAATGTGTACAACAACCATTTTTTTTTAAATACGAATGGAACATTAAGTATAGCAACAACAAAAATTGTAAGGGGGGGCGCTGTTGTTTATTTGCTCTCCGAGGGGGGGGCTGACTCTCCCACACTTTGAAAACCCCTGCATTAGAACCAAACAACCCATTAGAACCCTATGCTATGAGTTACTATATCCTTCCTGGCAGCTCGAACCAATCTGGCCTTTTTCCTTTGACCTCTCTTATCAACAAGGCGTTTCCACCCACAGAACTGTCCCTCACTCACTCATTGTTTTTTGTTTTTCACACCATTCTATCTGTGTAAACTCTAGAGACTGTTGTGTGTGAAAACCCCAGGAGATCATCAGTTTCTGAAATACTCAAACCAGTCCATCTGGCTCAAACCAACACCCATGCCACAGTGAAAAAGTCACCCTTTGAGATCACAATTTTTCCCATTCTGATGTTTGAATATTGTGAACATTAACTGAAGCTCTTGATTTGTATCTGCATGATTTTATGCATTGTGCTGCTGTCAAGTTGGCCTTGTGGTCTGCGTGTCTGCCTCTCGAATGGAAGATCACGAGTTCTACTCACGGTCAGTTCATACCAAAGACCATCATAAAAATGGTACCTACTACCATCTGGCAAGGCACGCTGCAATACAGATCCGAGTGGGGAAGTCAAACTCTCACAGTTACCAGAGGACTAGACCCCTCCAAACCACCACCACCGTAACCCTAGCTGTATAAGCGAGAGACCGAAGGCTATTGAAACAGAGATTGGCGCCGCACCCATACGCCTTAAAG
Source organism: Neoarius graeffei (assembly GCF_027579695.1). Classification (NCBI taxonomy): domain Eukaryota; kingdom Metazoa; phylum Chordata; class Actinopteri; order Siluriformes; family Ariidae; genus Neoarius; species Neoarius graeffei. The sequence continues at coordinate 11,821,579 of NC_083572.1, forward strand.
AGTTGGTTAGTACTGGGACAGGTGACTGCCTGGGAAGACCAAATTCTGGCATGAGAGGGACTTTGACTTGACTTTCCTGCTGTCAAGGGGTTGGCTAATTTAAATAACTGCATAAAACAGCAGGTGTCATTAGGTGTTCCTTATAAAGTGGCCGGTGAGTGTATATGGTTTCAAGACTCAGGGAAAGAGGTTTGATGGCACAATGTGCATGTTCAACTCTGATTAAAATATGATCCAAATATCATTTGTGTATTTGATTTTTGAAGTACAAAAACAAAATCAAAAGTGGACAAAACATGAACCCTTGAGGTACACCATCCCATAATATATTGAATTATACAGTATGTAGTATGTATGAGCTGATAGCTTTCGTTTCATAGCTCAAGTACTCAACTTAAGACACAAACTTTGGACACCAAAGTCACAAAATTCTTGACAGTGCAACTCGAATTAATATGGTGCAAGAGATAGTGTGTGAATTTGATTTTTGTCTGAACTATCACTTCACCCATAGACCACCTTCGATAAGCACATTCTCCACCCACGCTCTTTCTTCCTCATTTTCCTCTCATCTCTTCTCCTCTGGTCCTCACTCCTCTCAAAGAAGTGTGTCACTCCTGCGTGCATCCAATATCTGCTCTCCCAACAGGGCTCGACATGCTTTATTTTTAAACTGTCCTTGGAACCAAAGCGAGAAAGATAGGCAGAAGAAAGGAGGGATATGGAAGACTTAGAAGAGAGAAGTGATAGAACCATATTGGAGTTTAAAGAGAAGGAGACTGGGTGCTGAGGACATATTCGACCTATTCTGTGGGGGTTTATTAAGTAAGCAAGTAGATTATCTTTCCAATAACAGCACTACTGTCTGAGCTGCTGTTAAAGAAAACTAATAAACATCTTCGACCAATCGAATTTAAGTTTTAAACAGTGCTGTGGTATAACACTAAATAAATCCAAGTATGAGCTTTCAGGTCTTTTATTATGAAAACTAAGATCGAAGTGTCCTGTAACAGAATATTTGGTGTGTTATAAAGTTAGAGGAGAGAACATGGCACTGGGAGTGCGATCTCACCTAAACAGAGGCTTCATAAAGCAGTGGTTCAGTTTATAACAATAATAATAAACTTGATTTATAGAGTGCCTTTCATTTTGGTTCCAAAATCTCAGAGTGAGCGCTGTGGTACTGAAACGTTCCAACATAACTCATCGAAAAGCCTCTGAGCTCTGAGCTCGCGAACATTTATTTTACGCCTTGCGATTATTATTACTTCTTTCTTTCTCCAGCCCCTTTGCTACCTTTATTGTTTTTTTTGCTGCCTTTCATATTCTCTTTTCTTTATTTCTTATGCCTCCCTTTGTCTTTTCCTTCCTTCTGGTTGACTTTGCTGGTGGCTATGGTGCAGAAGTGCTTCCTAAACTAGGCCAATCAGCAGCAGGTGCCTCATTCATGCTCTGCAGCCTGAACTTACATGGAACGATTTAGGGCAAGAGGAGAGCAAGTGAGAAAGAAAGAGTGAACAATATAGGTAAAAGGCATTTTCAAGCTGTATTACCCCAAGTAGATCAGAAAGGTCTACTCGTCCCAGAGGGACAAACCAAGAAGGTTTGGTCTGTAGTTGTTGGATGTTGGTCTCCATCGACTTTGATTTGAGATTTTCAAAGGGTACCACTGTGCTGTAAAATGGCTCAATCACCTCGAAACTTGGTGCAATAGTGACTATTTTGTTGTTGTTGCTGCAGTAAAGTTGGAGTTTACACTGGGGCCACATTGGCATTTATGACAAAAGAACCCTTTCAAGGATTTAGCAAAAAAAAAAAGAGGAATCATGGCAATTTTAGTTCTGGGGACATGGTTCCAGGAACTATTTTACTTCCTGTTTCTTCTTCTTCTCATGGGGAAACCATGGCCTAATGGTTAGAGAAGTGGCTTTGGGACCAAAAGGTCGCTGGACCAGCAGGAATGGCTAAAGTGTCCTTGAGCAAGACACCTAACCCCCAACTACTCCCCAGGCTGTTCTGGGTATGTTGTATGTTGCTCTGGATAAGAGTGTCTGCTAAATGCCATTAATGTAATGTAATGTAATGTAATGTAACGTAACATGTCAGTCATAGTTGACTGTTTACTGCAGATTTGCTAGCGAGTTCAATAGAGCTACCCAGGATGGATGTCAAGGATGTTGAGCAGTTCCCACCCAACCATGCACACAGAGTAGCCAGTTGACCTAACCACATGTCTTTGGGCAGTGGGGGAAACTGGAGCACCTGGAGGAAACCCATGCAGGCATGGGGAGACCATACAAGCTCCACACAGAAAGGCCCCCGTCAACCATGAGGTTCGAACCCAGAACCTTCTCGCTTCCTGCTCAAAAGGAGGTATTTTCCCACAGACTAAGAATGGTCAAGGTTGAGCATATTGTCCTGAATATGACTGATTGGACACTCAAGCTTCAATGAGGAGCCAACATGTCTCCCTGTCATTCATTCATTCATGAAACTACTAAGTCAAGTCAAAGTCCCTCTCACACCACAATCTGGTCTTCCCAGGCAGTCCCCTGACCCAGTACTAACCAGCACTTTGAGGCATATGGGCACAGCGCCGATCTCCGTTTCGATAGCCCTCGGCTTCTCGCCTATAGACCCCTTCGCAGTAAACGTCATTCATACGTAAGCGGAAATTGCGCGCGCAGCCTGGACCCAAAAAAGACTCAGAAATGCCTAGTTGTTGTGTTGTCGGGTGTCAGAATCATAGCAGTGATGGGGTTAAAATGTTCAGAATTCCAGCAGGATCTCACCCATTCAAAAAAAAATCGCCGACGTCTATGACTACAAGCCATCAAACGTGTAGACTGGGATGAAAGCACCATCAAAAATGCGCGGGTTTGCAGCGCCCACTTCATCGCAGGTAAGATCAGGCTATTTATTAAATCTTTCTTTTTTATTCTTTCTAGTCTTCGTTTATTGATGTAGCAAAATACTTTGGTAACGTTTGTCTGATTAGCTGGGTCATAGTTACACAATGTAATGAATATTGTTAGCATGTTAACTTAGCTTTGCATGCAGTTTTGTTTGTAGGAGAGGTCTCGCTTGACTCAAGCAGTCCAGATTTTGTGCCATCATTATTTGTGTATGCCGAAAATCACAATTTTAAAGCAAGGATGGAAAGGTAAAATTGTGTGCCCTCGCTCTAAATGCCAACTTACGCTGACTGCTCTAACCTAGCTCCCGCCCCATTCAGTTTCATTTCTGCTCTCTGCCTCTCGCTTTTTACGCAGCTCTGATTTCTCTTAGCTGCACTCTTTACATTATCGTTCCTTTCATGCCGTCACCTCCTGCAAATTGCTGTTTAGTGTTGGTATTTGCTGTTGTAGCTAAAGCCACATTGCCATCACATCACTGGCATAATTTGATTAAAACAAAATGAATATGAATGTCCCATTGTTAATCAAGTTGTACATGCCCGCACATAACATAATCATATGCGTCTAAAGACTTGTAGGCACGAAGTTTTTCGTGGGTGTACACTGAAGTCTTGTCAATAAGGTACGAGTATATATCTGGCCATTGTATACCAGGGAACTTACTAACATCGTCCGTCCACTCTTTAATTAAATGCGGATCCGGTAGGCGATGTCCACTTGTTAGAGTTAACTTATTTATGTAGCGTTCTCGATCTTGTAACGACAATTGTTTTGCATAATCTGACAGCTCATAATGCCGGTCTATGGGCAGCGCCATTGTTTCTGGGTCCAGGCTGCGCGCGCATCCTGGCAACGGTCGGTTTGTTTACAAACATGCGAAGGGGTCTATACAGATAGAGTTACAGTGAGGGGCTAGTCCTCTGGTAACTGTGAGAGCTTGACTTCCCCACTTGCATCTGTATTGCATCGTGTCTTGTCAGACAGTAGTAGGTACCATTTTTATGATGGTCTTTGGTATGACCCGACCGCAAGTAGAACTCATGATCTCCCAATCAAGAGGCAGACACACTAACCACTAGGCCGACTCGTGGTATGAAACTACTAAAGTAACTACTTTTACATCAAGGTTGCTATGGATCCTTAGTCTATCCTGGCATCACTGGCAGGAACACAAGACAGGAATACACCCTGGATGGGATGTTCGTCCATTGCAGGTCACCATGCACACATAGTTTAAGTTTAACATACTGGAACCTTTTTGTAAACGCAAGCCCATGAGACTACTGAACCCATCAAAATATCCACATAGTAAACGTCACCATGTTCGGCCATCTACTTTCGGTACAGTATGAGACAGGGTTGTGTTTGCCAGGGGTGAGTTTGCTCCTGGTGTCCCAGAGCTGCTGTAAGCTGTCTAATGATGTTTGGGATGTGTGTGATTGGAGTGTTGGACAGCAGCGTGGACAAACATGCCAGTCAGTCATGACCCTTTGCCTCTGCCAGCCCCTTTGATTAGAACTCTGCTGTCCTGGCACATACACGCGGAATATGAATACATTATTCAGAATGGACAGATAATGAGTTTGAAACAAATGCAAACACAGATTCAAATGAGAGGAGCACTTTTTTCTTTTTTTAGAATGCTTGCCAGAATGGTTCACAGGCCATCTGGTTGAGATGAGACGGTTTTATTTACCCATTATCAACTTGTGTGATGTAGCTGAGGCTGAGGAACCGTTTGAGTCAGAATTTACACACTGTGCTGAAACTGCTGGAATTTCTTCCTCCACACTCTCAGAAAATAAAAGTACATTATTGTACCTTTAGGGGTACAACGGTTTGTCACTGGGGCAGTTGCCTCGAAGGTACTTATTTGTACCCTTTATATACTACTTGGGAATACATATGTATCAATTTGGCCCGAAAAAGGTACACATAGTTACCTTGAGGTCCAAGGTGGCACATTATTGTAGGTTGTAACTTGGGGGGACAGAAATGGACTCCTACTGTACCCCTGTTTCTGACAGTGCATGTTCTTTTCCAGTGTTTCTGGGAGCATAGTGGTATGGGTTGTATTTAATGTTTTAGGCCACACCCATAACCATGCCATTTTATGATATTCCTTAGTGTACTGCAAGATGTTTTATTGTATAATCGTTCAAGATTTGAATGAAGTTCTCATGTAGTTTATATCAAAATTGCATATCTTTCTCAAAGTCAGCAATCCAACCTGGACAAAACTCATCTCATCTCATTATCTCTAGCCGCTTTATCCTGTTCTACAGGGTCGCAGGCAAGCTGGAGCCTATCCCAGCTGACTACGGGCCAAAGGCAGGGTACACCCTGGACAAGTCGCCAGGTCATCACAGGGCTGACACATAGACATAGACAACCATTCACACTCACATTCACACCTACGGTCAATTTAGAGTCACCAGTTAACCTAACCTGCATGTCTTTGGACTGTGGGGGAAACCGGAGCACCCGGAGGAAACCCACGCGGACACGGGGAGAACATGCAAACTCCACACAGAAAGGCCCTCACCGGCCACGGGGCTCGAACCCGGACCTTCTTGCTGTGAGGCGACAGCGCTAACCACTACACCACCGTGCCGCCCCTGGACAAAACTGTCACTTGAAATGAGGACTACATTAGCTCATCTTGTAGTGAGCTAACATTTATGTTTGTAGGATGCAGGAATTATTCCATAGTTTCTCATAATCAGTGAATATCATGCTCCCCCAAAGGTTGCATAACGTTTTTTTTTATTGTTAGCTACTTGCCCACTAGCCCTAATTCTAACTTTAATTACTCAGCAAACTGTACCTCAGTTATAAAGAGTTTAATGTTTTCTCTGTTCTAATTCAATATTTAAGACAGAATATGGGGCGGCACAGTGGTGTAGTGGTTAGCGCTGTTGCCTCACAGCAAGGAGGTCCGGGTTCGAGCCCCGTAGCCGGCGAGGGCCTTTCTGTGCGGAGTTTGCATGTTCTCTCCGTGTCCGCGTGGGTTTCCTCCGGGTGCTCCGGTTTCCCCCACAGTCCAAAGACATGCAGGTTAGGTTAACTGGTGACTCTAAATTGACCGTAGGTGTGAATGTGAGTGTGAATGGTTGTCTGTATCTATGTGTCAGCCCTGTGATGACCTGGCGACTTGTCCAGGGTGTACCCCGCCTTTCGCCCATAGTCAGCTGGGATAGGCTCCAGCTTGCCTGCGACCCTGTAGAACAGGATAAAGCGGCTAGAGATAATGAGATGAGATGAAGACAGAATATCTTAGAAATGTTAGCGATACAAGGAAGAAGGTTCTATCTCAGGTTTCCCACTTTCCTTAGTGTTTCTATGTGGAACCTCACAACAGAAAGTGTCCCTTTAAAAAAAAAAAGTTTCCACATAAACGTTCCACTTTGGTAGTTATGGACCTTTAAAGGTAGACGGCCTTTCAGATTTTTCAACTGTAGGTCATAAAAAGAATTTTCCCTGACCTCCAATTATTTTTGTTTAGTGGACCGAAAGCTACTGAATCTGAATCACAGACTTCCAATTTTCTTGTTTTTTTTTTAAATAAAACAATTAATTAATTTAAGTCCACGTGACCCTAAATTCTCTGCTATTTTTTCCTGCTTCACCATGACCCAATTCAAGATATGACATCATCCATCACGTGGTAGGCTTTCCCCGTTCGCACAAGGCATTGTGGGATACAAATTTGAAACAGGAGAGAAAAATGGAGGACGTGAGTGTGTGAATGAAACGTGAAACACCGACTACAGTAACAGGAAGTGAGAAGAAAAGATGTTATGTTGTGAAGGAAAGGAAACGCAGGACCAAACTAATAAATATCGGCGGTCAGCGAGCACCTTGGTATGATCAGCTGTTCGTTTAGTGACAGAATGATGGAACTGTCAGTGCATAGTCAAGGTAAACCTGTAGATGGCAGTAATGCAACACTGTGGATGCCAGCTGCCGTAAAACCCAAAAGAAGAAGGTAAAACTGCACGTGTATACGGACTTCCTCGGTTTGCTTGACTGCGTGAAGCGAGCGATTTCATGCACATTATTTGCGAGAGAATCCCCTCAAATTAAATAACTTCGCAGCCATAGAATGGCCTGATATATATATATATATATATATATATATATATATATATATATATATATATATATATATATATATTTTTTTTTTTTTTTTTTTTTTTTTTTTGGAGATATTACAAAACTAAACATATATCACAATGACCAAATTTCAGAGGGAACTAAATTTCACCGATTTTATGAAATCAAAAGGCCGTCTAGTTTTAACGATCAAAAAAACTAAGTAACGAGGGCTAGCTAGCAAGCTAGTGACTAGCATGTTGTGTGCAAAAGCTAGCTTCGTAACAATTGAGAAGCATTTAATTAGCTGGTAAATAGAAAACATGGAATATTTTTGAAACTCTAAACATATACCTAGTTGTTTTTGGTTGGGGGTTTTTTCATGGCTAACTTGCCAGCCATTAATTTGCTAGCTAGCTTTAGTTACTCGGGGAACTATAACTCATACAGAGTTTCATGTTTTCTCTGTCCTAATCCAATATTTAGGATAAAGTTGTTTGATCATTAGCAATACAAGAAAAAACGTGGTTTAACCATTCTTTGGGATTTTTTTAAGAGGAACCTTTACAGTTTGTGTGTACAAGCTTATAACAGATGGTGGTTTGTTCCACACAGAGCGAAGCTAAGCTAACCCTGAAACCTTTTTTTTTTGTTGTTGTTCTGAGCACAGCCATACCATACAGACTACTTTAATAGGAACTTGTTTTTGATTCTCATGTTCCTGTTCTTGGCTGTAGGAGTGGAACCCAATGTGGTCTTCTGCTGTTGCATGCTGAGATGCTTTTCTGCTCACCACGGTTGTAAAGAGTTGCTATGAGTTTCTGTATCCTTCCTGGATATAGCTCGAACCAATCTGTCCATTTTCCTCAGACCTCTCTTATCAACAAGACGCTTGTTTCCACCCACAGAACTGTCCCTCATTCACTCGATGTTTTTTTGTTTTGTTTTTCGCACCATTTTTTGTAAACTCTAGAGACTGTTGTGTGTGAAATCCCCAGGAGATCAGCAGTTTCTGAAACACTCAATCCAGTCCATCTGGCTCAAACCAACACCCATGCCACAGTGAAAGAAAGTCACATTTTGAGATCACAAATTTTTCCCATTCCAGTGTTTGAAGTGAACATTAACTGAAGCTCTTGAGTCGTATCTGCATGGTTTTATGCATTGTGCTGCTGTCACACAAAGGATTGGCTGATTAGATAACTGCATAAAACAACAGGTGGATGGGTGTTCCTAATAAAAAATGGTCAGTGAGTGTATGTAGGCTCTACTATAGTAATAGTACAATGAGAATCTTAAGGCTTGTTAATGGCTATCAGGTCCGCCATAAAAGCTAGCTATATAACCTTTAAGGTTGAATTGTGTTAGCTGTTGACTTGAACACACAGAATGGCATCTCCAAACACAAACATGTGCAGTAACTAGCTCCAGGATAAGCTTGTCATTTCAAGTCATCCTCAGTTCCTCAGTTGAAGTGACAGTTTAGTCTGTGGAATTTTTTCAAACACAATTACGGGATTGCTTACACTGACATTTGGCTAAAATAAGGCCTCAGAAATTGGCTGCTTTCCAAATAATAACAGAGAAATGCGACCCTAAAATCTTTTCTACCATCTGATTGGAACAAAACACTTCCAGGGGTATTTTTAACCAAAAATTATTGGACTGCACCAAGCCGATGTTATATGAGATTCGTGTCCTTGGATTCCACGAAGAGGTGCCACCAGCGTCTGATAACTTCCCACTTAAACCACATCCCAGCTCCTGTTCCTGACTGATTCCCATGAAGTAAATAACATCTACACATGCTCCCATTCAGATAAGCCCCATAGCTAAGCTCTGAAGGTCTCAGGAGTGGGACGTGTGCAACAGATATGGCCATGCATTCATTTAGAAGCAGTTCAGACAAGTGAAATTGCTGTGTGTGTGTGTATGTGTGTTGCACTAGGAGCTGTGTGTTGTTGTAGTATGTGTTATTAAATTTTGCACTTCAGGGATGGATGGAGCTTGTAAAGCTGATAAGAGTTCTCTCGGAGCTCCGCATCATAACATCAGAACATACAGCGCTGATCCATCGTACTAAATTCATAACTCTTCGTTATCTAACCTTTTCTCGCTCTTTCTTCTTCTCTTTGTCACCCCCACATCCTCCATCTCTTTTCTTTTTCCTTCCCTGCACCAAGAGGCTGTGTATCTATGCCGTGTATCGCTGACTGGTTGAGAGTGTTTGATGTGCAGTCCTGAATGTTAAGTGTGTTCTCTGCCTCCACTCCACAGACGGAGGGCATTACCGAGCTAAAAGCTAATCTGGCTGTCTAAGCCTTATTCATCCGAAACTCTTTCGCTCCTCTTCCCTGACTTCCTTCTTCTCTCTTGACTTTCTCCATCTTTATTCATGCTCTTTCACTCAACCCCATAATTTGTGTGGCTTCAACCATTTACGCCTCTCTTCGAAGCTCAATTTGTGGTTTCTGGCTATTTAGGGTGATACACCAGAGTAATTGTATACATATATACATACAGTTAGGTCCATATATATTTGGACACTGACACAAATTTTGTTTTTTTACCTGTTTACTGAAACATATTCAAGTTATAGTTATATAATGGACATGGACATAAAGTCCAGACTTTCAGCTTTCATTTGAGGGTATCCACATTAAAATTGGATGAAGGGTTTAGGAGTTTCAGCTCCTTAACATGTGCCACCCTGTTTTTAAAGGGACCAAAAGTAATTGGACAATTGACTCAAAGGCTATTTCATGGGCAGGTGTGGGCAATTCCTTCGTTATATCATTCTCAATTAAGCAGATAAAAGGCCTGGAGTTGATTTGAGGTGTGGTGCTTGCATTTGGAAGATTTTGCTGTGAAGAAAACATGCAGTCAAAGGAGCTCTCCATGCAGGTGAAACAAGCCATCCTTAAGCTGCGAAAACAGAAAAAAACCCATCCGAGAAATTGCTACAATATTAGGAGTGGCAAAATCTACAGTTTGGTACATCCTGAGAAAGAATGAAAGCACTGGTGAACTCATCAATGCAAAAAGACCTGGACGCCCACAGAAGACAACAGTGGTGGATGATCGCAGAATAATTTCCATGGTGAAGAGAAACCCCTTCACAACAGCCAACCAAGTGAACAACACTCTCCAGGAGGTAGGCATATCAATATCCAAATCTACCATAAAGAGAAGACTGCATGAAAGTAAATACAGAGGGTTCACTGCACAGTGCAAGCCACTCATAAGCCTCAAGAATAAAAAGGCTAGATTGGACTTTGCTAAAAAAGCATCTAAAAAAGCCAGCACAGTTCTGGAAGAACATTCTTTGGACAGATGAAACCAAGATCAACCTCTACCAGAATGACGGCAAGAAAAAAGTATGGTGAAGGCGTGGTACAGCTCATGATCCAAAGCATACCACATCATCTGTAAAACACGGCGGAGGCAGTGTGATGGCTTGGGCATGCATGGCTGCCAGTGGCACTGGGTCACTAGTGTTTATTGATGATGTGACACAGGACAGAAGCAGCCGGATGAATTCTGAGGTATTCAGAGACGTACTGTGTGCTCAAATCCAGCCAAATGCAGCCAAACTGATTGGTCGGCGTTTCATAATACAGATGGACAATGACCCAAAACATAAAGCCAAAGCAACCCAGGAGTTTATTAAAGCAAAGAAGTGGAATATTCTTGAATGGCCAAGTCAGTCACCTGATCTCAACCCAATTGAGCATGCGTTTCACTTGTTAAAGACTAAACTTCAGACAGAAAGGCCCACAAACAAACAGCAACTGAAAACCACTGCAGTAAAGGCCTGGCAGAGCATTAAAAAGGAGGAAACACAGCGTCTGGTGATGTCCATGAGTTCAAGACTTCAGGCAGTCATTGCCAACAAAGGGTTTTCAACCAAGTATTAGAAATGAACATTTTATTTACAATTATTTAATTTGTCCAATTACTTTTGAGCCCCTGAAATGAAGGGATTGTGTTTAAAAAATGCTTTAGTTCCTCACATTTTTATGCAATCATTTTGTTCAACCCACTGAATTAAAGCTGAAAGTCTGAACTTCAACTGCATCTGAACTGTTTTGTTCAAAATTCATTGTGGTAATGTACAGAACCAAAATTAGAAAAATGTTGTCTCTGTCCAAATATTTATGGACCTAACTGTACATACAGTACTGTGCAAAAGTCTTCGGCCCCCTGTATTTTTTTTCCATACAAACGTTGTTATAGATTTCTATTTTATGACTTCTACATTATTCAGTCGGTACCAAAACATTTTAGAGTTCCAAACGTTCATTTTACAGCACAAAATTAAACGTTACAGAAAAAACAGTTTGTATCTGAGCAGCATATTCCATAAGAAAGCACTTTTCAGATTAAAAAAGAAAACATAATGAAGGCTGCTGGGTTTTGGTGCAAAATGAAGAAGTGAGTGTGACAAAGTGTCCAGAAGAATTGTGGCTGGTTCTGCAAGATGCTCAGTAAAACCTACACCTCACTTCCTTATAAAACTGCACTCGCTGTACCTGAGACGATGACTTTTTTTTTTTAAAGCAAAAAGTCGTCTCACACCAAATATTGATTTTGTTTCGTTTATTATGGCTTACTGCTTATAGTATTTTTTTTAAATGTTGAAACATTTCATTACATTATTTTTAAGCCATTTTTGGTCCACAGCATTTCTTTACACGTGCCTAAGACTTTTGCACAGTACTGTACATTTGCATACTTCATACTAAAAAACAGAAATTGAGTTTTTCCTTGTTGTTAGAATGAAAATAATGTATTTCATGGTGAAAATGCTGTGAAAAGAAAGAGCTAGAGAAACAGAAAGCATTTGTTGGAAAAATCATTTTATTTTGTGCTTCAAATGCTGATATTTTATTTCAGTATAAAATCCAACAAATGTACATCCAAAAATAAACATTTTTGAAAATTCCTCTGTAAAGTGATTCTGATTATGGATCAAGAATGATGTAAAAGTTCAGAAATGCAAGTCGTCTTGAAACAGTCGTTTTTTGGTTCTAAATATGGAAAGAAAACCAATTTTTCAGGAAAAATATCATCATTAGAAATAGTACTTTTTATTCCAGTTAGTGCGGTTTATAAGGTTTGTAAAGGAAACTGACATCATGTACATCATAACCAGAACATCAAGGATGTAGTAGCTCATCTGTCCTGCCATCAAAACAACCATGACGACCAAAACATGACGACCAAACAGAACCGAAACGTGACAATGTGAGAGAAGACCAACCTCCACGACAAATTGTTTACAACAGGAAAATCAACAAAGGACTACATTTTGTTCCCCGAGGGAAGATTGACCCAAAACATCAATCAGAACTGAGTTCGCATGAAAAATCAGAGAGGAGATACAATTCTACTCAGAAGAAAATTTGTTGTTGACCTAATAATTAATTTGTTCGCAGAATTTGACAATACAATGACCAAGTTTTGTGCAGAAGGTCTAATTCTTTAAAGTAAAACAATCAGAACTGAACTCCATTGAGAACTGAGGGAGGAGATATGATTTAACTGAAAATAAATGAAGTTGTAAACAAATTGTTTACAACAAGAAAGTTGAAAAAACCTTTCAACAAACAAACAACCAAGGTTTGTTTCTCAAGAGAAGATCTACCCAAAACATCGATCAGAACTGAAATCGGATGAGAAATGAGACAGAAGAGATAAAAATCTCGTGAGAGGCCTGAAAAAAATTGTTAATTTGGCCTAATTACCAACTCAGCAAAAAAAAAAAAAATTGACAAAACAACGACCAAGTTTTGTGTGGACTGATGAGTTCTTTCAAACAAAACAATTGGAACGGAAATCCATGGAGGAAATACGATTTAACTGAATTGTGGACGACAGACGGACGACGGACGCCACGCCATGGCAACAACTCATCGTCCTTATGGCCAGATGAGCTAATGATGCATAAATGAACTTAGATATCAAGCAAGAAGATTTTCAGAGATGTGCTGTATATTTGTGCGAAGTGGGTGGAGCTTATGTTCTTCAAAGTTGCGAAATTTCTGATAATGTTGTGGCTGTGAGTTGACAAAACCAGCTAAAGAAACATTTTCTGGTTGCATTTTGATATTTTTGTCACTATAATTTAGGAGCAGATGTGCAATGTAGTCAAAAAATATGAAAACACGACCATAATTGTTGTTTGTATCTCTAGCATGTTGCCTTAAGGTAAGAGTTCAAATTGATTTCCTGAAGAGTGAACCACTATTATTCCTGCTGCTCTACAAAGTACATCATGTAAACAAACAAACAAACAAACAAAAAACCTGGCTTATGTGGTGTACAAAAGGGGAATTTCTTTCACATCACCATGACAACACTACACCAGTACCAATCCAACTCCTCTACCATAGTATGCTTAACTCCTGAGATTTCATTTCTTACTCATCTCATACTCTCTCATGTTTGACGTAGGCTGTTATTTGTCTACTCAAGTCATTTTTGGTTTAAAAAAAATGCAAGCCTGTGCAGATGATAGAGCTTGGGGCTGGGAGATGTGTGCTTAAGAGAAACAAATCTCAAAAGATATGCATTTGGCCCTTGCATAAAGTTTGCATGGTTCATTTCTTCCGAAGAAGCTGAATCTGAAGCTTTGTGACTTGAATTTGCATGGATTTTTTTTTCTCGACCCCTTTCTTAAATGATTTCAAGCCCAGAGGTTTCATCAAAGCAGCATTCACATGCACCAGAGCGAAAGATGAAGAGTGCTTACTCTGTCCTCCTTCTGGCTTCTCTGCGAGGGCAAAGCAACATGTCTGTTCCTAAAAAAGTTCTCTCTTTGTGAAAAACAGTCTGGCACTTGGACATACTACAGGACCAATTTTGGAGATCTGACCACCTTTGAGTCAAAAGGTGATACTTCATCAATGTTATGGAGAAGTATCTTGCTGGACGAAGCTGGACTGGTCTTCGCAAGCCTCCAAAAGCGCTTACGTTTACTCAGTGGTCTGATGGAATTCTATAGGTTTCACATCTTGGTAATATAACTGCACAAGATTTCGGAGTTTCTTCTGTGACACATGGGATCATCCCAGTACACGAATTGAAGACCTGAAATGAGACATTGATCCACTGCCTAACCATCTACACTGACTTCATAAAGCTTGACCACAGAGACCAATGCTTTTGTGGGAAAAAGGAGCTTGAACCAGTGTTTGGACTGGATAGGTGTGAATGTGAGTGTGAATAGTCTGTGTGTCAGCCCTGTGATGACCTGGCGACTTGTCCAGGGTGTACCCCGCCTTTCGCTCGTAGTCAGCTGGGATAGGCTCCAGCTTGCCTGCAACCCTGTAGAACAGGATAAAGCAGCTAGAGATAATGAGATGAGATGAGATGAGATGAGATGAGATGAGATGAGATCTACACTTTATGGATGGCTCATGCTTCATGGTGAACTGGGAGACTTTGGGAAGCCTGGTCAACCCACCTTCATGCCCTACCTTGTCTTTTCTTTGTGGGACCCTAGCACCTGGTCGTCATCGGCTGTCCATTGCTTGCGACGATGATTGCTTCATTAGGATGCATTGAAACGCAGATGGGCCACAAGGCTCACACCAGAGCGACAGAGTGGTCCCCAGCGGTGGCACAAACGGTCCAGCCAAGCTGCCATGGAATGCCTGGCCTTGTGAGTTCTTGTACACTATTCTCCTCTCCCAATGACGTGCCTTGCACAGTAAGGTAAGACAAACGATGTAGTACCCCCATCGTGTTGTCTCTGTGGACCTCCAGACTTGATGCCAAGTGGTGCACAAAAGTGCCACAGACCTGACAGGTATGGAAGTTGCCCCACAGTGACAACTGACTTGCTGAATGATGCCATCCGTTGGCCATTTGGGTGGCTCCTCCGCATGCCATCTCGACCCTGTTGGGTTTATCTGCCACAATGCACCGAAAAGCGCCCTGCTGCCAGCACCTTATTGGTGATGTACTATTTAACCCATAGCTGGAACCCAGACAGGTGCTACCACTCCGGGTCAGAGCGGACCTGGGAGCGATGGTGTGGCAGCGGGGGCGTGGTCAAGCGTCGGTCCGTGACCGGAGGGCGGAGTCAGGGAAGGTAAGTGGCAGAATCACTGCACCTGATGTCTCTTAACCTGTGTTTGTGTGTCTTCCCCAGTGACCGCGCCCTATATAAGGAGAGAGAGAGCAGAGGAAGGGAGCTCTCTCCCCAACCAGAATGCTTGAGTGTATGTGCGCATGTGTAACTGGGAGAGTGTCAGTAAAAGCTGAAAAGCTAAATAAAAGAGTTTTTGAAAACTCAGTTCTGGCCTGCCGTGCTTCTGTGCTCCACCCACCTGCTCAACATACTACAGTGGTGCTGAAACCCAGGACGGAGCACAGAGGAGAACAGCCCCATGGAGTCCTCCCCCTTCGCGGACCTGATCCACGCCCTCGCCATGGCCCAACAGAGCCAGCACCAGGCGCTGGTCACCCTCCGAAAGGAGCAAGCGCAAAGGTTCGAGGCCCTGGTGCTGGCGCAACAGGAACATCGTCAGGCATTCCGGCACCTCCTCGCGTTGGCGGGGTCCACCACCTCACCCTAACGAAGATGGGCCCGGACGATGACCCCGAGCCCTTCATAGCACTCTTCGAGCAAGCAGCAGAGGCCTGGGGTTGGCTGGTGGAACACCTCCCCCTGCTAATGGGCGAAGCGCAGCTGGCCACGCTATAGCTCCCCGCCGACAGCCGGCTGGTCTACGCAGACCTGCGCCGGGCCATCCTCCAGCATGTGGGGCGCACCCCCGAACAACAACGCCAGCGCTTCCGCGCTCTATACCTAGAGGAGGTCGGCCAGCCGTTCACGTTTGGCCAGCAACTCCGGGATGCCTGCCGACAGTGGCTGAGGGCTGACAACTGTGACGCCAAGGGAATCATCGATCTGGTGGTACTAGAACAGTTCATCGCACAACTCCCCGATGGAACCGCGGAGTGGGTCCAGTGCCATCGCCCAGCGTCACTGGATCAGGCCATCGAGTTGGCGGAGGATCATTTGGCGACTGTTTCCACGGCAGGATCGCAGATCTCCTCTTCTCTCTCTCTCTCCTTCTCTCTCTCCTCTTCCTCTCTCTACCCCCCTTTGTGTGTCTAGTCCTCGCCCCGTTCCCCCACCGCAGAGGTGGGGGCCAGCTCCACCCCAGCCGGCCCACCGCACCCACGGTGCCCTCCCGTTTCCCACTTCCGTGTCTGTCTCTCTCCCCCCTCAGGTGAGTGAGCCCCAGAGCACCAGTGCGGATAGAGAGCCTGGGCAGGTTTGCTGGTGCTGCAGGGAACCGGGGCACCTCCAGCATCAGTGCTCGGCAATGGAGGTGGGCACGGTGGTCCGGATTCCCGACGCACCAGGAACCGCCCTCGATCGGGCCGGAGTGTATCGCATACCGGTGAGTGTCCAAGGGGATATGTATCAGGCTTTGGTGGACTCCGGCTGTAATCAGACCTCAATCCACCAAAGCCTGGTGCAAGACGAGGCATTGGGGAGAGCACAATTGGTGAAGGTGTTGTGTGTGCACGGGGATGTTCACAACTACCCTTTAGTGTCGGTCCACATTCTATTTCGAGGGGAGAAATTTAGTGTAAAGGCGGCGGTTAATCCTCGCCTTACCCACTCAATAATTTTGGGGACTGATTGGCCGGGATTTGGGGAATTAATGATTCATTTAGTGAAGAGTGGGTCCTGCCGTAGTTCAGCAGGGGGAGGTCTCGGTGTGGCATTGGCGGGAGCAGCTGTCACAGAGCCATCTATGTCATCTCTGCGTCAGAGTGAGGAGCAGCAGGCTCCTCCTCCCTCTCTTGGGGAATCCCTCGCGGATTTCCCGTTAGAGCAGTCGCGAGATGAGACTCTGTGGCATGCGTTTGACCAAGTGAGAGTAATCAATGGTCAAATGCTCCAGCCAAACGTCACCCCGTCCTTCCCCTATTTTTCCATTATGAAAGATAGATTATACCGAGTGACGCAGGACACTCAAACTAAGGAGCTGATCACACAGCTTTTGATCCCAAAGAGCCGCCGGGAACTTGTATTCCAGGCAGCTCACTTTAATCCCATGGCTGGACACTTGGGGCAGGATAAGACACTAGACCGAATAATGGCCCGATTCTATTGGCCAGGGATTCGCGGCGATGTCCATAGGTGGTGTACGGCATGCCGCGAATGCCAGTTAGTAAATCCAGTGGCCATTCCAAAAGCGCCTTTGCGCCCTCTACCATTAATCGAGACCCTGTTTGAAAGAATTGGGATGGATCTCGTCAGGCCATTAGATCGGTCAACACGAGGGTATCGCTTTATTTTAGGTCTGGTAGACGATGCAACGCGATATCCGGAAGCAGTGCCTCATCGCAATATCTCAGCACGTAGTATTGCGGAGGCACTCTTCCACGTCATCTCCCGAGTCGGAATCCCCAAAGAGATTCTGACTGATCAAGGCACTTCGTTTATGTCAGGCACACTGCGCGAACTGTATGGGTTACTGGGAATTAAGCTGATCCGTACCAGCGTTTATCACCCACAAACGGGCAGTTTAGTCGAACGGTTCAATCGCACCCTCAAGAACATAATTAAAAAGTTTGTAAGCGAGGACGCATGCAATTGGGATAAATGGCTTGAACCCCTGTTATTTGCAGTGCGAGAGGTCCCACAAGCCTCCACAGGGTTCTCCCCGTTTGAATTATTATATCGGCGTAAGCCACGCGGCATCCTAGATGTACTGCGGGAAAATTGGGAGGAGGGACCTTCACCAAGCAAAAATGAAATTCAATACGTTATCAACCTGCGTGCAAAACTCCACACACTCACTCAACTAACCTAGGAGAATTTGTGGCAGGCCCAAGAACGGCAAACCCGTCTGTACGACAGGGGTACGCGCCTTAGGGAGTTCGCACCGGGAGATAAAGTACTCTTACTGTTGCCCACGTCAAGCTCCAAATTGATCGCCAAGTGGCAAGGACCCTTTGAGGTCACACGGTGAGTCGGGGACATTGACTATGAGGTGAAGCGGACGGACAGGGACGGGGCGCTACAGATTTACCACCTCAATCTACTCAAACTCTGGAATGAGGAGGTCCCCGTGGCGTTGGTGTCAGTGGCTCCGGAGAAGGCTTATGGACAGGGTCCTCCGCCCCATGCCACCTATGCGGCCACGTACTTGGACGACATCATAATCTATAGCAACAACTGGCCACGGCACCTGCAACACCTGGGGGCCGTCCTTGGGTCGCTGAGGCGAGCGGGTCTCACAGCCAAACCGAAGAAGTGCGCAATTGGGCGGGTTGAAGTATGGTATCTGGGCTTCCACTTGGGCAATGGGCAGGTGCGTCCCCAAATTAATAAGACAGCAGCGATTGCGGCCTGCCCGAGGCCCAAGACCAAAAAGGGGGTGAGACAGTTCCTGGGGCTGGCTGGCTACTATTGTAGGTTTATACCTAATTATTCGGACGTCACCAGCCCGCTGACTGATCTCACTAAAAAGGGAGCACCAGATCCAGTCCAGTGGACGGAGCAACGCCAGTGGGCTTTCTCTGAGGTGAAGGCTGCACTGTGCGGGGGGCCATTGTTACACTCCCCTGACTTTTCTCTCCCCTTTATGTTGCAGACGGACGCCTCGGACAGAGGGCTGGGGGAGTTCTGTCCCAGGAGGTGGAGGGGGAGGACCGCCCTGTGCTGTACATCAGCAGGAAGCTGTCGGTGCGTGAGGGGCGCCACAGCACCATGGAAAAGGAGTGCCTAGCCATCAAGTGGGCAGTCCTCGTCCTCCGCTACTACCTCCTGGGGTGCTCTTTCATCCTCTGTTTGGACCACGCGCCCCTCCAGTGGCTTCACCGCATGAAGGATGCCAATGTGCGGATCACCCGTTGGTATCTGGCACTCCAGCCCTTTAATTTCAAGGTGATCCACAGGCCGTGGGCGCAGATGGTCGTGGCGGACTTCCTCTCCCGTCAAGGGGGGGGGGGGGGGGTCGGGTGCAGGCCGGACGGCTGCCCGGCCTGAGTCGGGCAGTGGGGGTACAGTGGCATGCACAGACATTTTGGTGGGCAAGTGCTCTGGGGGGAAAAAGGGCACTTTTTTGCGCATGTGGAACACCTTATTATAAAAGTCTGAGATTTAACCCTCCTCTTGTGTTCGGGTCGCCACTGACCCGTTTTAGTTTTTAAAGGTGTAAAACAACCACTTAATGTTCATTTATTACATCAAGGCTTTTTGACTTTGCCAGGAATCTCTAGTTGAACAAAATAGAAAAAGAAATTTTTGTTTTCCTAAATCTGAAAATGGTCTAGCAAAAAATATAATACTTATGTGCAGTTGTTTCTGTATGCGACGGGCTACTTCACGACAAAATAATTACAGCTTGGGCTTAGAGGGCAAACAATACATTTTCACTCGATTCATGTGTTACCTGGCTGGTGGGGCAGGGGAAGAGCTGACTGACTGCCCGATGTGTTGTCTGCACTACGACAAGGCCGTGGCTTCCAGGACGCTATGCTGCTGCAACCTCACATTGAATGCACTGCATGCTTGTTCACGTGACAGAGCAAGAGAGACAGAGGTCCGGTGTGTGTGCGGAGGGGGCACACATCGGGACATTATTTTCACACACGCTTTTAATACCGCAGCTCTTCTAAAAGATCATGTCGACATTGGCCTCAGTAAACTGTAAAAAAAAAAATTCAAAAGGGCACTTTTTTGGACAGAGGGCAGAGGGGCAGGTGCTTGAGCACCACCTCGTGTCTACCTGTGCACGCCACTGTGGGGGTATGTGGCAGCGGGGGCATGGTCAAGCATCGGTCTGTGACCGGAGGGTGGAGTCAGGGAAGGTAAGTGGCAGAATCACTGCACCTGATGTCTGTTAACCTGTGTTTGCGTGTCTTCCCCAGTGACCGCGCCCTATATAAGGAGAGAGAGAGGAGAGGAAGGGAGCTCTCTCCCCAACCAGAACGCTTGAGTGTATGTGCACGTG